>NC_134568.1:9921794-10228044 GCF_050947875.1 Dermacentor variabilis | reverse complement strand
AACATGTTTATTTTAACATCGCAAAGAGTTGGCGGTCAGGTTTGACCGAAGTAGAGAGACGGGAGAGCACTTCACTCAACAGAAGAAATCGGAGCCCTCCTTTTGGCGTCCGGGGGCAGCTGTTTTTATACTCTCGCAGTTGAGGGCAAGAAGGAACCCCTCAAAAGACGAGCACGTGAATGTACAATGGGCTAATGGTGACGCACACTGTCGTAGCGATGCCGTAGCACCATGTCGAGCACGATCTCGTAGCACCCTGTCGTGGCGCTGCCGGTCGGACACAATGACTGTAATGAGAGGATGGTCCCTGCTTTGGCATCGCCTGTTTCGGGCATAATGACTGGAACGAGATCCCTGCTTTGGCATCGCCTGTTTCGGGCACAATGACTGGAATGAGATCCCTGCTTTGGCATCGCCTGTTTCGGGCACAATGACTGGAATGCGAGGATGATCCCTAGGCGGTCGCATCGCCGCAGTCGCGCCTGGAAACACCTGGCGATGAGTGTTGCGGCGACGACGATCGGGCCAAAATGTCTGCCGCCCCGCCGCAGTCGCGCCGGCAAAACCACGTGTCGCAGGCGAAACGCAACAGTGGCGGGAACAAGTCAGTAAACCTACTCATGCTACCTGAAGGCATCAATGTCGCCGCATTCGAGACCCTCGTTATGTAATGAACGAGAAGTAAAGGGGTTAACCGAGGCTGCCTAACACTCCCAAGGTTATTTCTTGCAGTAAAAAACATAAATCTCAATAAAGTGGATGGGAAACGGCGCCGCGGTAGCTCAATTGGTTAGAGCATAGCACGCGTAATGAGAAGACGTGGGCATAGAGTTCCTCACTATATTACCTAGAGGGAAATCTGGCGATTCTGCGCTGTGGTATGCATGGGAATGCCGGTATATTGTGACTTCGGATTGACATCGTTCTCGGAGAGCCAGGACACCTTGGGATACGTTCGATTCACCTGCACCACCTGAACCAGTTCACGAGGTGCTGCACCCTGTCATTCGTTTAAGCGGTGCAGCAATGACGCCCACTGAACCACGAAGTTCGTTTCAAAAGTGCAGGAAAGGTGCAAGGCTGGTTCACGATTTGCTGCGCCCACTCGACTGTCGGGGCTGACTTGGTACATGCGTACAAGTTCGAAGCAGCGGTGCAGCAGACGGCGCAGCACAGGGGCGCGAGCACCTTGAAAACCCCGCTTACGCACGTCTGATGTGTCTATGCAAGTGTGGTGTGTATTTAGGCCCAGAAGCCGATAATGTACCTGCAGACAGGACCTCTCAAACTCACACACTCCGCGCACATTAGTCTGACATAACATAACGCCTGCACCGTGTATGCGTCTTTGCATCCGTTTCGAGTGTCTCGCTGGGCCTGCAACTCAGGAATCAAGCTGCACAATTTCTGAACTTCTCGTGAACCGCCGTGAACTGGTTCACAGTAGTGCAGGTCAATCGAACGCACCCTTGAAGACGCGCCTGGCAATAAGCGCCGTTCCGTCTGTCACAATGATTCATTTTCTACTAAAACAGCACGTAAAAAGATGTTTTAGCTTTATTATTACACAAAAACATATTTTGTTTAACTATGAGAACTTGTTATTGCACGTACAATTATATGATTAGTAAAAAGTATCAGCGGGCCGCTAAAGTTGGAGGACAGACTACAAGATTCGCGCTCGCTTTAGAACGAACAGTTTGTCGTCTGTTCTTGCTTTTCTTCGCTTGGTTATGCATTGTAGGTGAGTAAAGATGTGATATGCGTGAATGGAAACATTTTATGAAGATTTTACTTTGATAGCGCGTTATTTGTGTAGCCATATCTACGTTTTAGACGAAGCCTCTTACAGCACCAGCCAACACAAGCCTCGCAGACAAATATGCCGTCATTCCCATGACGGCACAGTGCCCCTTAGGAAACTCCCATAGACGGTGGCGCCAGATTTCCCTCTAGGTGTTATAGTAAGAAACTCTATGGACGTGGGATAGGACCAGTTGTTTTTCAAGCGAAGCTTGTATTGGCTCACAAGTTTCGGTGGCGTTGTGGTCACGCATAAAACAGTTGCTCCCAGGGCAGTGCAGCCGCGGGAAAGAGCTCTTTGATGAATTGACAGCTGCGCCGGCGCTGGAGCGTGAGGCATTAGCAAGGGTTCCAGCTGCATAGGCGCGCGCTCAAGCTACGCGCGCAACCAATCAGGCCAGTTTCGCTTCAGCCGGGGAGGGAAGGGGTTTTACGCGCGCTGTGCCGGCTTCATTTCCATTCAACTCATTCTCAGAAAACGCATGAGACGGCCAAGCATTGTGCGTTCCCCGAGGAACTGGCAGCCTTCGACGAGCGGCGGCGAGAACTCGCCCGTGAAAGGGCTCGCCGTCGGCGCGCCGATCCACCCGTTAGAGCCGCCCAAGTCCAGGTAATCCGACAGCAACGAGAAGATCCCGAGCTGAGGGAACGGGAGGTCGAAGCAAACCGGCACCGTTACCTCCGGGTTACTTATCCGTGACGGAGGTCAGGTGCACGCAGGACAAGATTCGCTTACCCCCATATTCCGGTAGGGGTAGAGTTAAAAATTTTTCATCCACTTTTAATTCCATTAATTTATCATTTCTTTAATAAATTAGTAAGTACAAATAATTTCCCCTCTGTTGTCCTTGGTGTCTCTGTTTGTTGGCTTCTTATGATATGATTAATAAAAACCGGGTCCCTTGGTTCCTCTTCCCGTTCATTACATTACGAAGGTCTCAAATCCGGCAACATTGATGCCCTCGTAGCATGTGTGAGTTTGTTGACCATGCAGTTGCCGTCACCCATATAGATCACGACTCGTGACGCCTGTGGCCGAAAGGGTGTTCCACATCTTCCGCCTATAGGTTTATGCGTGATGGCGCTGGCTAACACTGCCAAAGTCACTTCTAGTAGATAAATAAAACTACCCCAGAAAGTGGATGGCAAATCGGAGTCGCGGTAGCTCAATTGGTAAGAGCATCGCACGCGTAATGCGAAGACGTGGGTTTGTATCCCACCTGCGGCGTTGTTTTTTCATCCACTTTCGTTTCAATTAATTATGCATTTTCTTTAATTTAATTTGTAAGTGCAAGTGATTTCCCCTATCTTGTTCTTGGTGTCTTTGTTTGTTGGCTTCTTGTGATACACACTATACTTTGGTAGCATATATAGTAACTCTACCCGAGATCTTTGAGTGGCGCCCTCTCGCATGTGACGTCATTGGGGGGACTCCACTGCCACTCCACTGCTGGCTCCCCAGGGGCCAAGGAAAACATTGACAGTAGAGAAGCCTGGGAGGCCTTGCTCCAGAGCGAGGCTGAAGACGACCAGCGTCGAGCAATCCGACTGGCCGTTGAGGCCGTGAAGATTCACCGACCTCAACGCGCGGGGACTGCTTCCCCCCCTACCTACGTGTAGGTTAAGAGGCGGGCACCCCAGCTCGGTGGAACAATAAAGTTTTCAATCAATCAATCAATCAATCAATCAATCAATCAATCAATCAATCACGTAGCGCGCGCGCTACGTGATGGCAACTTGGCGCTGTCGGCCGACCTGCTCTGTTCGAGTTTTTGAAATGCGAGTCTGTAGGCTTGTATAACAGTATATACGGAACGTTCCAGGATACTATTTCACGTGAATCAAGCGGAGTCACCGTCGTCATCACTCTGGTGTCGATTGCTCCTAGCGTCGTCTGCTATAGTCATCATTGCGTATACGTGCGTGTGCGGCGTTGCTTACTCGTTCTTGCTGATCCGTTATCGCAGCGCAGCATTTGACCTTCAGCTACTGCGTCTGCGCTGTGATACTGTGTCTGTCCAGCGCGTACTGCGTGTTCAGTCGCCCACTCCGTTGGCCTCAGCCATTCCAATTGTGTTGCTGCCAAGCGCGTTAAGCAAATTACAAAAGATGTTCGATTAAATTAAATTTTTGGGTTTTACGTGCCAAAACCACTTTCTGGTTATGAGTCACGCCGTAGTGGGGGACTCCGGAAATTTCGACCACCTGGGATTCTTTAACGTGCACGTAAATCGAAGTACACGGGCGTTTTTGCATTAATTTCGACCCCATCGAAATGCGGCCGCCGTGGCCGGGATTCGATCCCGCGACCTCGTGCTCAGCAGCCAGACACCACAGCCACTGAGCAGACGTTCGATGCCATTGTCAGGAAACGAAGTGGTCGCTGCGGTGCGTTAATGCATGCACTACTTTAGCAGCATTGACTCAAAATGCTGTCTGGAACGTCTGATAGCAGGGCGGACAAAATTAGTGTGCCAAAGCTACGTAGCTTTGTTCTGTTGTGCTGACCTTCGCAAGGTAATTTAAATTAAGCTTAATTACTTCCGTTGTGACAAAGCTCGCCCCTGCAAGTGAGTCGGTTCAGCGTAACCCTTTCTTTCTGTGCTGCTGCCATAGGGTAGCGAGCACATTTTCCGGACGAGGTTCGTCCAGCGATGAGAATTAGCGCTACAAGAACAGGTGACAACCTTTGTTTATATCACTGTTTTCAGCATATTTTGTTCTGTAAGCGCATCATACGTATATAAAACTAAAACAAGAAAGTTAAGTTCATGCTGGCTGGTACTCGACCGAATAAGTAGCTGGAGCGCTAAACAAACTAGAAAAAAAAAGGGGGGGGGGGAGAGTAGACGTATAAAGGTGCAATAAAATGTTTACAGGCGTTCCTTGGTGTTCTTTTTTTATAACAATATTTTTATTTCTACGCTGACAAAGTGATGTTTTTCGAATGGTCTCCGGTAGTCTGAGAGTAAGTTGAACAGAAGCAGTCGTATAAACAATATTTTCGCATTATAAAGTTGTAATGAGATTTACTTGCAAGAAAATAGTGAAAAACATGCTGGAGG
Organism: Dermacentor variabilis; assembly: GCF_050947875.1. NCBI lineage: Eukaryota > Metazoa > Arthropoda > Arachnida > Ixodida > Ixodidae > Dermacentor > Dermacentor variabilis. The sequence goes on along the minus strand of NC_134568.1, from coordinate 10,223,176 downwards.
TTTGCGAAGCATGATGGCGCGTGGTGCAACTAATGTTCGAAATAAACCGCTTGTGACTGAAAAAAATTAGATTTTTCTGGTCAGAAAAAAGTATATATGCAACACATGATGACTAGAACTGTGAGCGGAATTTAAAATTTCTGTTCGACTACAATGCCACATATAGTCGACGCTAAGTTTTGTGAATGAATCTTGCGATCGTGCTTCGTTTCAAAAGCTGCGTACACTCTCATTTACTGGCTCGGCGCGATGTTTTATGTCTGAGTCACGAGATCTTGTCCCTGCCTGCGAGGGCTGTGGTTATATGAAAAAAAATTATTAAAGAAAATGAAATTCTGGGATTTTACGCGCCAAAACCGCCATATGATTATGAGGCACGCCGTAATGGGGGACTATGGATTCATTTTGACCTCCTGTGGTTTGTTAACGTGCGCCTAAATTTAAGCATATGCGAGCGTTTTCAGATTTCGCCCCCATCGAAATGCGGCCACCGCGGCCGGGGTGGAATCAGCGACCTCGAGCTTAGCAGCGCAACGCCGTAGCCGCTGGGCTGCCCCATCTGGTAGTGATATAGCAGATACATTAAATATACAACGTTTGTTGTCTTCCCAATGCTGTCATTTATAGAACTAGAGCAGGAGGAAATAGCTTTATTGTGTCTCCTGCGAGTTGGTGGGGAGGGCCAAATGATTTCGTAGGTCCTGGCGGCATCCTCGGCCCACAAGAAGAAAAAAAAAGAACAAGAAAAAATACAGGCAGTAATTGGAGAGCGCCGCGCTACTCGAGACGCTGTCAGAGCACGAGAAAACGCATGAAAATGAAGTGTAGCAGACGACAAAGGTGGGTCCCCGGACTGACGTCACTGGAGCGCCGTTCGCAGCGCCGTCATCGGTCGCGCACGAGACTGTATGTATTTGTAGCCGAAGCATAAAGAAAGTTTTTTCCTTCCTCCATGCCTAAGGCTCCTAAGGAACCTCATTGTTATAGCTTATTGTAGTAGGAAGCCTACGTAGCGCGACTTTAAAGTCGCGCGCTTATGCTGGCTTCAGCTGGCCAGCTGGCTTCCTACCGTGGCGGTTCTTGGTGACTGCGTCGGCACATGGTATTCCAAAATGCAATACTTTGTTCTAGGTTTCAATCCGTTTACCGAGAAATAAACAACCTTCGAAGTTATGAGAAGCTTAAACTTCAGCTATTTTATCAGATTCGAAACTAGCCAACGTTGCAGTTATTTATCGCAAGCAGACGACGTTTTTGTAGGTTATGTATGTCAGTTTTTCTTGACGTTCGGCTGAATGCCACACTACCTATCTTCTGCAGCGACTCCTTTCCTAACAGCCTTCTAATTTATTTCACACAATACCTGCTCATAATGACAGAGTTTTTTTTTTCTTTCTCTGCACACGCTGAATGCAGTGTAGTTTCTCTTTCCACGGTTATTCGTATACAGCAGTCGCTTCACAGCTTGGTCAGGCACTGCTTCAACGCGCCCAGCTCCCGATCGAGGTAGCGTGCCAGCTGATTAACGAAGGAACGCAAATGAATACTACACTGGAGTGTGTACGTCACCAGCAGAGACATATTGAAACAAAACCGAGGTAAGCACGCTCAATTCAGTGCTCGTCGATCGAACCGTGAGGTGAACGCACCCGCGTAGTTCTGACTTTATCCACCAACACTGATCATCAATGTAACGGGCTACAGCAAGCTCATTAACTTGCGGTGCGGCAGTGTACAAAAGTAGCAGCGCGAGAAATAACAGATCATTGCTCGTTTGTAGTGCAAATGCGTTACAATGCCCTCAAGAATGTTGATTCGGGGAGGAAACTTGCCGAACAACTCGGCTAGCTAACAATTTAGACAGCGCAGTTTCGTATGAAGTTTGGCGTAATCTTACATGGGTATTAATATTTAAATATAGATAAAATATATCTTAGCAAATTAATTGTTTAAAGAATAATCATTATATACTCAAATAACATTTTTATGACAAATTTAAGTACGCAACTGTTTACATCCGGGATTTGGAGTGAAAATCCTTCAATGCTTTAATGGCTGCCTTTGCTGGCATGTAAATTGTTTGAATTATTCTCTGTAAATTGCGTGGCCATCTAGACTGTAATATAAAGTCGTGTATCTTCGGAAAGTTGTAGGACTCGATGTGGGCCCGTCGGATGTGAGAAAAAAATGCAGAATGTAGTTCATGGAAATGCGTGCGATGCCGTGAGAGAGGAACCACAGGAGGTTAGTAAAGGACGTACAGGAACTAGCGATAATTTCGAGACGGGCCAGAGGCAGAGCTTGAATTCCCTGCATTCCAATTTTATGGCAGATTTAACCGAGAGTGACGACGACGAGGCATCCGAGGTAACCCTGCTTCTTTTCTCTTGCTAGCTGCTCTTTGATCCCTGCGTGTGCGACTCACTTGTATTCGTGTGCCATACGAAACGAGAAAAAAATGCTGCTGCGATCGTTAGGCCTAGGAGGGCTTTTTCTGTCCCCGTCGCGTCAGCCAGCCGCTCGCCCCAGCATTTTTGCCTTGATGCGGTGAGTAGGGCCAGAGTCCCGGCCGGCTGTGCGGCAGTCACTGGTGGCGGGCAGTGAGCTCCTGTCTCAAGCCGACGCGGCTTTCCAACTCTTCTGCGTCCATGTCGGGACTGGCGGCGGTAGCTTACGGGGCAGCACGAGGGTTGCGGTCACGGCGGCGCCAGCGCGGTACTCCGTGCTGTCGCCGGCTACGATCGCGACTCCGCTGTGCCGCGTGTGTTCTTTTAACAGTTTATGGAGTCGCGTTGCGCGTGCTGTGCGTGCTTGCTGCGTCTGTAAAAAAAAAAAAAAGAAAATGGGCCCGTCAGCAGAGGGTCTAGGCCTATCGTTTGCCGACCCCCCTACCCTTCCCCCTTCATTTTTTCACCTCGGGATATTGCACCCTTCGGTCATTTGTCTCGGCAGCCCCGGCAACGGGGCATCGTGGCACTGTTTTCAAAATTTTGGATTCATTGCGGCAACACGGCGCATGTGCTGGTACGGTGAGAGCAGTTGCAAGACGTTTTAGGACAGAGGAAGTGGGCCCCGTGCAGTGCCCTTTCGCGGATCTGAAATATCGGGAGCTTGGCCGAATGAGTGTGGGGGGGGCCTAGTACTGGGCGATGTTTCGTTGCGCAGTCGCCTATCGGACTTGTCAACGCTGTAGCGTCCGAGGTAGGGCGCGCGTCTCTTTTATTCTCTGCTGTGCCTTCTCCCCGCGTCACGTTGCGAGACGCCGCCGAGCCGTGCCCCCGTCGAGAGTGAATGCCCGCTGCCAACGGACGCAGACGGTAGCCAGTGCGGAAGACTGTTTGTGTCCGTGGGGCTGCATCACGGCCTCGTTACGCAGCACGTCTGGAAAACACGAGTTGCCCACTGTTTATTCTGAGTGAGTCCAGCTGAATGTTTACAGCTTTACAGTTTTTTTTAACATAGTCCGTTCGCAGGCAAACAAGAACGCTACAAAGAGGAGGGGGAGGGCGATAGGGGAGGGGGCTACGTAGCGCTAGGCCTAAACCTTCGGGCAACGTGTATTGTGCGCTGTTATTAAACCGCGTTAGGACAGCCGCAAGCCTGTGAACGGACTCAGGTGAGCTGGCCGGGTGCAGAAGGATCACTTGTGTATGGTGGGGCATATCCGCACTTGCGTATGCATGTGCGATCCGGCGTTGCTGCCGTCTCCTCGTGTCGGGTTGAGATCCCAGAACTACTTTGAATACGTAGCTATGGGCCGCTTGCTCGCTAGTGTGCCGATAGTGCGTTGCCAGCCGCGCACTGGCCAGCGGTCACTTTGTGGCACTGTATAGTAGCGGTTCGCATCGGCCAGGTCGCTTCTTGTTCCCAAACAGCGCGAATCTGTCGCAAAACTCAACCGCGCTGTCCGGCGGCGTTCGTACTACACAGGCACTGCGTCAAGAGTGCCCGAGCTCAGCGTTGACAAGCGGTCCTTGAGTAAGCGCGCAAGGTAGAGAAGCCATCTGTCTGTACGGCGCGCACGCATATGCTTCCGTCACTGGCCCATCGTCTGCTGACGCGAGCACTCGTTCGAGAGTTGCTGCCATGTTTGTCGTCTGCAAAGCCGTAGGTGAGACGCGCCATTCCACGGTTGCCGTTAGCGGTGTCCACTCTAGGCTCTTTTAATACCTCTCGGCGTGCGATGGGAGCTTGCCGCCTCGCCTCCACGTAAACAAAAGTAATGCTTGCTGCTGTGTTCCTCTGGTATTAAACTTGACAGGTGGGCTTCCTAATGTACGTGTTTTATGACGTAGCGCGTATACTGCGATTCTTCACTGATCACTTCTTTGAACCTCGTAGTTAACAGCTGTGCGTGGCCTTGACTCATTGAGCTTTTACTCCCAGTGTGTGTGAATTGCTTCTGACAATTAGTGAATCTGAGTGGGTTCTGGGTCAGCACAGTGGTCAAGCATATTTTGGCTGTCTAAATAGGCGAGCATAAAAGTGCACATAGCACGTTATTTCCCACACCATGTCAAGGCAACATAATTTGAGTTTCTATTTCTTGAGGGGTATTCTTTGTGTGTGCTGTTATACAATGACACTTGACAGGCCACTAAATTTTGTTTCGCCCACTAAATGATTTGTAAGTAGTGTAGAGAGTTGTAAAAGCGATTGCGCTTTGAAGGTAATGCTGCAACTACTTATGTAGTAGAATTTACTATGTATATGGTTAAAGTTGCCTGTTAAATCTGTTCAGTTATGATGTATATAGCAAACGGGTATTGACATTGAATATCCATTGATTTATTAGCAAGTTATCATTGTGATCTTGGAATATTGTTCCCTGGTGAGCCTTCTGTAAACTAACATTGATGTGTTCTAGTGTTTTTCTCTCTGTTGAGTAACCCGCAGTGGTTGCTTAGTGGCTGTGGTGTTGGGTTGCTAAGCACCAGGTTGTGGGATTGAATCCCGGCCATGGCGGCCGCATTTCAGTGTGGGCGAAATGTGAAAATGCCCGTGTACTTAGGTTTAGGTGCACGTTAAAGAACCCCAGGTGTTGTAAATTTCTGAAGTCTCCCACTACGGCGTGCCTCATAAACAGATTGTGGTTTTGGCACGTAAAACCCTACAATTAAATTTTTTTTTCAGTTGAGTAGAAACTAGGAGAAAGAACTATCAAAGGTGGGGCAGGAATGTGCATACTGCTAATAGCTCTAGCGAATGCGAAGACTTGTGTACACTCTTTAGTAGTAATCGCACAGGCTTAAATTTTAAGGTTCGTGTTGACTAGCCACATGAGAATGACTGTTAAATAAGGTGTCTGAATAGGCCTGTTGCCTATTGGCTAGGTCAGTGTTATTGATCTGCTTATTGCAGTGACAGTAGTAGTGCATACTAAGGACTGTTGATTTGTACTGTGTGACCGGTATCTGGTTCCTGCAAGACAGTCTTGGAGGATGTGTTGAAATCATACCTGTTTTCTTGATAAATGGCTGTTGATGAATTGGTCTGTGTGATTATAGTCTTCACTTTTTTAAACCTTGTGCCAAATTTTGGTGATTGTGTATGTTGATGTGTGCATGAGTGGTGATGCAATGGAGAAACGCATACATGCATGTATGCTTTTCTTCAATTTCATTTAATTTGCTTCTACTCTTACATGTATGCAAGAATGAATATACAGTGCATTCTTGTCGTTAATCCATCTTCACTTCTGGTTTTTCTGCCGTTAAGGCTCGCTTTTAAAGGTTGAGTTGCTGAGCAATGTGGGAACTGTTGTGAGTGCTTGTTTCCATAGCCTCTCGGTTTGCTTGCAAAGCACTTTGTCAGTGTGTGATGCTTTCATAAAAGTAGTTGTTTTAAAACGCAGATAAGCGGTACATTGCCTGCGGTTTTCTGGTTGCTTAGGCCTTACTTGTTTTTGATGCTTGCTGGGGTTTCTGGAATACATGGGAAAAAAAGTTGAGGCAGTAAAATTCGTAGCCCAGAATTTTGAACAGTGTGTGCAAAATTTGAAGTGCTGAATATGATGGTAATGTGCCCTTGAATGAGAAGCTGCTGGAGAAAGTAATTTCATAACTTCAGCATGACTCATTCATCTTTAAAAAAAAAGTGGACAAAATTAAGCCAGAACTGATTGGTAGCAGTTTTTTTCTTCTTCTTTTCATAAGATACCACCAATGTTGGATCAGTAAAATGTTGTAAGAAATTGAAGAGGTTCATTCTTGTGCAATATGTATTTTTGCTCTTTATGCATGAGTACCATGTAGTGCATTAATGAGACTGACCACTGGCCAGAATGTGTTGTGGGATGTTGATGGAAATGAAACAACCATGATTTATAGTGATAGAATCCAGCATGCTGTTCACAATTTAAATAGGAATTACAATTTTAATTTGGCAAAGAAAATCTCGCATACCAGTAAGTTGTGCGGCCTGATGGTGAAGTCTTGGCACTTCGGATCTGGTAATGAGATTACTGTACAGTAGTTGGCTGTTAAGTACATCGTACTTACTGCTTAAAATTCCTGTTCATGTATTAGGCTTTGGTGCTATATTCTTTAGTCTTGCGAAGTAAATAAAGTGCATGCTATCGAGCAACGCTCCCTTCGTGACAACAAGTGGAGTGGCCGAGCTGTTCAGTGCATAGTGGCGCGCACAGGAGGGCTGTTCCATGCGTGCGAGTTTGTGAGTTAGTACCCAGAGTTGTGTGGTCTCTCTGCGATACAAAATAATATGGACGTATTGGGCTGTGAATGAGTGCCAGCACTGCAATAATAGCACTATTTGCATATTCTTCCACGTAGCTTGACTTGGCTAGAAAAAAGAAAAGCATGGTATTTGGGATCGGCTTGTGTTACTTGGAGGGAGCTGTCGCTTGTGCACAGATTTGGACCGGTTATTGTAAAGATAATGCAACACTTCATAAAACATGAATGGCAGGAACATCGGCGTGATAAATGAAATATTACTTTCTTTTAGCTAAATCCACACTTCTCGCCCCATTTCTTGCAAGTGCCGGCGTATAATCGCTGTTGCACTCGCCTATCGCTGTTTTCCAGCATGTTTCTTGTGCATGACTACATCGTCAATGCAGATAAGAAACTTCTGGTAAAAAATGTTCCATGGCGTTTTCTGCATTACCACTATATGATTGCACACTCAGATCAGCAAGCTTTCTGTTGCACTAAAAAAAACTGGTGCAATAAAAATTGGTCGTTGGTCCCTTTATGACATTTGTGACCTGGTGGTCATGCTAAGATGTTTTATAAGTCCACTTTGAAATGGAATGTTAGTCATTGCTTGTACTTGTTTCCGTAATCCTACTGCCATTCTTCAGTTGATTGTTACATGAAATTATGATTTGCAGGAAGTTTGGTTCCTTGTTTGAAAAGAACTGGGCAGTGGCGATTTGGCATAGTACTCTGTAGGTGTTGCATTAACCTTTTGATTCACAACCATGTTTAAGTAACACATTTGTTTCTTCAAGAAAAAAAAAAAGGTGCAATAGAATTGCGTGACTTATTTAATTTGTGGTGGCTTTCTGAAGAAAAAAAAAAATCCATTGAGGCAAAAGTTTATAAAGGCGTGATATTGGTTTGGCTGTTGTAACTGTTTGTTGTACAGATTGTCAGTGCTAAGGATTTATGTATTCTTACTGACTTAAACGGGTGTGTTAAGGTATTCTGGATATTTGAGCACGGTGTAGGATTGCGGGGGGGGGGGGTGCATATTCAGCTCTTAAGAAAGTCAGTTGTACTTCGTCTGTGGTTACATCAGTAGTAATACGTTGTGTCGGTGTAAGTTAAAACATGAACAGGCAATAACTGATCACAATGCCTGTTATGCATAATGACATGTAAATCACACATGTAATCACGGTGGCCAGTTTTTAAGCATGGTGCAGGCACAGGTGTATGTTTCAGTTTAAACTAAGGCCATCGGTACAAATGCACGGGGACCTGCAAGTGAAAAAAAAATTGGGAGTAGTTTTGGAATTAATGTGCGTGAATTTATGTCGATAGTGCAACCACTTTCAGACTTGAACAACGGAGATGCATCAATGGCAACTTAACCTCCAACAAACAGTAATGAGCAAATGAATGCTCTGGGAGGAAGAATTAAGCTAGCACATTTCAAGTCAACCCAACCAGAAAACACCAGCATCCTTTGCAGGAGAAGCAAAGTGGCTCCTAAGGTGTGTTTATGTCAAGCATGATAGAGACTGTAGTTAACGTCGGAATCTTTCTGCAGTTTCAAAATGAGGATCATAAGCTGTATCAGTGTTAATTTTTTTCATTTTAGCGTTGTGGTAGGGGATTCAGTTGAAGCTATATATTTACATTTTTGAGGCTAAGCCTGTTTAACCTATTTTGGCACTTATTAGTGATTGTTTTCTTACTTTAAACTGAAAAGGGAGGAGTATGTTTTCTTTACATTCCTTAACTCTGCTTTAACTGAAAAAGGTTAGTGTTTTCAACAGCAGTGCAATGGAGGAAAAATAAATGCAGGTGATTATGCTCCAGTGTTGTGTAATTTTGTAAACTCATTTCATGAGAGCAGTGCATACTTGGGATTGAATTGTCACACACTGACACTTGTGCTAAAATGTCAGTTTTCACTGTTGAAAGGTGGTTTCAGCAAGGATCGAAATCGAGGATTTCTTGTACAAAAGCTGTGCAAGAGCTTGTCAAGATGCGCCACTCACTTTGCATGCACGTTGTGCATGTATAATATGTATCCCTTCCGGTAGTGAACTAGTTGTTACCTTTATAGGGAGTGGCTGTCACATTTTCTTAGGTTAATTGTGTAGTTGTGCTGTTGGTATATATGTGCTGGTATATTAGGTGGAAAAGAAAGTCAGAAATTATATTTCTAGATAAAACCTGAAGCAGTAACAAATTTTGTTGTAAGGTTTGACAGCTGTGTATCAAGAATGCTGGTTACATTGAAATTGCTTAAACCTTAAAGGTTATGTTCGTGGGGAATTCCAGCAGCCAATTTGCAGCACCTGTTGCTTTGTACATAATAATGGGCATTCTTTTTTGTCAGTTTCAGGTAAGACAGCAGTTTCGAGAGGTAATTTTCATCTTGCATTGTGAATTGAAAGAGCATGCGCCCATACAAGTACACCACTAGTATTCACCATTTGTCATTAAGTTGTGTCCACTGTGACTGGGTTTTGTTATGCTTTATTGTTGGATATCGTAACTATAACTGTTGACTATTTTAGTTGTAACGGCTTCATAGTACGGTGCAGGAGGTTTGGTATGTCTTGGAACTGAAGCTTTCAGAGAAAAGATGATTCCTCATGTTTGGCACATCATAACTGCCATGCTGGTGGTGTTTAAAAAAAGATACAGTATGCCATTCTACTTGCCTTTCCAGGTGCTCAAACAAAACTGAAGTATTAAATGTAAATAATGCTGAATTCAGTAATACCTAAATTGTTAACCCTTCCTGGTCAGAATTTTTCAGTCAAGTGAAACTTTTGTATTCGTGCATGAGAACGACAAGTCGCACACGCACACAAGAAAGTTCTGCCGTAGATTTTGGCAGTGTATCTAAGGTTTTTCTTATAAACACTTAAAACATATTCAAGGCATTGTAAAGTGGCCCACCATTCTTCAGACTTCCTAATAGTGACAATGATGGGATTGTATGGCCACAGATTATTTGAAGGCCGTTTTCATGTAACCTTAGGCATGTTATATGTATTAGGCAGCAGGCTCCAGATAGTGTATGATGCAGTGCATGGGTATTTGTGAAATTTCAAGGAGAGCCATTTTTATCTGTGGCACAAAATACACATTATGTTAGCATTGCTGGCCCTCTGATTTCTGAAAATAATTGTTTTTTTTTTATGTCGAATATTTCCTACAGAGCCTTATAATTTCTACAAGAATCATTGGACCAAGGCCGCGATTTTGTAGCGGTGCCTTTAACCGATGCTAATGCCTTACAGTGCTTTTCGCAGTCGTGAGTGACTGCGTTCAATGCTGCGCAACGTCTCTTGAGTACTCATGAATGCGAAAAGCGCCAAAAGGCATTATCATCGGAAAAGGCATCGCTATAGAAGTGCAGCCCAAAAAGGGTTAAAGCAAAACTCATACAAGATAACCAATGGCTTTTTGTATCACTGGGAGGCTATCTATTTTCTTCAGCGCAAGGAAAGACAAAGGTGACAGGGTGGCAGGAAAGTACACGCGGACAGCGCTGATGTCTGTCATCTTTGTCTTTTCATGTGTTACGAACTAGCCAGACTTGTAAGTTCTATTAGATGGGAGGAGAGTCCACTTTCAGCCTAAATCTAGTACTAATCCCTAGAGTACCATTTGTGGGCACCTTGCAGTTTTCAATATACCAAGAGCCTTGTGGCGATTTTTACTTTGTGAAAAGCAGGGAGGCTTTGTGCTGTACAGTCGCTTTATGGTGACGCATGTTTTTTTAAAGACATCCAAATGTTAAATTGTGCAGAGCTATGAGTGAAAGTTGGACAGCAGTAAATTTGCTGGCATAAAATAGCCACTGCGACAGTGACAATGTTAAAAACATTTGATATTTGTGTAAAGTTTTATGCATGAAACTTTGATTATCTCGTGGGCCACTTTCACAAAGCATTTTATGTGTGCATAAAGAGGTTATGTGACAGTAAATTGCGACACTGTAGATAGGTTGACAGAAGAGTAACACTTGTTCAAAGCCTCTTACCTTTGTCACATGACAACTTTCTGGTATCTTGCTGTCACTTGCGCGGAGCTCCTTTTTTTACCATGGACAAGTCTAGACGCAGGTAAAATGTCTAGTGAAAATGGCTGCTAGAGTGTACAGGGAATTTTATTCTGCTTATTCTTGTAGATTAGGTGGTGTTGTCAAAGGGGGCCCATAATATTGTCTTGCTTTAGGAGCAGACATTTCTTCAGTGAGTTCATTTAGAAATGTATGCATGACATGGGGGGGGGGGTACTGTTAGTTGGAACTTCTTTATTTTTTATTCTTCACTGGGAGCTCTGACTTCACGGCATAACCTTATTCATTTGAAGTGGCACAATTGAAGTTTAAAATGTTATATTGAGAAAAAAAGCTTTGAGAATGTCCATAGGCAAGAGTTACAGTATTACCTAAATTTAGCAACAATTGTTCTTTGTATGTGTGTGTGTACATGTCTAAGCTTGTGATTTGAAGTCCTCTAAATGAGTCATTGTTTCAAGAAAAAAACAAAACCCACAGGTATGAAGGTTGTAGAACAGGATTCTTTATAGAAGTCAAAATTTGTTTTAAGAACACTAAAAATGACTAAAGAGAGAAATAATTGAACCCGTATAAGTGAATTATCCTTCTACAGTACCAAAGAAAGCCACTCTTGCTGTGAGAAAAGGCTTGGTAAGCCAGAAATGATGCAAAAATTGAAGATGGGTGGTGACCATCCGTGGAGGTTTTCGCGCCAGCCAGCCGTGACATCATAAATTTTGATGGCGTCTGCTCCCACCTAGTCAAGCTTTTGTTTGTAAAGATCGACACCATTTTATGATAAAAGAACCAAAGACTGAACTTGGCAAGTTTGGATAACTTTTACTACAACGGCCAAAATGTGAGAAAATACTTTGAAATCTGTGACGTTGCACTGCAGTTTCGGTGCGAAATAAAAAAAGAATATAAATGTGACCCTTCATTTTCTCTTCTAATATTCAATCTATTACTGCGAAGTGAGTAAAATAGTGTTTTAGAAACGTTCATTGTCAGTTTGAACAGTTTCATTCTTTCTCTTTTAGTTTCCCGTTAATGTCGCATTCCTTAGTGGGAACAAAACAGTATTTTTATAAATTAGGTGCATCACTGGCTGAACCTAGGTGGCACAAGGAAATCTTTATCCCCTAGTAAAATGCAGTAAAGGTTCTTAAAGCAATTCACTTTGCAAAGGATCAACCTGCCACACAAGTAAATACTGGGCTTCAGCTGCAGGATTCAGCTGTTGTTTGGAGTGGTGTTTTATGTATTGTTGTTTTCCTGTGGCAGTGTGACCATGTTCATAAAGCCAGTGTAGCAAGGAGCAGACAGTAATCGTGATCCCAGGACATGGATGAGCATTGTCTGCTGAACTAGCATTGTTTCAAAAATTGAGACAGATTAGTATGCTCTACTGTTTTATTTTTTTACTGCAGAAACATGCTGATTAAGAAAGAGTTCTGTGATGTCCTGCTTGTTTGCTTGAGAAATGTGTTCATGTGTGCTATAAGGTGAGGATTGGTGCCATGAATTTGCTGAAATAAAAAGTTGCATGCTAAGTGCATATTATTGCATATTGCACATGTTTTGCTGAACCTAAATTTATTCAGAGCAGCTTGGTGTGACACCGTGCAGTGAAAGGAAAATGTTCAAGCATAGGCAGTTGCACCAAATCATTTTGTATGCACTTGCTCCATTCTAGCCACAGTAAATTCATAAATACAAAGCAACTGCTTAGTGAGAATTCAGTCTTGGAGCGACACCTGGGTGATGAGAGAGGCTGTAGAGTGAAAGTGCTGGATTAATTCTATGTGGGGAGCACAACGAGTTGCACTGCAAGATTTTAACGCGACAGCGTTAATGGCCCTGTGTCGCAGAAAATCCCACGACTGCGTATCGCGTCGGATGTTGTCTTGGCGAAAATATTTTAGAACCACCCATGCCCAGGCCCTCCATGTGGCAAGAAAGTTGCTGAACTAGATGAATTTCTCAAGCTAAAATACGTAGAAAAATCGTAAAGTACAACTTACACGCATCCCACAGACATGATAGCGTCTGTTGATACCGTTGGATTGTAATTTGAATATACGAGAAAACATAATTCTGTTACATGGAAACTAGAACAAACCCCTTTTCCAGCATTTCTACCATTCATAGACCAGCCACACCACACCGTCCACCATTTGTGTGTGCCCGCGCTTGAATATCTGGGAGGCCGTGGAGTGCTGCGAGCGTGTCCCGGTAAACATAACGGTTAGATTCGCTGCAGTTGCCGGGAAGCGCGAGAAGCAGTGAGGGGTCTTTGAATGCTATGGTGTTCCACCCTTAAAGGCAAAGCTTAAGCATCCTCCAAATTTTTTGTGATTCAGTGTTACTTTTGCTGATAGAGAAAAGGAGAGCTCGATTTTCATTCTTGACAGTGTGCTACACTTGGCCATAACCTTTGATGTCATAGTGAGCATTTTCAGGAACTTCATGGTTGGATATGATGCGATACTAGCGCTATGCGACAAGGACACAAGGTGATGCAATACAGTGCTACACAAGCCAATCAGTGACGTGTGGTGTTGGCTTCGTACCCCTGTCACCTAGCACTAATATTGGGCCCAACCCACTAAGAACACAATGTGCTTGCAAGATTGGCTGCCATCGGTGTTTCAGTTTTAATCTTTTTATGGCATGCCAGCCCTGCACTTCCAGATGTTGCCCGTCATCATTTCTGGAAACATAACATGCTGATTAGCTTAGCCTGATGCTTTCTCTCGGTAGTTCTTCAAACTGAAGTGAACTTCAGATGTGCTTGTATGTTGTTGGTGCATGCGTGAGTGCACCATTTTGCTGGTGTCTAGAGCTCAAATTGCCAAAATTGAGCAATGTGCGACGTCTGTGATGCCATTAGCACTCGTGTGAACTGCTGCATGCCTAAGTGAACTGGGGCTCTTTGATCCTTCCAGTTGCCAGTCTGCTGCTAGGCTTCATGTTTCAGAGCTCGGAACATAGTTATTGGTAAGAAGCATGGGTTGGGGGGGTGGGGTAGGGTCTGCTCATATTGGGGGGGTTCCACTTAGAAACAATAAATTATAAAGCACCACTTCCTTAAACATTGAAAAGAGAGAGAGAAAAACCCGCAAATATCATGGAGTAAGATAAAACAATTAAATAACACTTATATTTGCTCTTTTCTTTTCATCCACATTTGCCATTTCTAATGCTGTTCAAAAAGAAAGGATACTAGTGACTGATAATGTTGGCCCTTATTGGTAGCATGTCTTTTAACCTTGCATATCATAGAGTATGACAGAGCATGAAAGTCTTCAATCCCGAGATCAGGTTGAATGGAGTGTAATGTCAAAACTAATCGGGGAAAGAGAAAACAAAATTTAGAATATAACATCGGAAAAGAATGAGAAAGCAGTAAAGAAAGAGTAATAATAAATTTGCCAAGGAGTTTGCCAGGGACAATATATATGCAGCCATAGATAAGTGGGGCAATGTCCTTGGCAGTTTCATTGATATAGTAAAGGTAGCAGAGGAATTCTGTACTAGTAATAGGGCCCAGAACAGCTATGTAACCCCGGTGAGATCCAATCCCTAAGAAGTTCTGCATGTAACTCAGTGGGATGTTAGAATTGCTTTGCAAGTAAAATACATAAATTTATGATGTGATAAACGGTGGCAAGGATATTATACTCTAAAAGCTTGTGACCCTTTAATTAATTCATGAGGCCTTGCATGTAGAGTGTACGAGAGACTTGGAAGGATGCTAACATGATATTGGTTGATGAGAAATGAGGTGTTAAAGACCTAAATAATTATGAGCCCATTAACTTGCTTTTGCATTGCACAAAATATTCACTAAGGTAATATTGATGGAATCGGAACGACATTTCAGTCAACCAGAGGAGAGGCTTGCTTTAGCAGGCAACGTTCAGCAGTTTATCACGTGCATGTCATCAGCCAGGTGCCTAATTGAGAAGACGTTGGGAGTATAACCAGCCTGTCTATATGGCTTTTATAAATTATGGAAAAGCATTCGATTCAGCTGAGATACCAGCAGTAATGGATGTATTGATTGGTTGAGGATCAGAGGAAGCATACATGAATATCATTGGATTAAAATATCTAGAAATACTTTAGTTTCCGTAGCTGTTCACAGGAAAAGTAGAAAAATGTCGCTAAAAAATGTGTGTTCGGCAAGAACGCACAATCTCTCCTATGCTGTATGTACACTTCATGTTTGAAAAAAGAGGCTGTAAGACTAGGAAGGATTGATGTGAGAATCAGAGGGGAATATCTTGGCAACCTGTGGTTTGCAGGTGACATTATCTATTAGGCAACTCTGGAGATGGCTCAACAAATGAGCTTAACTGGAAAAATTATGATGGCATGTTTGAAGATTAATATGGCAGAGGACTAAAGTTAGTTATTGATAGCCTAGCAAGGGGAACATGAGTTTGGGACTGGTAGACAGCCTCTTGAAGATGTGGAAAAGTACATTTATCTAGGCCAAGTAATCATGGGGGGCTTGTATTATCGGAAGAAAATTTTCAGATGAAATAAAATGTTTGAGGCATCTATGGTACACATTTCCAAGTCATGACCGGCAGCCCACCAATGTCCTTAAAGACAAAAGTATACATTGAGTGTATTCTAGCAGTTGTAACCTATGTGGCTGAAACGAATAACAAAGAAGTTGAAGTTTAAGAAGCTAAGGAATGTTCCACAAGTAATCGATCGGAAAATAATAGGCATGACGTTAAGAGACAGGAAGATGGCTTAATAGATAAGGGAGTGAATGGGTGCAGCTGGTGGGGGGGGGCTCTGGATGAGAAAAAGAAATGGAGTTGGGTAGGTCTAGATCTGAAAACTGGTGGTCTGTTTGAGTAACAGGATTGGTTGTGGAAAGGGAAGGGAGATAAATGCAATTGAAGGCAGCAGAACGTTAGCTGGTGTAGTAAGATTGGAAAATTTTGCAGGGTTAGGATGGAGTTGTCCGTTGCAGGACATGGGTACCGTGCTTAGCGATTGAAACTGTATGCTCGGACAACGTGGTGGCTGGTACTTTCTTGCGCCACTGGTGGGCAGTGGTGACACTGAAAGCCTGAAAGTGTTTTCATGAACGCGAAATCCACGCATGGAAGTGATAATTTTTTTGATGCATCGTAACTGCATTCGGCCTCCTCAGCAATCGCCCAGCGATCACCGGTGGCACAAAAAGCGCCGGCTGCCACGCTGTCAGAGTATTATGTTTCAGTCGCTGAGCACTGTGCATTGCTGGGAGAGGCCTTCATCCTGCAGTGCACATATGCTAGGCTGATGATTATCAGTTATTACTTATGTTGACTGCAGGAATAATTTATATGCAAAAACCAGTAAGTGTGCTTCTCCAAACACCTGTTCAGACCTAACCAATATGGCAGACATCAAGCTGTAACATAAATAATGCGTCAGTGTGTGGACTGGTGCTGTCATTTCTGCTGTCTGTTAGCTTTGAAACTGCTTATTTAGTGGAAGGTTGGCCACTTTGGTTAGGGTAAGTCAAGTGTGCGGGAAAGCCCACTTATGGAATTTTGCATATTGTTTTGAAATGTGAGCTTTAGAACTGGTATGATTGGAGAAACTCTATGAATGAAAAATAAAGTTGATTGGTACTTTCATTGACTGTGCCAGACTTCACTGGTTATATTATAGTGAATATTTGTAGAAAGCATTCAAGTGCAAAAATGTATGTGGCTCTAGCCCTTTAGAGAAGTACCTTGAGCAACAGCTTTGTGCGAACCTTTGGCTCAATATGTCAGTATTACCTCTGATGGTGTACAATGCATACCCTAGATGGTGTCGTGAATCCACCCTCTGCTGGCCTGCTAAGAAGAAATGTCAAATATGATGGATTGCGGCACAAAGGGAGGCCTGGGTAGTGTGCATTTGTACCATCCGAATTTCGGACACTGTCTTTAGAATTACACATGGAACAGTATTTGTACAAGAGGTGGTCCTGTATGCCGAGTATGCAGTGGCATCTTATGTTTTGTGACTCAAGCTTGAAAATGCGAGCCTTGATTAGGACATAAGTGTCCCCTTGTCTGCTCCTCTCTTGGGTCATGCTAGCTAGTGAAGCCAACATAATGTCATGAAGCCTAGCAGAAAGCATTGCACGGCTATGGTGAGAGTTCTTAAAATAAATACCAACAGTGCCTTAATCTATCTGATTGGTAGTTATTGAACGTCAGGAGTGCAAAAGGTACATTTATGAAAAACTTAATTTTTTTAAACAAAATTATGCATCTAAGTGGCCCCATAACTTGCAGAGCTTTGTGTGGGGATTCAGATTTCAATATTTTTAATGGGTCAAGAACATGTAAATTGTCTTTATCATCCATTCGTCAGTCAGCCAAATCTTTATTCCTAATTAAAACTGTGTAGTAGACATGTCTGTAAAATTATTAGTATTGCAAGGTATGCATAGAACACATCTGCTGGCACCGCTTAGCTACAGTAGTTCATGGGAGCAATGCGAAAAATGAGTTGGGCAGGGAGACAGAATTTCTACATTGATGTTTACTGCTTGTCTATACTAGTGTTCCAAAAAAAGACAGATGGGATAGCTCGGCTGTAAGGACCAACATCTCTTGCAATTTGCAGATTGTTGTGCCAGGTAATTCTGCAGGTAACAGATAGTGATTGAGAATCTGAACTAGCAATGTAAATGTATGCTGGAAGTTAATGTGCAATGTGCGGTATATTGAAGAATGATCAGTAAAGTCTTGCAAGGGAAGAATAGTTCTTGCTTGGCAGTCAGCATGTGGAAGTATTGAATACTTTTTTCTGTGATAATTAGTTGTGGATTAATGACAGTATGAGAAGGAAATCGGTCGAATAGAAATGAAGTGAAGTGCATTTGGCAGTTGCCCTGAAACCGTAACCACAGGTTACCATTTACCATAAAAGTAAATATTTGCTATATTCTACCTGTGTTCATCAATAGGGGTGAATTTGCAAGGCTAACAGATTAAGTTTAAATGAAACTCTGGCCGGTGCAACATTTGTAATTGTTCAGCTAAATTGGTAAATTAGGTCATTTGGAAAGCAGGAACATGCAAAAGTGTGAAACAGGTTTCATAAACTAAAGCTTGACAATTGATGCGTAGTAGCTTTTAGCATTAATTGATCAAATATTCAGTTGACTTTTCAGAAAGCACTTGGAACAAAAGAGAGCAGTGAAAATTTAATTTGTTGCCTGGGCTGTATATGTGGCACTTTTGTGATATTTGGCCCAGTTAATAAAAACGAAGTTCATCTGTTAATCATGCTAACACATTAAACACGTTTCAGTTGCTGTGTTCCCTGCATGTCCAATTACTGGAATGTATGTAATATAAATGTGTTAAGCTGTGGTATATTCCTGCGCTGTTTTATACGTTTTTGCTGGCAATAGTGCATTTGACAAAGAGCATTGCTGGTAAGTGTTGTTAGTCACTTTTTTGCAGGCAGTATGAAGCAAATACCATTTTATGTAGCTTCTTCATGGAACATTTTACAAGATATTCATGTGTGCATTTTGTAATTGAGGGAAATGACTACCTGCGACATATTGAAGTCGTGGTCATTGTTGCTGTCGTCAGTTGTTGTCACTAACTCTATACTGCACTGCAAATTTTGTGTGAAACTTCGAAGGAACATGGGGTCCTTCAGTGTAGGCAATGGATCTTCAATGTCATAAAGCTGTATTGCTATACTCGTGGACAAGTTCTTGTAACACTCAAGGGAAAGCTGCAGCTTCTGCAAATGTTACTTTGCCCAAGAAATCTGGCAGAGTTCGCCTGCGCTTTCTGTTTTTGCACAGTTTCTTGGAGCGGATATTGAATCAGCGTAGCTTGCACTTGGGATGGTTTTGCATTTGCCAAAACATGGAAGAGCAGAGTTAAAATAATCAGATTAAAATTTAGCGCCGAGTGGTGTTCTTTCTTCTTTTAATATACATACTATAGTGCAAGCGTGAGTGAGGTAGTAGAATTATTTCCAGGAGCACTGTCGCTTGTGTAGTTCGCTTCCATAGCTTTTCCTTCATTGCCACAGAAGGTTGTCTATGAATGTAGTGGCAATGCCCTTTCTACATCTGTTTGCGTTGTTCATTAGTGTGTGGCTTGGAGGTTTAGAAAAATGGAAGCATGAATGTTGTTTGTTTTCTTGATTTCTTTTAAACCTTTCTACTTTTGCACATATTCATAGCATCTGTCCATGGAAACTTCAGTAGTCTGCGATTGTCCTTGTTTTCTTCTCTGTTCTTGTGACCCCAACGATTTGTACCAATTGGCGCAAAATACTGGCATGCGTCCCATTTCCAATTTTATTAAACCATGCATAATGGTTGTGTTCAGAAGTGATTTCAAGTTCAAAGAAAGGGATGTCATGTAAAAACTGCATACACATGCCCTATTTTCTTGTAGCGCATGCTGATGTATGCTTAGTCTCCTGCACCTAATATGTATTGGCTTACATTACAGTAGGGTTCAGTATGTGCTGCAAGAAAGCTTGGCTTGCTATACTCCAAATTGGAACAGAAAACTCTAGTGATAGCTCTTTTTTAAAATATATTTCAAAGTTCTTTGAGCCTTTATGTAGGCAGCACAGCTGGTTGTCTGAAGCTGCAAACAAGCCTGCAGAAATGGTTGCCGTTTGCAAATGTTTACTTTCCTTGCAAAATTTTGTATTGAAGTTTACAAGAAACAAAAAGATTGATCAGTTTTCAAATTCGGACTTTATATCTGAAACTAAACGGTGTAGGTTTTGTGTAACACCCAGCATAGATATAAAAGTTAAGTATTGCAACAATTTTTGTATTTGCGCATTTTATAGTAGCTGTACCTTGTTTTTATCTATGGATAATATCTGCTGAGAAAAATTCGCAACTTGAGCTTGTGTAAGTGAATACTGAAAATTGAGTGTCGGCAAAGTGCAGCAATGCAAGCAGCAGTGTGCTCTAGTCTTGTTCTGTGTTAATACCTATCCTTGTTTTGTACAAGTAAGATAATGTGGGCTGTTAGTTTGTTAGTGCATATACAAACCATGTACCCTTAGTTTGATTTCCTGCTGCTGTTGCACCATTGTCAACGTGAACAAGAAATCAGAAGGTGTACTTGCAGGAAAGTGAAATTGAATCTAATAGAAAAAAAGACTTCTGTTGAAATTTTCAAAGGTGCTGACAGATAGATGAAGCATTTAATTTAGGCAAGAAATGGCTTTAAATTGGCACTAAGAGAAACACTCATATCAGTTTCGGCCGATGAAATATTTTTAAAAGCTGTATTAACAGAAATTTTGAGGCAGAACGTTGATTATTAGAAGAAAACGGAGGTCGAAGTTCTAATATTTCTTCGTTTTTCTTCAAAATTCCCTGAGCTCCAGTGCATCAGTGTAAATTAATGAATTTCAAAATAGTTTTTCATTATTGCATTCTTGTGCCTTAGTACAATTCTTTTTCTTAAAATGCGATGCATTACATTTTAAACCAATAAAAAAAATTAACTATGCCTGAGCAAATGCCATCAAAGTCAACTTCTAGGTGGAGACGCATCTTTCATTTTTGTGTTTTTTCTGGCCTCTTCTCACGGTCTTTCTTTTTTCGTATGGTGAAAGGGTATAAAAATGCAGCTTGGAATTATTCTCTTTAGTCCACAATGGTGGTGATGTAGGCTTGTTGTTGGTACATCTTGAGTAAAGGTGGCTAAGCGCAGGTAAACACAGACAAAAGGCACATTAGATGCACATGCAAGAGATCGGGAAGCACCTGTGCAGCCAATGTGCCTTCTTTTGACCTCCTGTTTTCCTACACTCAAACCACCTTTATTCTCTTTAGTGTCCCTTTAACATGCTCTTGTTGTGCAAAGGTGTGTGTTCTGTCTTTCTGCAAAATTGTTATACACATCTTGCCTCTGCTTATAGTAACCTTTAATTTTTGGGTAGAAGAGCTATTTTTGTGATGCTGTAGATACTTGGTCACATTGTGCTTGGTGCATTTGACGCATCACCACTTTATCTTCGGTAGATCAGTGCATCTATGAATTCTGTTATAAATGGGAAAATATATATCTTGTTGAATATTGCAATAGAAACAGCATTTAAAGTATCGTTTGGCACATGTAAGCTTAAGCATCTTACATTTTGTTCTAAGCTTATACTGTAAAATGCAATGGGTGTATTGCTCCTGCTGTCAGTGGGCTGCAGTTCATTTGAAGTTCGTGTGCTGACAGCAAATGGCTCATCTTTATAGGTTTGAAGACTATATATTTTACATGTTTCTGTCAGGACCATATGCTTGCTGGCTAGTGTTGCCACATAGCAAGTGAGGGTACTGACAACGTAAAAAGAGGCATCACTGTAAACTGACATTCTCTGTATAGCTGCATCTTTGTCAGTTAAAGCTGTGCACTTGTGTTCCCATCTTGCTTTAAGGCATTGTGGGAGCTTGCCACCTTTGTGGTACTCGTCCTAAGATTTCGAAGCGCATCGCACGCGAAATGCGAAGGTTGTGGGATCGTTTCCCACCTGCTTGTTTTTTCATCCACTTTCATTTCCATTAATTTATCGTTTCTTTATTTCATTTATTAAGCACAAGTAATTTCCCCCATGTTGTCCTTGGTGTCATTGTTTGTTGGCTTCTTGTGATATCAGTAATAAAAATCTGGCCCCTCGGTTAACCCCCTTCTCGTCCTAAGATTGGTGTTTGTGGCATGACCGTTAGCGTAATGAAACGCAGGCCGAGTCATTCATCTTGGACCCAGAAGAGCTGGAGGAAGAGCGCGTGCTGGACACGTCCAAGTTCCTGCTGAGCTCATCGGAAGGTGGTGGAGGCGAGAGCCCCGACCTACAGGTGGGCAGCGTCGACCCCGACACCCAGGCGCGCCTTGAGGCACTGCTTGAAGCCACAGGTGGGTGGCTTCTGGGTGGTACATTGTTTTACTTAACTGCTTGATGCCAGTTGAAAAGTTTATTTGGTGTGGGCTTGGCACAGCCTTCTGGTTGCTTGAGAAGCAAGATTTTATGTGAGGCTTGTGCAGTGGGGGGATGAAGCTTTTGGAGAGAAAAATGGTCAGATATTTTTTTATTTCAAAATCAAACCCTTGGTTTGTCTAGGTATTTTACTGTGCATCCCTAAATTTTTGCTCGAAACCATTGGAATTGCATAAAAAGAATAATTTCATCAGCCAAGATGACAAAACCTACCTTTGTGGTCAGAAAAGAACAGCTTATTCAGAGGTCTGTGTTTCAGCAATGGCACAGTGCAGATACCCACCATCTTGGTCTTGATGAAAAGTGTTTTTTTCATCTTATAAACTGCCACCTCAACTGTCTACTCCGAGCAGGAAGAAGTGCATAGACAGCCAGTTCCAAGGTTTAGCAAAAGGAAATGACTGCTCCCTATTGCTTCCCATGCCATGATACTCCGGCATGCTGTGTCACTGGCCTGAAATATGAGATAGAACATCCAGTGTTGTAAGATTTAAAAAAAAAACGCACTCTCATTTTGTGCATGCACTCAAAAATCAACATGTTTGCACGCACACACAGACGTTTGCACACAAACATTCACATGTGCATGCACACGCACGCAGGTGCGCACACACAACTTTAAGGAATATATCGCATAATATTTACACATGCAGCAATGAGTTTAAGTGACAATCAAAGCTACTTTAAATGTTTTATCAGTAATTGGTTTGCAAGCTCAAAAGCTCACTGTTTCTGAGCCATGTGTTGGAGTGGATTTTTCTTGCATCATAACCAACTATCTTAATGTGGGAGAAAAATATGCATATGCAATAGAATAAAGGCAACAAGGAACAAGAGTGCCACTATAAGTTATTTCCTGATTCTGTTCTTGCCAGTCAATTCATCTTCATTGGTTATGTTTACCAACAAACTTTGGAAGCTGGTAGCTGTTGTGCCATCTGGAATGCAAATTTTTAGAAGTCATTATTACATCTTCAGAGTAGTATGCTTGCTTTCCAGTCAATGCTTTGGTACATACTTTCCCTCTTCATTGGCATTGGAAGATCATTGCGTTGAGTGCATGTTTAATACAAGCTTATTTCATTGTGTGGGCAAAACATTGGACCCGCCGTGGTTGCTCAGTGGCTATGGTGTTAGGCTGCTGAGCACTAGGTCGCGGGATCGAATCCCGGCCACGGCGGCCGCATTTCGATGGGGGCGAAATGCGAAAACACCCGTGTACTTAGATTTAGGTGCACGTTAAAGAACCCCAGGTGGTCAAAATTTCAGGAGTCCCCCACTACGGCGTGCCTCATAATCAGAAAGTGGTTTTGGCACGTAAAACCCCATATATTATTATTATAAAACATTGTGAAGCTAAATGGAAGCACATGTATTTGGACACAGCTGAACATATTGGCACTATGGAGTTTTATTGCTTCTGTTTACATTTAATTGTGAATGGACAGATGAGTGGTATTCGAGTACTGCAACAAGTGAGGATGAATAAATTAGCATGGAGGGAGAAACTGCACTTTTTGTGCATTGATTGTATTACATTTAAACGGACACTGAAGAGAAAAATGATTTCACCTGTAGTAGTAAATTACCCTTCCACAATACCAAAGAACCCACTCGTGCCACGAGAAGAAGCTTGGTAAGCCAAAGGAGCAGTCAAAATGAAGGACTGGTGGTGACGCCACGGCCTTGGAAGTTCTTGCAGAAGCTTGGCATGACGTCATAAATATTGGTGGTGTCTGCTAGGGCGTAGTAAAGTGTCTATTGATAAAGATTGAATTTGGAAAGTTAGGTGAACTTCTGCTGTGACACTGAGGCCCAAATACTTTTTAGTATTAGTTTTGAAATCCGTGATGTTACATTGGCGCACCGGTGTTAAGGTTTCAGCACGAAATTGAAAAGATAGAACTTTGACCTTCATTTTCTGTAGTAATGACTAATTATGGCAAAATTAACGAAGATATGATTTTCAAAGACCTTATCAGTCTAAATTAATGTAGCGTTCATCTTTAGTGTCCGTTTAAGGGGCCCCTCACCAGGCCACATAGCAAATTTTCGTTATATGCTGGAAGTTATGTGCTCTCTTGGGAGTGTTCTACCGCAAGAATTTTTCAAATTGGTTCATTAATAGCAGAGATGGAAATATTTCAGTGCCGCGAACCGATGATTTCGAGAGGCGAGCATCACTGCCAACAAGGGCACTCTCTCCACTTGCCCGTCTAGTCTCCGCTAGCGAAATGTCTTCCCTGCATTCTCCGACGCTGGAGCTGGAGGATTGAGTGACACATATGTCATGGGCTCTGCCTTTTTTTTTTTTCTCGCGCCTTACTGCTGCGTGCTGAGCACTTCCGCTGACGGTCGTGCGCGCACCCTGCTGCATTTGTCTCGTTTCACACAGCGCATGAGAGCACCTGACTAGCTGTATAAGTCAGTCCTACACGAACACTGAGGCAGATGCAAGCGGATCACAGAGCATGATTGTGTGCTGAAACACGGTAGAAAATAAGTTTCGTTGTCTGCGCACGCGACTGAACGAGGGAACAAGCAGATGAAACGGAAGTACATCTCTCTTGCTGCTGTGCGAAGTAAAATAAAAACACACTGACATTTGGTTCGTGTGTTTTATTATTTCTCTGAACTTTAATTTGTCTATTGAAGGAACAGATTACACAAATGACAGATGTTGCCTTGAATATTCAAGTCTTGAAATGTCATGTGTCACTATGAGCGACGTCACAGCATATACATGTTCGTAAGCGCACTTGCTGATGTACGTCATCCCCCCTGTCTTGAAACGTGGCGCCCGCGAGGAGAAAGGCAAACGGCATTTAGTTTGAAATTTCAGCTCCTTCTACGGCGTGTCGCAATGTAATTCTTAGCAGAGTCTATCATGAGCGCGCATTGTATGCACTGTACTTGTCAGCTCAATATAGCCGGACCTGGTGAGGGGCCCTTTAAAGGCTTGCCTCCTTTGCGTGCTGTGGAGGACGAAGATGGCACTACCAGTGCCATCTTGAGCTTGTAGATGCATTGTATTGCATTCTTGGACTTAATCCAGTGATTGTGGGTTGGGCATCATTAAAAAAAAAAAAAAACACTGCCTCATGTGTACAGTTGTAAACGGGTGTATAATGGATAAAATGTGTTAGGCTAACACTTTATGGCATAACTAGTCTTACAGTGCAGTTGAAGGCAGTAGTAAGAAAGCAATTTGTCTCATTGACTTAACATACATGAGTATTAACTTTTGAGTGTCCCTCAAGTACAATGCCTCAGTTGTAGTGTCAACCACACTGATGGTGTGACTGTTAAACGTTGCTGACAAAATACTGAAGAAAAAAAAAGTGGTACAACATTTTTATGTGGAGCTAGTTGTAGTATCCTTGTTGTGAAAAGAAACCTAAGAGTTACTATTTTTTTTCTGAGGAAAATGGTCTCTGGAGTGTCAAGAGAATGAGCACAGTTTTGCATGCCTTGGCTAAAACAAGCAAGTTCAGTCCGTCAGGGGAGAGAACACCTTAATAATAGCTTATTGGTCATTATGGCATGTCCTTTCGCACGAATACGCATTTGCTGTGCCCAAGTGGCAAGCACCAGCAACATTCTGGCAGGCACCAGTGGCTCCCGCAGCAGACGGCATACAAAGATGTGGGAAGCTGGTAGATACTGCGACCTGGCAAAGAACTTGTTAATGCAATGCCAGTGGCATGCTGCTTTGTTTGCACAAGTATTTTGGAACACATCACAGCAACTCTGAATTGCTTTTCATTACCATCTGCTAAGCATGACCAGCAACAAAATACTCTGCATATCATTTTCAAGTGGCAGCATGAAAATCTACTTGCATTGCCATGATTGATTGAACACAAAATTCTGACGTTATACTGGCATTATCTTCCGAGAGTTACTATGTCATTGCCTTCTAGTTTATTCAGGGATGACAGAAGTGCAGCACTTAAATTTCAGTAACAATAATATATATATATATATATATATATATATAGTGGATTTCTTTGTCTATGTCAAGTATGTGCTACCAACTTGCCTGATATTCAACATTAGAAATAACACTTGTACAGTCTGGGCAAGAGAAAAAGGGCTGCTATCTAAATGTACCAGCTGCACTCTATGGTGAAAACAAAGTTTAAAGTAGTCGAACACCTGTGTACATGATGCAAGTAGCAAGTCAATTTGTTGTTTTCGTTTGCAAAAATTCCTTTGTTACCACTGCATGGCTGCAGCTTGCCATAACAGATTTACTTCTCTTGCTGGATCTTCCTAAATCTGAAATCTGCTGGAAATGCAAATACAACTAACCGCTGAAGAGTCAAGCCATCCATTTCACTGACCCTTTTCAAGCACCCTGCCCTCCCTGAGACTTACCTTAGCTGTAGCTTAGCCAAAGATGTATGCATTGGCGATGCTTACATTACTGCTCTGGTACCACTATTGCATCTTGTGCACAGGCACACAAGCTATGTGAGGTCGTGGGACCCTGTAAATTTCTGAATAGGTGAGTGTGATGGCATGTTCACATATATGGGGAACCATTGTGAACAGTGTGTTCAGCGTTGGAGTGGCTGACGCAAACTAGTAACATGGTGAACAGCACAGACGATGGACAAGAGATATAATGTTCAAAATCGATCCACTGCCCCCTTTTTTTTTTATATCAATGCGTCTGTCCAGTTTGCATCTCTTGTTCTGTTCGCTGCGCTGTTGACTGTGTTGAAAAACAACCCATCTTCAAATACTCATGCAAACAAGAGATTAGAAATTGTTGGCCATGTTTCATAGCTAGATTTTCTGGGAGTACAGACTGTCCTGCTTTGTGTTTGTCACAGGTGTTGAACTCTCTCGGCCTGTGCAGGGATGTGCTAGAAAGCAAGGATTGAGTCAGGGCACACAAAGACACATACAGGAGTACACTAGCAAATTACGTTTATTGAAGTTTCAAGTCTTCATAAATAGGTTAGATTATTTTATAGCCATGTGACTGCTGAAAAGGTGCCAAAGAAGCATTAGAGCCCTTTCATTTCTTGTATGGTTTACAAGTTGCCCCTGTCATGGGACCGAAAATGCATCAAACACACCAGCTGATATATAAACGATCGGGTCAGAGAACACAAGCAAAATTTAGTCGAATCTCGATAATTTGAACTCGATATATATATATATATATATATATATATATATATATATATATATATATATATATATATATATATATATATATATGAAGTGGCCTGAATATGTGTTCTCATTAAAAGAATTTTGAAGGAAGTTAATTGAATGGAGGACTTACCTACAGTGGCGCATGTGCACTGAGCTAACACGAGTGGTAAGTTCCAGAAGATTTATTCACACATTTACAAAATACAGTCAGTGTCAGATTTTTCAGACTCCTAAGGGCCGCGGAAACATTCAAAAGTCCGGCGGTCCAAAAAAAGAAAAAAATGAATGCATGCCTTTTACTGCCCCCAAGGGCTCAAATTGCCACAGGCACGTCCGAAATAGCTCTAGAGGCCTGCCAGTACGCTTATTAAGCATATCGGTGCTCGTACTGCAATAGGAGAAGGCAGGTGCACACATGTATAATTACCATCTCCCGTGACGATTGCCCCTTCTAACGTTTAGTATGCTTCATCGATTCACAATATTATATTGTGGCGAAGCTGACTTTCGGGAACCGGCATTATGCAACACGCCATGCTTTCCGTGCTCCAAAGCCATTGGCGAGGATTACAATGGCGGAGTCGGCATCAATGCTAACAGCGGCGAATGGTTTCAAAGAAAAACAAGGCACCGAACAGCAGTAAGCTTGGTAGTGAACATCAAAGCAGCTAGGCCTAGCATTGTCACGGTGGTGCCTACGGCTACCAGCGGATCTGCATGCGAGAGCGCCGATTCGAGGTGGCGTGATAATCAAAATGGCAGCAGTGGTGGCTTCAACCAATGCCGTTTCGGACCTGCGGTCATGGCAGAAAGTCTAGAAAACCGGACGGGTGAGGCTTTTTAGGTGTGAAATTTCAGGCGTTCTTATACATTGACGCTTTGACTCCCCGCAAAATTAAACCCTTTGAGTTGTATCTTGCCACACAACAATAATTGTCATCTGTCTTGTCGGCATTTCCTTTCTTTAGCTTTGCGTGCTCGGTACTTCAAGTCGCATACGGCATGCGCATTATCAGCTTGACAGAGAATTCTCGACAGGAAAGTAGTGAGCGCAGCATTTTCAAGAGGAAACGCAAGACAGGTGACAATTATTGTTGTGTGGCAAGATACAACCCAAAGGGTGTACATTTGTTTAAGAGTGTATGGAGTACCATGGTGGTGCCGCGAAGGCGCCTGAATTATTGGTCATGTTCGAAAATTTGGGTTCCGGAATATCGGTCGTTGACTGTACAGGACACCAGTCACTTACAGAAGTAATCTGTGATGGGCGGCTGTGCACAAATTTCCGCCACATCTTTTTTCTTAGCCTGCGGCTTTGAGGGGTCTCTCCTAAGCTCTTCCTCTATGGCAGGGTCAGAGGAATGCTGCTTGGGGGTGCTGCCGTATGATTTGGCGCCCTACTGAGAGTGTTGTCGAAGTGCAGTATGTTCGAATTACCTGTCGTGAACGCTTTCGCGTTCGAATTACTGGGTGTTTTCGCCCCTTGGAATACAGTAAAACTTTGTTAATTCGACCCTCGTTAATTTGGAAAATAGAATAATTCAAAGCAGGTGTATGCATTATTTAATGCAATAAAACTCGTGAATTTGGACGTATTTGGCCGCACATCGGTTCATTCGGACAACTCTCGGAGCTCGGTGAGCATGGAGCGCCGCAAATGTGCGACGCAAAAGAACAAAATTGCCGTTAGCGTCCACCAAAACGAAGCGGCGGACTTCGCATCGCCATAGTCGTCAGTGGAAATTGTACATAAGTGACAGCAACACTAGAATGCGTCTATTTGTGCCTTTAAAGCCTTGCTTCTTGCGTTTACTGCTGCGCTTAGCACCGCATTGGCCGCGTGCCTTCAACACTGCACAGTTGCCATTCATGATCACGTTGATAGCGAACGTGGTTTCGTCCGCAGTGGTTGTGGCAAACACCAGTTTCGTTTTGTCTCAGTGTGCGCGTTGGCTGCGCGCCTTCAGAACCGCAAGGTCGCCTTGCATAATCGCCTCAATAGCTGTTGCGGTTTCGTTTGCAGCAGTTGCGGCAAACAGTAGTTTCGTTTTTACTCAGTGCGATGCTGTTGAGGATGAAGAGCACCATCTACGTCACGATGGGTGGTGACCTGGCAACACTGGCGAAAAAATAATCGGGATGTGCGTGCGGTAGTGAGAAGCTTCTCGGATGAAAACATGCGCAGCGGCCACGGTTTGAAGGAAGTCGCAAGGCCTTCACTTCTGTGACCGCTAATCAGTCACGAGATGAGAATTGCAGCTTCCGCACTGCTTTTGTGCAAAAATATAAATAAGATTTGCTGATTCAATGAGTAAATAAAAGCATGACGACGTAGTATGCATTTGCTTATGATTTTCTTGATACCCTCGATAATTTGGCATTTGGTTAATTTAGGTTCCGCTCTTTAGGTTCCGTGAAATCTGGATTAACAAGGTTTTACTGTGCACACAACTTTGACGGAATCACAGTGTCAGTTCGAATAAACCGAAAGTTCAAAATAAGAGCTTTCGGATAAACAAGATTCGACTGTATTATGTGTTACTGAGATGGGCACCTGTCAAAGCACACTGCAATGATTGTGGCTGTTCTCACCCTTTTTTATGCGAAAGCTTCAAGTGGCCTATTGAGCGAAAAAACCGGCGGAGTCTGTAGCAGTGAAAAAATTGCATCTAACTTCCCATTGGATGCGACACCATGTCATGAATGCCTGAGGCACTCTCGTCGTAGTGGTTCGCGCTTGCTGGCTCGGGCACCACGTACCGCTGTGGTACTAGGGGAAGCATCTACCTAGTTGCCGCTGCAACCTCGGCACTAGCTAAACGTCTGTGGCATTGGCACCACAGGCTGCTGCTGCTTGCTGGCTTGGGCAGCACATACCCTTATGGAGTCTGAAGCATCTGTTGAAAGTGCAACATAACCAGCTCCCACAAAGATAAATGTGTGCAAGAAGTTATAGAAGCAAAAGCCCTAATCAGCAGTGTTAGTTCATATGCTATCAATTTTGTTGTCATGAAAATAAGTATGCTTTTTAAGCTCTGCAGAAAGAGTTACAGTATGCATCACATGGCTATTAGATCATAACTCGTGGAGTTTCTCTAAATGTCAGTTGCTAATGTGCTCCCATATGCATCTTTGTGTGCCTCAATCAGTCCTTGCTTTTTAGCGCACCCCTGCACAGTATGAATTACCAACTTGCCTGAGAAGCAGCTCTCGCAGTCTGCCTGACACCGGTAGCACAGTTCAGAGGAATGCTTACATTGCAGTTGGAATGTGATAATTTTTATACACAAATGGGCAAAATACATTCCATCACCTCAATGCTGCAGTGACAGCATGAGAGGCATTAATTGAATGACAGAGATACTTAAGAAAGTTCTGCACAAGGAGGGAATTAATGAGTCACGATTTGCACAACTAAACTTCTTGCTTAACTTTTTAGTCTTCAGCTGTCATGGTGTTCAGACACTTCATGTGCTTGCTTTTCTGAGCAGGTGCATCATTTAGCTAGGTCATAAAGCCATTGTTGTAGGGAAAGAGGGATGAAATTCTGCCTGGGAAGCTTGCTTTGGTGAAAAACAGAACTCTTTAATGTAGCTGAGAAATACATGTGAATACATTGCAGTTCACTTCGCACAGCTTGCCTGTCTGCTGTCACAGCAGCTCAGTGCCTGCCATTCCTTTTTCTAGCAGTGTCTGTGAGGTGGTGCCACAGTGCGAAATGCAAAATGAAGTGGCACCACAATGTGAAAGACCGATTGTGTTGAGTTCTAGCGATGACCAGACACGGTGATCTTTATTTGCTGCCTTTCACCAGGCTACTTCTACAGAGTACAGAATTCTATCATGACTTCTCGTACAATTCTCGGTTGGTACGTACACTCTCGGAACATGAATATCGCCTTTAGCCACTTGATAAGCCATGTGGCATTTACACTGTGCTGCCCTGTTTTAAGGATTTCTCCAAGTGTCGTCTTGTTGAGCAATGTAGGGGGAAGGAGTCTCCCAAGTGCTGTGGGAAGGGTAATGCTCTTAGCCCCTTCAGTAACAAATTGGTATTGACTGTCGATATATATGTGCTAAATTTACATGACTATTTTGGAATGCTGGAGATTGACTGCACTTAAAGCCAGTCTAGGTGGTAAGATGATGCTTTGTGCATTTTCTAACGAGTTAGCACAATTACAATGTAAATAAAATTATCCATGTATTTGAATAGTTAATCATGCCAGGCATCTTCATGAAAAGAAATGAATCCCTGGCTCAAAGTGTAAGCATAAGTTTACCATTGGCTGCAAGCATTACGAGACTGAAAAAATTACTCACGCCCCATTGCTGATGGCAAGCATGGTAACTGGGCCATCAGACATGGTAATGCCTCCACCAAAAAGGCTCTCTATGGCAATACACTGGACTCTGAATTGAACTGCTGCAGCATTGGTAAGCAGAGTTTTCAATATATGTGAACATAAATGTTGTGCTTTTCCTTACCACCTCTGGACAGAAAGGAGAAAATAAAAGCATGTCACGTACACAAATGTGTATGCCCTCACTGAACGGGCTAACTTAACGAAGCTGGTTGACTCGTTGCTACAGGAAATGCCATCACTGATGTAGTCAGTCGATGCAGCTGTATAAATTATTAATGTTGAATTCCAATGGCAGATCCAGATCAAGTTTTTCTGCTCTGTATGGAGCAATCCTATTCCAATGGCATAATGGGAGCGTGAGCTGTGTGTTCCAATGTCAGATTGGGACCAGCCGCTGATACCGGATTGCTCCGTGGAGCAAAAATATTTGCTCCGCCGAAATCGGCAGATTTGACCGGAAGTCCTCGTGACGTATTTCCTTCACCCACCTCTGCTTCCTGTCACGGTCGCCTGTTTCCGGTCGCGGGCAGCTATGGACGACATGGGAAACGTGGACGCCGCTTCGTGCCGTGCGATTTTGTTCGCGCTCCTAGACAGCTCAGACTCGGACATTAAGATTTCCAAGTCGAGTGATGATTCTTCTGACACGGACAGTGAAATGGGGTGGTGGGTTGCGCTTCCAAGCGCTTGTTCCTCTCTCTATTCTAGCGCCCTCTCACTTGATTTTCCTCTACTAAGTGCCCCCGCGGGAGCGCACGCATTCCCTTCGCAGATATGGTGTGAACAGATGAGAGCGATCTCAGTCGGACTGATGCGCTCCGTTCGTGATCCGGCCGAGCGCTCGCGATCTACCATTGGAATTCAACATAAGACAGTGGTGGAACAACTGCACCAATTATGCCAACTTTCAAGCCACTGCTTGAATGTGTTAGCCAAATAAAGAACTAAGGGCAAAACATACTGATCCTGATTAAATTTAACTCTTTCCATACCGTGCCCATTAGGCATCATTAGCCTGCCAACGATGGTTTGAAACGCCGCTTTCGAGACCTTGCGCGTCGCTCACGGGCTCATTGCACTATGGGATGTGAAGGTGGAGAACTATATTTTTGTTTGCTAAGCAGTTTGCTTTTTACTCGCACGTGGGGATTTTCGAACGTGCTCTGAAGTTTTTGCGATCGTCAAAGTAGGTAGCAAAAGTGGCCGCCAACTATCGATGGTTTGAAAACGCCACGTTCGAAACCTTCAGTGTCGCTAATGGACACTCTACACCATAGGACGTGAAGGAGAACTATCTTTTTGTCTTCTAAGCAATTCGCTTTTTCCGTGCCAGGTGTTAATTTTTTAATGTTCTCTGAAGTTTTGCAATTGTCAAAGTAGAATGCAAAAATGGCCGCCTCCGGGAGCGATGCGCCCACTTTGAAAGATAGCAGATCTTGCGACTCCGTTGCATCTGTGGCTGATAAAGATGGATCGAGCAGCAGTGAGTCTGTGAATGCTGCCTTTTCGTTAGACTTCGAATCTGAGAGTGACGATGACACAAGCCAGACCAAAACGTTAGCCGCCGCATCCTGGCACGCGGAACTGTCGTGCTTGCACTTAAATTTTTGTAGTGAAATACCTGTTCAATTAAAAATTTTGATTTTTACGGAAATAGTGCGTGTTAGATGGTAATAGATTTTGTCTATCTCATAAATTTTGTTACATATTTTTCAGAGTAGATACAAGCGTGTCTTCGCAAACTTTGTTCAAATTTATCCCACAATCTTGATTCTCATAATTTCTCATAATTCTCATAATATTTAGTGCAGTAGTACAAAAAAAAAAAAAAAAAAAAGGCCGGCGTAACCTTCACAAAGCCCTATTTTCCTCATGGTAGGGAAAGAGTTGAGCTAAAAAGCTAAAAGTTAAGCTAAAAGTTTGGGCAGCTTGGAACACATTTTTAGCCCCGCTTTTATTACAAGCATTGTATAAGTGGCTCGCGCCATTTGTACAAACTGTAATGAGTAGGGGTGTGTGAATATTTAAACTTTCGATTAACGAATTGAATAGTCACTATTCGTAAATGCAAATATTTTTCTAATACTTTTCGAATATTTCAAAATGTCCACTGCACCTAAATAAACATAAAATTGGAGTATAGTACGGTAAATTTTCACCTGCGCGGCCATAGTACAGATGTAAAACATGAGAACTTGCATATGGGAGCAGGCTACGTCACTTAGCTAGCCACAGTTTATAGGCTGCACAGCGATTATTCGCACTCTCTGAAGTGCCTGTGCATGCAAAGAAACTACTTGTTTGCTTCTAATGCTCCAATTGTGCTTTTGATAAACAATGCTTCATAATGTACTATGTAATCATAGAAACTTGTTAAGAATACTGAGATGTGAACATGGTTTCATATTAATGGGGATTCGAAAAGTATTTATTTGATTCGATTTGCTTCTTGCGCTTTTCGATTCGTATTTGATTCGGTCTGAAAAATTGCTGTTCATACACCCCTAGCTATGAGCTCCGAAAGTGCTTGCGTGTCGTCCACCCAGTCACAGCTTACTATACCCGCTAAAATGCAAGCATGCAGAGCTGCACCACCGTCACGCACATACATTGCAAACACTTGAGGCAACAAAGGCAGCTGAGGCAAGCAGTGTACGGGATCAAACATGCCACCGTCCACGGGATTGCTGTGAAAAGGGTTAATAATTCGCTTACAAGTTGGGACCTTCCTCGCAATCCTGCACAATTGGAAGAGCAGATTATGTTGTAATTTAATCGGCTTTAACATGTTTTACAGCACAGCTATAGATATATGCTGGAGAGATTCTGCACAAAAGAACAAACCTGTTGACATCTTCACTGTAATTTCAGTTTAGTCGTGCACGTCCTAGGGCTTGGTCTTGTTAACACGCTCTAGTTCTCCTAACTTTTTGTTCTTGCTCGTGTGAAGTGCGCCGAACACGCAACAGTTGATGCAAGCTTAAATAGTAGAAATGGCATTATAGCATGATGTATGCACATGGGAAGGCATTCTATTCAAGATAATAAAACTAGTCCGGTACTTTACAATATGAATGCATTACTGATATGCATAAAGCTGGCTACAATATAAGTATTTATTGACTATCTCAGGTAAAATTAGGACCATATCGGGTATAAAGATATATGTTGAACACTGTGCCAAAAGTGCTTGTCGCTGTATTAAATTGAATTTTTGCCTGAGCCAAGACCTTCCTTGAAAGGTGCAATGGTTGTACCACCACTGAAAAGACAATGTGCACGTTGTGGGGTGGCAATAATGCTTCACACACTGTTCACCGTAGAGTGAAGCAATTAAGCAATGTTGTGTTAAAAGGGACTGTAAGACTTTGTAAGTTATCGAAGATAACCAAGAAAGAAAGGTAGCTGATGAATGTCCAATGAGTTTAAGAAAAAGAAAATCCAGGTTTTTTGGAAATGTATATGGTGTGGGGCTTCCACTCTGCGTGCGGCTAGGGCTGAAGGCGAGCTCCGGATCTAGCCCCACGCAGTCGCTTCGTGGTACTCCCAACCCGTAGCGCGGGAATTGCGGCTACGCCGGGTTTAAATGAATAAGGCAACCAGCGTTGTCAACGGTAATAACGTTTATTGCTATTAGCAATAGCGAACACTCGCAGAGGGACGTCCTCTCAGTAATAGTAGTAAATAGGCTTGCCTCGTTGTCTGGGTGGGTCAGACAAACTAGGTTACTCACGGGATGCGGCAGGTGATTTTGTCCAGGCGGTCCAGGTGTCTGCGTCCCAAGAGAGAGCGTCTCCCCCGGTGGCGCGCTTTTATGCCTCTTTACCTTTTTGCGAGGGGAAGTCCTCCTCGCCTGCCGGATACGTTTCCCTTTCCCGTGAGCCGCGTGGGGGGAGAGGGGTACACGCATCACAAGAGCGACGGAGAAAGGGAGGGCGCGTAGTGCCTCTCTCCCTTGTCTATGCCGGCCTGACCCGTCGGCCACGTGCGAACGGGACGACGCGGGTACGCGGGAGTAAATGGAGGCGGGTGCTCCCCACAATGGACAACAGTGATAGATGGGACAGCAGTGTGTAGGTGGATAATTATAAATGACAAATTTAAACCTGTTGAAGTTCTGTAATTATGCACTGTATTACAGTTAGAAAGCCATGACTGCCTTTCTTCTCCAAGGAGCACACACCTGCTTGACCTATAGGGGAAAGCCTACTATATAGGTTTCCCAACTCTGGAATGGACAGTCTGAAGAGGGGGCTAGGATGACCGACCCCATCTATACCAGGAGCCGCATGCCTGTATGGGCAAGAAGTTGCGCAATAATTTTTCATCCACCATGTTGTGATTTACTACAAGAAAGATGCAGTTGTTGCCTGGCTAATACAGCTACAAATACAGATAGTACAAATAATCTGAACCATTAAGGCCAACAGCACTAGAGCCATGACAAAAACTAAACCGCATTTATGTTTTTTACAATGCTACAGAAGAAAAAAAGAGAATGTGCAACTAAGCTGTCGGGCATTATTGAAAGGAACTGTGGTTTTTATTGACTGTTATTCATTAAAAAAAAAAAAGAAAGGCCTTAGTAGGGACATTTGGCTGACCTGGCACTAAGGGTCAAGTCGAGACTGGGACATTTGCTCAAGAGTCGGAACTGTCCCGCTAAATCTTGGAAAGTTGGCAACCCTACTACTATACCTCTATGCCCATCGTAGTGCATTGCAGACAGATGGGCGACTATTCTGGTTGGTTAGTTAAAGGGACCCTGAAACGATTTTGATGATTTTCTACAAACTTACTCAGTTGTTCGAGTAGGTCCTTCTGATCACTAATTGACGCATCTAAGTGTTCTGCGTAAAGCGTGTAATCTATTATAAGGTTTTAAAAATCCACATCGTTGCCGATCGCAGCACACTGCTCGGCGGAATTTTAAGCCGCCCCTACCCATATGGCGTAAATCACCCAATTGACGTCAGTGGGGCGAACTATCCGATTGGCAGACCAGGGCGCGTGATCGATAATTTTGCCAACTTTATGGTAAACAAATGATGTTCGTAATAGTTGGAATGTTAGTTAATTTGTTCTTATAAAACGAAAGTAGCATAAAGAGAATGCACAAGAACAATATATTAGTACACTTAAGCACTTCCGGCACACAGCAAGTGTCGTCTGCTTGTGTTACAACATTCTCTGTCTTTGACGAGAGCTCCGCCGTTAGTGTCGGTTTGTCTTTTCGCGAGCACTATGATTAGACTTTGTTGCGTCGTGGACTGCAAACATAGCGACTGGCAATATGTCAAGCTGCGACATCGTGTCCCTCTGCGAGCCAGTAGACGAACTGACTGGCTGCAGTGCATCGAAGTGCCGCTGTCTGATCGGCGCCAGGATTTGCGCGATTGAGGCCGTCACTTTACACCGGAAGATTACTAATGCATAAGCGTTTTGCGAGTCCAGTATTAGGGTAAACGCAAGCGCAAAGGGACGGCCTGGCCGTGTCCCCTTGCGTGTCGTTTCAGGAGATGAACAGAAGCGCAAATGTGAATGGTTTGCACGGTGCAACCACCTGGTGGCATAGAGCTCAACCACACACAGTAGCAGCAACAACATGTATTCTTTGCTGCTGGTGTAAATTTTTCGCGGGGGTGTGCTCATTAACACGTTGTTTTTGTAAATGTTTAAAATTGTTACACTTGGTTAGAGCAGTATTAGCTCTTTCTTTGGCTGGTTAAGCTCTACGCCAATGGGTGGCTGGACCGTGGAGACCGATCAGGCAGCTTACGTACGTCTACAAAGTTCCTTGATCAGCTTGAGTTTATGCCTCCACCGTTGGGTCGAAACGTTCAGCTAGTGTGTTATTACCGGAATAGCAGACACGTTCGGTGCTGCGACAAAATGCTTGCAACGCACGCTGCTTCGATAGCTCTCGCTTGGGGTCGACGGCCAAGCGGATAGAGGAGAGGTTTCGCATGGGCGGGCTCCAAAACAACTGGAAGGCGATGATGTGACGTCGCATCATGACGCAGAAGCAGTGAAGGCGGAGCTTAGCCGCGATCGCTCGGTGAACGAGTTCAGGAGGAAAAGCATGGCTATGGAGGAGGGTAACTTGTAATCGCTGGTAGCTCCATTAATACGTAACACTTCACTTAAGTTGTGGTGCGAATGTTCTACTTAAGCTGTACTCTACTCGTCTACAAAATTTGTCCGAACTGTTTCAGGGGCCCTTTAATTTGAGCATGTCTGTGTGTGTGCAGGGCTGAGCAAGCTGTCCCTTGAGGGCAAACAGTTCGCAGACCCGGAGGTTCTTCGGCGGCTGACGACCTCGGTGAGCTGTGCCCTGGATGAGGCGGCGGCTGCGCTCACGCGCATGCGGGCCGAGCACGGCGGGGGTGCCCCCCATCAGCAGCAGCAACCACAGCATCAGCAGCAACTGCAGCAGCAACCACAGCAGCAGCAGCAACTGCAACCACAGCAGCAATCGCAGCAACAACAGCAGCCTCAGCAGCAATCGCAGCAGCAACAGCAAGGAACAACTGGAGGAGTGCCTGCAGCAGCAGTCAACAGCAGCCGGACCCTGGCGGAAGCGTGTAGTGAGGGGGACGTACGTGCCGTGCGTCAGCTGCTTGACGAGGGCCGCAACGTCAACGAGGTCACCGAAGAGGGGGAGAGCCTGCTCTCTCTCGCCTGCGCCTCGGGATACTGTGAGCTGGCACAGGTATTCCATGTCCCCTCTTGGCTGCCGTTGTAAAAGAACCCAATTGGTTTCAGTGACTGCATGGAGTGCCCAAGTGCTGGCAAGTGCTTGTGCTAAGTGAGAGATGAATTGAATTTGCACTGGGATGAGTCAAATGCAGAGCGCACACACCTGTGCTGTTCTTTGATTGGTCCCAGTGCCTCAACTATCCAGCCCACCTTTGCACTAAGGTGATAATCATACCAGTGCTTGGTGGTGAAACAGCTGTGCCAATTGCACCAAATTGGGCCAAGAGCAGTGCTTTACACCATCCCGGGGAACTATAACATAAAGCTAGTCCAAGCTTTTCTATCCTATTTTTGCAATCAGACTTCCACGATTGGTCAAAATTTTTTCAGACCCCCCCATTTCGCTTGTTTGTTAAGAGACGTCAGGAAAACCGCGAAAGCTCCTCATCTTATATTTATTTATTTATTTATTACATGCTGCAGACCAATCTGGTCCAAGCAGGACGGGCAATACAATTTACGATATATCTCTATTACGCAAAAAGAGAACAAGAAAAGAAACATGATAGCACCTGAGGAAGGAGCACAAAAAGACATGATCATCTCGTCATACAGTGTGTCATAATGTTCTGTTAGGCTGTTCCAGTTGGGCACAGAACACGGAAAAAAGGAAAACTCATAAATGTTTGTTCTCGCAAAGTAAGGGGTTAGAAACTGTGTCAAAACAGAAACAGAAGTCGCAGGGCACCTTTTTCATTGCGGGGTGCTCTTCTCGTCGTGACGATTGCATTCATGAGGCTGACGTAACGTGCAGCTTCTGCCACTGTCGGGCCTGAATCGCCTGTGCTGTCGCTTTCCGTGTCGTCCTCATCACTGTCTCTAGTCCACACTTCGGCAACAACAGAGGCAACGATTGCAAAAAGTCGAACCTCGTAGCTGACATCTCTTCGCGGTCGCAGCAGCGCTTCTGAGCAACTTCTTCGCATTCTAAATGCCACACACCGTAGTCAACAGCAGATGCCTGTCGCGTGCCAGCGCCGTCTTCTTTGTGTCACGCTCGACAGCACGAACGCTGTCTAATTTTTCTTCTATGCTGAGCAGCCGGTGTCTTTTTTATCCGAACTTCGACACAACGCGAGTCCTCGCTTGCACGACGCCACAACGCTCTCTGGCACGGCGCCGAAATGATATTGGTGTTGATGTGGCTTCTCGCGCAAACGCACAGGGCGCTTGGAGGCCGCTGTTCCGATCTCTGAGGCTTGTTGTTCTGCCGGGCCGCCCGATGGAGACGACTCACTGCTGTGCTTGCGCGACGCAAAGTGGTAACACTACGCGTTAACAGATACGTACGCAATAAGCTGGCACGGTTTATGCGGATACGAAACACATTATGTTCAATGGCCCCTTAGTCGGGGATTTGACTTTACTACTTTTAAAACAAAACTACCGTTCAAGCGGGTGTGGTTTAATGAGGTTTTACTCTATACTGCATTTCAATACTAATAAAATACCAAGAACTGCGTACACTAGTCAAAGGTCATGTGGTGGACCTCTTATGCAGCGTCACGTTTTTGCCGCGTGGGGTGGCAGAGGTAATTTTTCACGACTTTTAGTGATGGATTAAAAATATAAATCCACATTTAATGAGAAAAACATGGCTTGTTTTAGCCACTACGATAGGGAATCATTCCATCAGCGATGTTATCTCGATTCAAGTTTTGAGCGGTTGTCTGACCCTTTAATGGGGACCTTCCTTAAAAAAAACCAGATACCATGGTTGTAATTTAAACTCTCTGGCTGTGTGAAATAACGTACGTCACATTTGCATCAGTTATAAAGGTGTAGGATGGCGTATCTAGGCACCTCTCACTGCTGTTTCAACAATTCTGCAGTTGCTGCTGGCGATGCGTGCCAACGTGGAGGACCGAGGCCTCAAGGATATGACCCCGCTGATGGAGGCGGCCACTGCGGGCCACACTGACATAGTGAAGCTGCTCATAGAGCATGGAGCCGATGTCAATGCACAGACGGCACAGGGTATGTGTCTTACCCTTTCTTTCTCTTTTGTTTGCATGTTTAGACTGGGCTTATGTGGGGTGACAGGGAGGGACCAAACATGCCACAATCTGTCACCAAAGTTCTTTAGGCTTGTATACCGAGGCATCCAGAGTTACAGTGGTTGATTTTCAAAAATAGCTGACGAAGGTATTAAAATTTCTTCCCTCTGTATAGATATTCAAAACTTAGTGCACTTTGGTGCATCACTGCGAAAATCTAATTTAGGTGATGTTGCATAAACACATGGCATGTAAGTTCTAATCTCTTCATTCGCAACTTTTTAATTTGTGATTCTCGTTTTTATCAACATTTTAATTGCACATACCAAAATACAGGGGGCTTATACTGAAACAGTTTAGCAATGTTCCTCATTCAGGCCTCGGCCATATCATAGTACACGAGTGTGTTTCACTTTCACTTTTAATGTGGGTGTGCTTAGTACATTTTAGTGGTGTTTATCTTGTACAGTTAAACTTTGTTATAACGAACTTCAATATAATGAAATTCTCGATATAACGAAGTATTTAGCTTTTCATAACCTCTTGTCCGTAGAACAGCATGTATCTAGAACCTCAATGTGACGAAGGTTTTGTGTGCAATTTCAATATAATGAAATTTCACTTCCCCCGCAGTGGAAACTTCCATGGACGCAGATGGTCAAATGATTGAATTACTAACAACTGCTTGCAAATGCACCTCTCAAATTTCGCTAGAGCGACCACCGAAGTGGAGCCATGTCATGTTTCGCTTGAAATCCAAGTGCCATAAGATCCAATCGCAGCACCTGCACTTTGTGCTTTAGGTGCAAGTGAAAGTGTGTGAGGGTGAGACAAGATGGGGCTTCATGAGTGCTGCCTTCCTGTGTGAGCAAAGGGAAAGAGGGGGAGGGGAGCTCGCGGTGCGATCAAGCGATCGCGAGGGGGGGGTAAGTTGGAGCACATAACAATTTCTGACGTGCTCGTGTCCGCGGTGGCTGCGCATGGCTGTAAGCATACGCAGCCACGCACCCTGCTTGTAATCTCTGTGTGTGCGGCGGTGGGTGGGTGGGTGGTAGAGTGGGTGAATGAGCCGAGATGGGGGGGGGGGAAGACTGCGTGGCATTATGTAAGCTGTCTTCTTGTGAGTTTAGTATTGGAGGTTGCGTAATCTCGAGTTTTGGTGACTCGTTAGAGTGAAAGGCAGAGGAAGCATTAGCTTCCTGTTGGCCGGCACTTTTAATGATAGCGTCGTCCCAGTGCGGGCAACTCTATCAGCTGCCGGGGCAGAGTGCACGCGAAAGCCTGGCTGGCTTCGCTTAATTCGTGCTGTGGATTTGAAGCTATGGTTGTTCTGGCATGAAACCGTACCGTCAAAACCGGACTATAGGTCAGACCGGAATATAGGTCGATCCCCCCAACTAACGAATTCTAAAAATGAAAAAAATCTTCTTCAATGGCAAAAGTACCGAAAGACACCCTTACCTTGAAACAAATGCGATTCATGCACAATAGTGACAGTATTTATTCAAATGCTGCTCGCATGTGCACCCGGCCAAGTTTTTAACAGTATCGCGCGACCATCGACCCGCGTACTTGTCAGCACCTTATTAACGGCGCTAAGCGGCGAAACAAACGAGATACGCGCACGTGTACACGTGAGCTTACTTTCGCTATTTCTCCGTGCCGTTGATGATAAGGTGCTGACAAACACGCGGGTCGATGCTCGCGCGATACTGTTAAGAATTGGCCATGTGTACAGTACACAGAAGGGCATGAAGTGTGCAAGCGCTACTCCGAATCAGAGCAACGCCTTTAATCAGAGTCGTCCTAACTAGAGTCGGATGACGAGTGCTTCTCGCTGCCCAGTCCAGAGGTGCACGCGATCTCTACCGCTTTCACATGGATGCATTCGGCAGTCACCGACAGCGGTCTTACACGCAGCTCCCGGACGAACTCCGTAACCTTGTGCTCTAGTTCTGCGGTCCGCTGTGGACCGCTTACGAAATGACATTTTCTTTAGGTTACTGCAAGTTGTAATGCGTACGCTGCTTCTGCCTCGGCCAGTACCGACAGCTCTTTTCAGATATTCCAAATTTGCGCTGTTCCGCCAGGTTGCCGTGGGCTTCCGCGTACGCAATCGCCTTTTTCTTAAAGGCGACGGTGAATTACCGTCGGCTTCCACTCATTTTGAAACAAAATGTGAAACAGCAGCCTTTAACCAATATAACTTTGTGACAATGGAAACTCAAAATAGCGGTGAATTTCATGAATTTCTGAAGCCAGCCCCGGCTGGCTTTGAAATCCTTTGGCGTTAGGCCTCGCTTCCTCGAAAGTTCCCTAGCTTTCGCTTGGAGCACTTCTGTTATCACTGGAAGGGCAGCTGCTCTCTGCATCCGAACAAAGTCTGCCAAAACTGTCTCCACTTCGTGGTGATGGCCTTTCCTTGGTCCGCTAAATGCCATCCTCATTGCGGCGCACGCAAAAAGCTGCTGTCGTTGTCCCCTCCAACGATGGACGTTTTTCTCGTCGACGCCGAAGTCCCGGCCAGCTTGAAGGTTCGACGATGCCTTTGTGGCTATCACAACTTTTCGCTTGAAAGCGGCACTGTAGTGGCATCTCCTGCTTGGTGACATCGCGATAACACCACTTCGCACACCGATACGGCCGACACGACACAGGTCAAAATGGCGACCTCGCTTGTGTACGGTTGGCTCCTGGCACGGCTAGTAGCGGCTGCGATACTGACTTTTCTAGATGGCACTAGCTATGCACTATATTTAGCAGTTTCAATGAAAAACTGGCTCGTTTTTTAAAATCCTCGAATCTAAGCCGACCCTAGAGTTTGGAATATGATTATTTGAAAAAAAAAAACAACTATCGGCCTAGATTCGAATAAATACGGTATAAAACATGCCAGCCTCATCCGCATTATAAATGT
Organism: Dermacentor variabilis; assembly: GCF_050947875.1. Taxonomy (NCBI): domain Eukaryota; kingdom Metazoa; phylum Arthropoda; class Arachnida; order Ixodida; family Ixodidae; genus Dermacentor; species Dermacentor variabilis. The sequence continues at coordinate 10,180,244 of NC_134568.1, read as the reverse complement.
CCCGCTCGGCGTATTTCGCCAGCATGGTCTCAATGTTTATATTGAGCCAGGCCTGAACAGCAGAATTGTCAACTTGTGTGCTCTCCTCGGAGATAAAAGGGCAGCTTATTCTGTGCCAGTCCTTAAACCGCTGAATCCACCCATTTAATGGGGGACGCGGGTTTTACATCGCGAAAAATGGCCAAAAAATCGATTTTTTGAAAAATCACATTTTCAGTTTCTGTAACTCTTTTTTCTATCTGATTCCGAAATATCATCCATATAAACCACGTACAAGTTCTCTAAAAATTTGTTTTATCAGCCAAGGTGGCGAAAAATTTCGCGGAAATCAAGAAAGAACCGCGTTTTTCAAGCCACAATATCTCTGGAACGGCGCAACCGAGCGCCGCCATCTTGGTCTCGTTGCAAAGCGCATTTCTCCGTCTTCAAATTTGCTGCTTCAGCTATCTCCTCCGTACAGAAACAAGCACACAAAAAGCAAATGACTGAAGGTCGTGCCGGAGTCTGCGATTGGCCGCGCCCGCCACGCGACTCCAGCGCAGTTCGCCATTGGTCCGGCGCTCGCGTCGTCTGCTCGGCTCTTTCACCGCTGTTTGCACCTCGCGAGCCTGAAAGTCTCTACTTGCCGTAATCTCGATGTGTCAAAACGGGTGCTACGCGGACATTGCGGTAGCGTGGCCGATCCCTACGTTTGTGGACGTCTCAGGCCCACGGCAAAGTATTCCGATCATCGGCGACGCGGAGTTCGCGACCAAGGTTCGTGCGCGGAATCCTCGGACATGCGGCTAGGCCTTTCAGCACACAGTGTTTCGGAATTCGTGACCAAGCACATCGCGCTTGCAATCCTCGTACCGCGGCTAAGCATTTCGCGCATAGGAGTCTCTGACTCGTCGATCAAGCACATCGCGCGCGGACATCTCGGGCCCTCACCTAAGCATGTTATGCATCGGCGCCTCCGAATGTGTGACTAAGTACATCGAGTGCCCACTCCTCGAGCTCGCGTCTAGGCATTTCGCATGTCGGCACCTCGAACTGTGTGAACAAGAGCATTGAGTGTCGGCTCCTCGCGTCCGCGTACCCTATCATAGCCCCCCACCCCCCCCCCCCTCATAGAGACAACCGCATCATGAGCTCTGTTCACTAGGCCCCTTGTGCTAGCACAACATCTGACTGCAGAAGTGATCAAGGCAACATACAAAAGTACAATTCTGGAAAGCACCTAGCAGCTACATATCTATCACTGGCTCTCTGATCCTAAGTTCCACAGCCATTGTCAGGTGAAGACGACTTGGAAGGCTACTTACACTCAGAGCCTTCATTCAGTAACATGGTCAATTCTACCAAATGAAAAAAATGCCTCACTGAAAGTAGTGGAGACTGCTATCAATCAGGCAGCCTGCAGGTACAACACTGGAACTATATTCATGCCCACACAGAGTTCTGCACCTCGGTTTGAGACCCAGGCACCATGCTCTTTGTAGAGCATGGTGCCTAATAAAGTTTCTTGTGCTAGTTCAGTGGCCAGTGTGCTATTATTTTGAGAGTGTGTGCGGAAAGAACACTTACAAAACGTAGAGCTTCAAAGCGGTGCCATTTGTATTGCTGTAGATTCACTTCAGCAAAAGCTACATTTGTTTGAAACTTCAAATGCGTTTATTTCAGTTCGATGTTTCTGCACACTGTGCTCCACCTTACGGGTGTTTCTTCTGGGTTGTTTTTGGCCAAAAATGACAAGGGTGGTATCATTTTATTCGTATTGAAATGATCTGGGGGGTGATGCTATTTTTATTACTCTTGCACAGTCATGAAAATTACATTCAGGTATAGTAATCACTGCTAATTAGAAAAAAATTTTCATAATAAATGCAAGATTGTTTTCTTGTCCGCAAAATGCTTCCAAATGAATAAATACAGTGAAATCTCGGTACAATGAACTTCAGGGGACCGCAGGAAAATGTTCGTGATTCTGAAAGGTCGTTATAGTAAAAGCCCAAAAATTAGCCATAACAATAGCATTTCAGTAACGCAAACGTCCTACCATTGAAACAGTACCTCCTTGAACTCGTTTCTCACACAATGTACACGTGATCGTCAGACAAGGCACATTTATTTGAAATAGTCCGTGATCGTCTTCTGACGGGTGCAGCACAGACACTGCAGCACGAACGATTCCAGACCGTCCGCATTCTTATGCACGCCTTCGGTCGCTGTGCCGCTTTTGGCTATAAATATGCGAAGTTTTCGCAAGCAGTCCAACGCATCTGTGGCCGACACAGACTCGTTGCGGTCTTCAGGTGCTGCCGTAACTTGCAGCAAGATACTTGCTGGTGCTTAAAGATTTTCTCCTTATCTTTGAGAATCGTGGCGATCGTCGACCGCGCCACTCCACGTTCTTTAATTAGCCACGACGGATTGTTTCTTCCCGTCTTCTATCTCGCGAAGAACCTCTACTCTCTCGCTCAAAGAAAACTGCTTTCGCTTCTTCGCCGTAGTTAGAGTTGTTGAGCTCATGGCAACGCGAACGCTGGCACGCACTTCTAACACAATAATATAACCAGAAGAAAAACAAGATGGACAGGCCTGATACGGGTGACAGCACGCAAACAACTGAGAAAACAAGCAAGAAAAACGTGATGCGTCGTCACCTCCGCAACAGGAAAAAAAGAAAAGGCCCACATCAGCGTTAATTACTTTTTTTTTTCTTCTGCCGCACCGTCTCAGGTTTTACTAGCCCATGCTCCCCGCCTCTCCACTCACAAAACCTGGTGCGTCGTTGCCTCCACAACGGAGAAGGAAAAAAAAAAGTCTCCGCCCGCATCTTTCTCCTTCCGCGCCATCTCAGGTTTTTGCGGGAAGCAAGTTGCAAGGTGGCCCGCTCTTCGCGCTGCGTCGTCTGCTAGCTTAGAGCTCCGACTGCCGTGACGGATACACTGAAATCTAAGAATCCTCGCATTTCGGGATGTGAGTTCGTAGTACTGAGGTGTTGTTAAGATGACACGGAAATTAAATAACGATCGTTATTCTGAAATGTTCGTTATTCTGAAGTTCGTAGTACCCGCCGTGGTTGCTCAGTGGCTATGGTGTTGGGCTGCTGAGCACGAGGTCGCGGGATCGAATCCCGGCCACGGCGGCCGCATTTCGATGGGGGCGAAATGCGAAAACACCCGTGTGCACGTTTTAGGTGCACGTTAAAGAACCCCAGGTGGTCAAAATTTCCGGAGTCCTCCACTACGGCGTGCCTCATAATCAGAAAGTGGTTTTGGCACGTAAAACCCCAAATATTATATTATTAAGTTCGTAGTAGTGAAATATTTTTACATTGAAACTATAAGCAGTCGGCACGGGATTTCTTAAAAGTTCGTTAATCTGCAATGTTTGTTAATGTGGTGTTCGTTGTAACGGGGTTTGACTGTATAGCATCACCCCCTACAGTAGGTCTTTAGCAATTGTGTCATGCATTTAGTTTTTGGTTTAGCAAGACGGAATCATCAAAAAGTCCCGTAACGAGTTTGAAATTAATTTGACCTCAGACCTAAATATTTTTTGAACTGCTATAGCTATCAAAAATCTAATTACAGATCTGAAATCAGCACAAAAAATTACCCCAGTCAGTGGAGTTTATTAAAGATTCACCCAAAAATAAGAAAAAAATTTTTAAGACCCACGTCCCCCCTTAATGGGCTGAAACTGTCGTGGCCCAACAAGTTGGCAAATGACCTGACCTTTGCTTGGAGAATCGGACCACTCACAGGCACATTCTGGGCTCGACAACTTCATACTTTGATGAAAGCATCCGCTTCCTTGCTAGTAATCCATAAACTTCTTGCAGTTGCTGTTGCACCTTAACCCTGTTTTTCCAAATTGCCGCCGTACTTCTGCGTGACAGAAACCTTCTTTCGACCACTTTCGACGTCTTTAATGATGCTTTGCTTCGTCTCCAAGGATAAAGCTTGACATTTTCTTTAGTTGGAAATATCAGGTGGCATGGCAACTTAGCCCAGCGTGACACAAGTAGCGTGACACAAACACGAGACAAGGAAACACGTTTTCCGGTAGCTAGGCCTACTATGCTGGCAACACACTTCGGTACCACAAGACGACGACTCGCGCACATCCATGATAACAACAAAAGGAAAAGCAGAAGGCTGGCACATGTGCAGAGCCAGCCTGTCAACCGGCCACCCGCAGCGATTGGACCTTCCCAATGTTTACCCTTCTCGCCAAGTGGCTGCAATTGTAGTATTTCACTGCACTAATTAGTAGCATGTAGTTTCTTTTCCATTTAAACCACTTTGGCAGGCCCTCTTGAAGCATATCCATACCCAAGCTCAGCCCTGTGAGAGAGAGATCCCACCTTTACTGAGGTGTTTACTGGATTTCTGTTGGATGCACATATTGTGAATTGCAGGAATGCATAAAACTGAACGGAAGTGTCTGAAAGAGTACTTGAGACGAAGCACCATGCTGTGCAGGGCACACGCCGCTGATGTTTGCCTGCCTGGGGGGCCACGAGGCTGCGGCTCGGGCCCTGGTGGAGGCGGGTGCAAACCTTGAGGAGCACAATGAGAATGGCCACACCCCCCTCATGGAGGCTGCCTCTGCAGGGCACGTGTCGACTGCCCGTGTCCTTGTGGCTGCTGGTGCCTCCATTAATACCCACTCCAATGAGTTCAAGGAGTCTGCGCTCACGCTTGCCTGCTACAAGGGTAAGCTGGCTTGATCACTTGTGCACCCGCTCCCTTTTCTGACCTTGGTGATGTAGGTGAATGTGACTGCTGCCGCTTCTTGCTTTTGCTCGTTTCAATGCTGCAGGGAATAAGCTCAGTCTTGGGGAAGCTGCTTGCCATGATAGCCATAATGTTTGCCAACCAATGATGGGACGTAAATGTGTGTCTATCTCCCATGCTCTTAGATTTGTGCCATGCTTGTGCTATGCTCTCAGTTTTTTGATGGGTTTAGATAGGGAATGCAGGCAGGTAGTGAACCCATTGTTGTGTTTTGAACCTGTCTGGACACTGCACTGTTGCTGTTTTTGAGCCTTCAAGCTGAATGGATGAGGTGGCACAGAAATCGAGCTGGAAGTAATTTTTTCTTTTTTTGTTGTTGCTTTGTCTGTGCAGGGCATCTTGAAATGGTGCGGTTCCTGCTAGAAGCGGGCGCTGACCAGGAGCACAAGACTGATGAGATGCACACTGCCCTCATGGAGGCCTCCATGGATGGCCATGTCGAGGTGGCCCGGTTGCTGTTGGACTCGGGGGCTCAGGTATGCCGTGCAATCGCCCATGTGCAGTCTTTGTCTAGTGGGCAACTATCAAAACTTTTCAGTGTTGTGCAATGCTCATGCAATGCTCAACGCACAGTTGTGCATGTGGAAGTGCTTTTATGAATGAGTATTCTTTGTTTCTGTGCATCGTAGGTGAACATGCCGACAGACAGCTTTGAGTCACCATTGACACTGGCAGCCTGTGGGGGCCATGTTGAGCTGGCTATGCTACTCTTGGAGCGGGGTGCCAACATTGAGGAAGTGAATGATGAGGGCTACACACCACTCATGGAGGCTGCTCGTGAGGGCCACGAAGAGATGGTGGCCCTGCTCCTCTCTCAGGGTGCTGACATCAATGCCCAGACGGAAGAGACACAGGTGAGTTTCACTCTCCGGTCTGTGCCACACACTTCCCTGGGAAGCAGCAGGTGCACTTGCATGTAACCATGCCGGTGCAGCACAGCTACAGTCTAACTGTGCAATAACGAAAGTCCAAGACAACGAAACTCGTGCCATAGTGAAATATTTTTGTATCCCCATAGGATTTAGTAGATTTTGTATACCTCTGCAGTGAAAATGCATTGAACGCAACCACGTTGGAACCTGGGGGCCACATGCATGACACTTGTGCAGGTCATTTATTCTTTCGCAGCCGATGGTCATTTGTATTCTTGGAACTGCGCTGCTTTTCAAGACAGGTACCGTTTGGGATTGCATACTTCCACTCCGGTGCCCTTGATACAGTCGAATTTCATTACAGTAAAACCTTGTTAAACCTTGTTAAATCTTTCTTGGCTACCCACTTAAGGGCAGTAAATGAAATGCATTTATTTTTTCCAACTGGCCGATTTTTCGGATGTTTTCGTGGCCCCTAGGGAGCTAGGAAAATCGGACGTGGACAGGGCAATTGACCAAGAAGATGCTTCAAATGGTCCGTGGGGCAAACGAGTGGCGGAAGGAGGACAAGAACAGAAAGGACGCAGGCATTGAGGAATGAACGGGAAAGGAAGCATGCTGCCGCCGTTTTGAAGGAGCTTGAGCTCAAAAAACAGTGTTGGCTGATGCCGAGGTTCAGGTGTCCCTAATCCAAACCGAAATAAACTTTTTAAAGCAGTGAAACACAACACTGAGGCGTCATGCACGGGTTGAGAGTATGTCAGGATAGTTGAGGTTGACGCACCAGCTGTTGAGAGAGAATCTCAATTGTGACAAAGTTCGGGCCTCATACCACTGAGCTTGCTATCAGTTGATAGAAATAGCTCATATTCGAAAATATTTTCTTCTGTATGCATCTCCTTTTTATTCGTATTGTGAGAAGGTCCAACTCGATTTGAGAATTTTTTTCAGAATACATTTGCTGTGCATTTTACTAACCCCTCCTTTCTATTCTCTTTTTGAATAGAATAGACACTACTCCTTAGTATTCAAATTATATTAAGTTCTTTTTTTGAATTTTTTTCATATGCTTACTAGAGAGTGACAGCATCAGGCTATATGGTTTCAGCCAGTCTTGAAATAAAGCATAGTTCTGTTTCACTCAGGGAATTTTGCAAAGGCACTCGGGGAAAACTTGGGAAACTCGGGGAATTTGGAAATGTCAACTTGGTAGACACCTTGGTATTGTTTGAATTCTCACAAATGCTTTTATTTTCAAGAAAATTGTTCAAAAATTGCCTCTGTAGTGCAATCGAATAACAAACCTAAACAACCTTCGATGCCTTCATATGCTTTATTGCATAACGTGGATGTGTTGTGGTGAAATTGACTTTAGTGAATGGGTCCCGATGGTGCAACACATGTTAGACCCTTTCGCCTCTTGCTAAAAGCCTGGGTGTGTATTAGAGTTCTGCTTTGTTTAGGAGCTTTAATGTCATTTTTACGTTAGTTTTTAGTTTGGACATTAGAAAGTGGGTGTGCATTTGATTCTGGGCTGTGTTAGATTGGGCAAGTACTGCCTTGTGAATCAGCCGTGTGTTCTAGTGTTTTTTGTACGACTTCTTTAATTCGACTGGCCGGATAATTTGATAAATTTTGTGTGTTCCATCAAGGTAGAATTAACATAAGTTGACTATTTAATAATGGCTTACTAGTTTTAGTTTAGTGTTGTAAATGTAATTCCAATATTCAGAAATTAGCTCATAAGTCAATCTGCAAATAATTATTTTGTTTTCAATTCAATATTCGAAGCTAAGTATTCATATTCTTTTCGAATTTCAAACGTTTAATATTTGCACGTCATTACAAGTAATTCATTAGTCTGTAGCAGTAAATCTCTTGTGTTCCCTTAGGCAGGGTAATGAAAGCATCTTGTGCACTTTTTTGTGCTTTGCTCAAAGTAGAAAGTGCGGCAAATTATTTCTTGAGGGCAGGACTGACCTGGTTGTCTCTGTGACTGCAGGAAACGGCACTGACGCTGGCCTGCTGTGGGGGCTTTCTGGAGGTTGCTGACTTCCTGCTCAAGGCGGGCGCCCAGCTGGAGCTAGGCGCCAGCACTCCACTCATGGAAGCTGCCCAGGAAGGGCACCTAGAGCTTCTTCGGTACCTCATAAATGCTGGTAAGGAATTCTGGCTGCACACAAGGCGCCCTGGATCTTGGGCTCATCTGAGCTAAATACAGTCGACTGTGGTCAGTAAAACCATGACAAAACCTTTTTTATTATTGTAAAGCTACCTTTCCTGCGAAAGCGTCTGCCCAACTACTTGCACGGACATTACAGAATTACTGAATGCATTACAGAATGCATTGCAGTTGTGTTGTATTTCACCAGGTGTCCCGACATATAGCAGTTGCATGCTGCATGTAGCTGCACCTGGTTAACTCAAGCAGGCTAGGTGACTGTCACCACCCCGTATTAAAGAAGATGTCATTAAATCATTGTCAGTGACAGTGTCGTATCCTGCCATAGGTTAAGGGTTTCGACATGTGCGCCGTGTAGTTTGAGATACCTGTGTTTACTCTTCCATACATTTTATGGCACCTCCTTGCAAGGTATGAAACGTGGCGAAAGAAGCGAATCGTAGGGTAATGCTGCGACTACAACGAGGCCATGTCAGGCCCAGCAGACCGCTGTACAGAGAGCAGCGCAAGCCGTAGGTTGCTGTCATGCTGAGCGGACAGTTCAGATCGTTCTCGTGAAAACGATGCAGAGAGACTTTGCCGCGAAGACCCTCTAGCATGTGCTGCTGAAAATGGAGCCGCTGCTCCAGCTTACGCTGTGACTATGCTGAGTGTGCCATGAAGGTTGTGGGGTCTCTCACACCCGTACTCTTGGGACAAAGGAACGACAACACAGTAGTGCAAACAATCACAAGGGCATTTATTGCACCTTTCATAGATCAATGCCTGCTAGCCGAGTTGCTATCCACAAAACATGCCGATGGGCACGCGTCAAATCTAGAAGTCCAACTCACCGCGAACGCATCGCGAGCGAATATGTTCGCCCCATGCTGGATCCCAACGCCTGGTCATTCGCGTGTACGGTCACGCGGACGGTGGCGCGTTCCAAGGCAGCCACGCGAGGCGGTCTCGCAGAAGCATGGGTCGGCGCGCGGGACGTCCACGCTGTTCCCCGACCCGCCGGGAAAAAGACAGCCCGTCCTCCCCTGCGCCCCCAAGTAACCCTGCCGTGAGGCGGTGTTAGCAACGCAACACTCGCGCCATCTCTCGCGCTGCGCCCCAACCACATCGACAGCCGCGGGCATCATGCAGGCCACGCGGCGAAGCCGGATTACAGGAGACGCGCCATGCAGGAAAAACATATCAGGGGACGTGCGAGAGTCGCGCATCCCCACAAGGTTGGCGACTTTTTTTTTTTTTTTTGCAACGGTGATTCTCAGCAGTCAGATGGTCAGCTGAGAAGTACCTTCGAAAAAAAAATGATTTGTGGCCCGTTCTACTGCTTCACATGTAGGCAGCCGCATGTGCATACTTCCAGTAGCATGGAAGTGCGCAATGTTGATCTATCTTAAGTAAGCATACCTGCAAGATTCAAATACTTACACACTCCTGGTGACCTCGGTTTTTATTCCTCACCGCACAGACCACCATTTGGACCACCCTGGTTTGTATTTCCCATGAACATGCTATCAGGTGAAGATCGAACGAAGATAATCCAATGCTGGGACTAAATTTAAAAAAGAAATTTCACGATCAAAACACAACTTACTTTGATTAAAATATCCGTGCTGAAAGTTGTGCTTCTCAATTATATCTGTTTTTCTGCTTATTTTTCCATCCACCACCTTAGTGTGTACCAACAGCTAAAACTTAGGCCAAAATAGCATTATTGCCCAATTCAGGCTTTTATTTGAGACCCTGTGCTCAGCACATAGGCAAAAATAAATTTTTAGAGGGTAGTATACTTTAGGAAAAGTTCTATAAAAAAAAATTCCAGGTTTTTATCCCTGACCATTTTTTGTGAAGTTTCCCAAAAACGCTGTAATTTGCGTATTTTCACTGTGGTGCTCAGGACTAAAAAACATAAAGGTATTTTTTGAAACTGTTTTAAAAAGCAAGAACTATGTTCGGGCCGCTCAAAAATCAAAATTTTGAAAGAATGTGCAAAGTGGTCAATTTCTTGTGAATTTTTTGCACCGGCTTTTCTACCATTTCGTGAAATTCAAATAGCCCTCATGGTGCCCAAAAACTTTTTCGGCTTAAAATATTTTGGGAAGATACTGTGCAAGTAATGCTTACATACGTGCAACTTTTCGAGAGAAATTAATTTTCTCAAGCGCCACGGTTGGGACAGTTGGCGTGGAATGATCCCAATATTAGGTTCAACATTAGCCTTCCTTTTCTTTGATTTGATATTCGATTCGAAATCTATATTCGATATTCGCACAACTCTAGTTACTTTGTGAAAACAGTGAAAAAAATGTTAGTTCAGAGTCCACGTGCTCTTTTAGCTTAGATTGTCTGCAACAAATCACTTTTTAGACTGTTCATTTGCTTTTGATGAGCACTTGATGCTGAATGCTCACAGGGCCTTGTTTGCTAACCTCCGTGTTGTGTGCAGGGGCATGTGTTAATGCGAAGACTGCCACGGGGGACACCGCTTTGACGTATGCCTGCGAAAATGGCCACACGGATGTCGCTGACCTGCTGCTTCAAGCTAATGCTGACTTGGTGAGTGCAGTTGAGTGTCTTTATCTTTTTCTTGTTACTGGATGTTTAATTTCTTGGGTACTCGCTACCACTTAGGATCAGTGTCATGCTGCAGCCGAATTGCCGTGTGTTGAATTTGTAGCAGCAGCAGCTCTTCTTACTGTGGGAAAAACACGAAAACAAGTAAGGAAATGACTAGACAGGAAATAATGTTCTTTGTAGTTCGATAGTTTCCTTACTTGTTTCAAGTCTTTCCCACTGCAAGAAGTATGAACAACTAGCCCAGCAACAAGTATTAAGCAGCAGCCCTGTCAGCATTGCTGCCATCATCTGCAGGAGCACGAGTCCGAGGGTGGCCGGACACCGCTGATGAAGGCGTGCCGGGCTGGCCACCTGTGCACGGTGCAGTTCTTGCTCAACCGTGGTGCAGACCCCAACCGGCCAACCAGCAGCAATGACCACACACCCCTGTCACTGGCCTGTGCGGGTGGCCACCTGTCGGTGGTCGAGTTGCTGCTGGCTCATGGGGCGGACCCCAGCCACCGGCTCAAGGACAACTCCACCATGCTGATCGAGGCATCCAAGGGGGGCCACACGGCGGTCGTGCAGCTCCTGCTGGATTACCCTAACCTGGGTACGGCTGCGGCAGCAGCTGCCGCCGCCGCGGCAGCAGCGGCCGCAGCCGTGACCTCGACGGCTTCAGCCACCACAGCAGCAGCACCTTCCCCCGCAGTTGAGGTGAGTGCCATGCGACGGTGCATTGCAGCTCAAACAAAGAGCAAGATATCAATTAAATTTTACTTATTTCACTTTTTCTAGAGCAACAGTGAGTTTTCTGCAGGTGATCGCTACCAGCAGAGATTTCATGCACCAGGATATGTTTACATTTGAGGGTTGGTTTTTCTTCCTCCTTCAGTAAGAACTATGTGGACTAGTCTTGGAAAATACTTTTATTATTATTGAGATGCCCTGCAGCTTTTCATACCCTGAAACAGAGTTGTAAGACTTTGAAGTTGACGCTTAGATGAGTGTTTAATTGTGACAGCAATTAATTATATGGGCACTTGAGGTCTGTTCACACTGCCGCTGGGCTGTCACGCACACACTTGGTACCTGCATGGAGGGTTAGACACACACTTGTGTGTTGTTGTCACAAGTGTGTGTGTTGTCACACACACACTTGGTACCTGCATGTTTTCTGTCGGTCTCACCTAGTGCGCCAAGGTGCGACGCCTGGTAGCTTACATGGTTCCTGCTGTGCAGGAGCAGTTGCTTCTGAGTCTCCCTTGTGTATTGCAACACTGTCCAAGGAGCTCTAACACAGCGGTCAGCCTTGCCATTGCTTTCTCTGCTTCAAAACTGACAAACTTTTTTCTTTATTCCTTGAACTCTCAAAATTCTTGTTCTAGAGTAGACTAGACAGAGCAACAAGGTTTGTCTTCTTGGATTTCTTGAATCTTCTATAACCATGAATAGTAATACCCTATTTAAATTTCAGGCACTGATCTTTCTCGAGCTCATAGAAAACTTACATAAAATTGGAACAATGTGAGATGGAAATGAATGTCATATTCAGAATGAGCCCATAAAATTACAACTTGGACCACTTATGACGTGACCGCTTACATTATGTAAGACCTGATATAATGCAGTGTTTTCCAACTACCATTTACCCTCCATAGGACTTAAATGTATACGGATACTGCTTATGATGCAGCCGCATGACATGAAATGTAGTTGACTTCCGTTAATTCGACCCTGACAGGTCCATTGAAATTCATTAAATTATCTGGCAAGTAGAAATAAACGAGATGCAGAAAAGTGACATAACACACTGCTGATTTGTTTGGCGGTATTTGCCCTATTCTAACATGCCCTCGAATCAAATGCACCCCCACTTTATTTGTGTCCAAAGTAGAAAACTAGCATATAAATGACATTAAAGCTTCTAAACAAAGTATAAATTTAATGCGCACCCAATTTTTCAGCAAGAAAAGGGGGCAAGCATGTATTATGTGTTGCACATTGGTGGCTGGGTTCCTAAAGTCAGTTTCGCAGTTATATATCTGTGTTCGATGGTAACACATATGAGCACTGCGAAGCTGTTTGTTTCATATCTGATGACACTGTGCAGGCAATTTTCGACCCAATTTTCTTGTGAAAAAAAAAAAAAAAAGGTGTTCATTAGAATTGGGTAACTGCCATAATCAGACACTGTGAGGTTCAGCTCTTGCTTGAAAATTTGCCTAGGGCCACCAGAAAATAAACATTTTCGACAGGAGATATGTGTTCAACACATTCACTGATCCCTAAGCTCTCCAAAGACAGACATTGCCAGTAAAGGGGTTGCTATTGGTGTCATCATAGGGCTCGTACGCATGCGTGGTGACTAATCAACTTCAAATTATCAGGCAAATGCCAATTTTAACATCGAAATAACCAAAGTTTGGGCTCGTAAAAATGCATGGGTGGTAGCAGAGACTTTCGGTTGGGATCAAATTAGCTGGAGTCTACTGGTTATAATGTGGCTGTCGGAAAATCTCGGACAAGCAAGGTAGCAGGCTCACTTGTCAGTGAGGTGATGCCGGCAGCGGAGGGGAGAGTGACGAGGGCAATGCGGAGGAAGAGGACACATGAAGCAAACAAACAAGTAGCAGGAAAAAGTGTATTGTATGCGCTGTTAATTCTCACGGTATGAGGTGCTCTATGAATGGGATGGCGGAAGCTGTGTACACAAGGTGGTTGCCTAGGTGACCGAGAAGCCTGCTTCTGCTTACAGCCTCTGAGATCAAGAGGTGCACGGCCACTTGTCAGTAGCATGGGCTTTGCGCCAAACTCTGCACCAAACGCATGCACATTGTCACTTTGTCATTTAAGTTTCCGTGCGGAAAGTATTTTCGTCTTTTACATTACTTTTCTATTATACTTTGTCTACTTCATGCGACATCCATCTGGTAAGGCCAGTCCTGAAGCGTTTATCGTTATTTAAAAGGATGCAAACATCAGATTACTTGCTTCAGTTGTTGTAAATTCACTTCAGCCTGGTGTAGATGTTTTGCATATGTGCTGGTTTTGGGACTATATTCGTGACTCTGGCAGTGATCACGAGTGGTTTACGATGTACATACTTCTGCAAGAGCATAGGTTAGGGCATGTTGAGGTTTTTTAACTGAGGTTTTTTAGCGCCTGAAAAGGGACGAAAGACAGTGGCAAGGCGCAGACGTAGTGCTATGTCCGCGTCTTGCCACTGTCTTTCGTCCCTTTTCGTGCGCTAAAAAACCTCAGTTATTTCTGCAAGTTTTCAGCACCATAACTTGGAAAAGCAAAGAACCAAGAAAACTTTTTGATCTAGACCCAACTCCTTTATAATTAATACCCCTTTCAAGCGGCCAAGTTAGATGCATCTTATGGGGAGTGTACTTTGGGATCTTGTGTGACATTTTAGGCTATGCAATGCCAAACGGGAAAACGGAGCGCATTCACAATAAAAAGAAATGGCGACAGATTAAGAGTGCATTTTTTGAAGATGTAGATTGAAAAGAAAAAACCTCTAAAAAGCGATTGTGTTATGTTGTTATGAATAAAAAGCAATTGAATCAATTTTTTCTCAACAAAAAAAAAAATTTTTTTTCAAATCAACGCCAGCCAATCGAGGACAACATGGCGGCGTGCGACGAGGCGGCATTTGATCCTGTTAGAACAGAATATGAGCAAGTTCTGTTCTGATTATTTTTTTAAAAGCTGTACAACAACTAAAATGAACTTCCGTGTCCCTTCTTTATGCATTACATTTTGTACCATTGAAACCACTGGCAGCAAGGCTACGCACTTGGCCAGCGAAGTGCATTCTGTGAACGCACTTTGACTGGAGGGCACTCTTCTGCGAGTGACATTTTACTTGCAACATTTAGATTTGGCAAAGTGCACTTCAATCAAGTGGCACTCTATCCAAGTGCACTTAACTTGCCCGCTTGACAGTAGTATAAGATTTAATGTGCTCTTCATATTCTGCTTCGATACAGCAATGTCAGTTCGGGCAATGCTTCACACTGACAGCCTGGCTTTCGTGGGCTCTGCACTGCGCCTGTTCTTAAAATGAGGCACATGAGCGGAGGCAGCAAAGAGAATGCTATGCTAGCAAGAGGTCCCCCTGAGAGGTTGTTTTTACCACTTCTTCGGCACCTGCAGTGTACAGAGGTGCCAAGCACTACATGGGGGGTCCCCTAAAGACATTATGTGGCTGTGTTGTGCAGGTTGTCCCCATGACTGAAGAGCAGAGGGTTGCAGCACTAGCGGCAGCAGTTGCTGCTGGGCACCCCTACCTTCCACAGGTTGCTGGAGGTGAGTGTTGGTCCTGCTGTTGTGAAAAGCATATTTAACGGAAAGGGTGGCATGAAGCTCACGTGTGTTACGTTCCCTTCTAGCGGTAACGCCCCGTGTGGCGTCGGCGTCGTCCTCTTCAGTAACGGCCATTCCCTCGGCTGATGCATCGTGGCCCAGCAGCAGTGCTCCTTCAACAAGTGGCAAGCGCAAGGCCAGTGGGGACTCCCCTTCCTCCTCTTCCTCCTCGAGCCATCCACCCTTGATGTCCTGTGGCGGGGGCACTGTGGTGTCACGGGGTGGGGCAGACCAGTTGACAAAGCCAAGCCAAGGGCAACCCGGCCTTCGGCCCAGTGAACGGCTGGAAGCCTGCATCAGCAGCATGATGCGATCGGCTGAGCTCAACCACCCCAGCCGGGAGGAGCAGATAATGCAGAAGCAGCAGATCCTTGAAGAGTTGCAAAGGGTGGAACGTGAGCTGCAGGTGGGTCGGGATAGGGAACTGTGGCACGCTCGCATGCACGTCCCTGGCTGCGCTTGGACGTCTCCCTGCACCCGGACTGAGAAGCCTCTTTCCGCGGGCAAGCCTCATGCGGGTGGCTTTTTCTACGCAACGCTTTTATTCTCGCCTCGAAGGAGGCCCATAGTGAAGGTGATGGATCTCTTGATTATCTTGCACTGCATGGCTTGCTTGATTGGCTTGGGCACTGCAACAGTCTGCTCCTCCCCATTTTGTAGCATGTTCCCCAGCATGATGGACAGGTCCACACGATGTAGTGTGGGCTTGTGCTCTGTCTTGTTTTTTCATTGATATGAAAGGCATGACTGCCTTTCGCGGGGACGGGGTGACTCCTAGCGCAGAGCTGCATTGCTGTGGCTCCAAAATGTTTGACACTTGCACTCTTTGCAAACAAAGCATTCCTAGTGCTTTCCTGCACCTTCTTGCTTGGCACATATAACAGATCAAGTTAGTACCTAAATATGCGCAAGTTTCACTCATCTATTGCGCCTTTTAACTTAGTCATATTCTCAGGTTGTGCAACCTTTTAGTCAGCATGCACGGAATCTTGCATTACAGTCGAGCCTGCTTGTAGCAACTCCGAGTATCGCAAGGCATCAGTTGTCTCTCGAACTTCCTGATAAGTGGACGTTAAGGCTTCTAAGGGAAGTGGGCTAGGCTAATGGTGTTCTCGGCGGTGGTGCTGAGCTGCTCGTGTAATCTTTGTGTGATGCCAAAACTATTTGAAGTATTCGCTTCGAAATTATTCCATACTAATTGCTACCGTATTTACCCACATAATGAATGCACTCGCATAATGAACACAGCCCCCACTTTTCCAATCAAGAAGCATTTTTTTTTTTTTCTCGCATAAAGATTGCACCCTGAACTTGCTGCCGTGAAGTAGGAGACACACTGTACAATTCCGTGTCTAATATGGCGTTCGGCGGGTGCTACTGTGTTGGATGCCGTGTTGGATGCCGAATCGTACCATGTCTCCAACTTTTTTTGCGAAAGCAGTTATGTAGACGCTCTAGGTGCATTTTTGCCGTCGTCGTCGCTGTCGCGCGCCGCATAGTGTAAGTGCGAGTGAATGTGGGTGAGGGAAGCCGACAATCGTGGCTCAAGCCTGCGCGCCGTCTTTCGTTGCGCTAAATACCCGGTTGGGGGGGGGGGGGGGGGGAAGGGCGAAGAAAGGCCTGACGACGGCGTTGCACTCTAGCAGCAATTGCTTATTGCGCAACTGTGCCCAAGGGGCGCCGACGATCACGGCTCAATCTCCCACATACAAGGGACGAAAATGGGAAGGAAACACGATCTTCCGTAGTGTGCATAGTGCCGGGGGGGGGGGAGGTTACTCTGGCAGCAACTGCGCATTGCGCCGCTGCGGTGCACCATATCTTCAAAGTGATCTACATCAGTGGCTGAGTCGATGGTGACTCGTACCTGGTGCTGCGTTCTCACCGCTCAGTTTGCGTTAAAGCGAATGTTTGCAAGTTTATACAGCCCATAGGACTACTATCCTTACTTCGTGTGGCTGTCTACACATTTGCTATTATTACCGATGGTTCACATTTCAGGTGAAACTGACTTTTTTAGAGGCAGCTGCGGGAAAAAAAGAATCACTCAAAATTCTACCTAGCATTATGAATGCACATCCCAACTTTGCGCACATCTTTCAGGCAAAAAGTGTGTTTATTATGCGAGTAAGTACGGTATTCGTTTTGACTTCGCTTCGAACCTAAAAGTTGATATTCGCAAAAGCCTATTCTAATGCAATCATGCCTTATTAATATTGCAACTCACTGTCTGGACAATGGACAGGGCAGAAGCATGCAAGCCCATAGAAGCCCATCTATTGTTTCATCAATATAGGTAGCATCGGCATGGACAGGACCTCCTCTAAGTTTTAAAGGGAGCCTAATGGCCCGAGCACACGTGCAGTGAAACTCGCATAGTGTGCCGGTGGTTGCATGCCTCACAGGTTGTGCCAGCAAGCAGCGCAGCCTGTTTATGTACATGTATATATATAAACAGGGTTGGTGTGTGCTGTGGTGAGTGCAAAGCTTGGTGCATGCTGTGGTGTGGCCTAACAATGACAGATAGCACAACTGTATTGCTTTTGCAAACATTTGGAATTGTATAGCCTGCTACACAGTGGTGCAGTGTGTTGAAGTGTACGGGAGTACTATGAGACCATATGAAAAGTGGCAATGACACCGTTGACAAGTTCGAACAGGTTTGGGAACCATGGCGTCTCAGTATCACCTGTGTAACACACTGCCCCACTGCTACAGTCAATGTCAGGTTTTTTTGGACTCCCTAGGGCCAGCAAAAATGTAAAAGAAATTCATGAACATTTACGATACACTCTAATGCGAAAGTTCAGCACATCTCTTTACGTGTTTTCATTTCGCAATATAGTGAGTCATTGTACTGATCACCGCACCTACTGGCAGAGTCTCGACGCGCTGCGCTATATATAGACCGGCCACACAGTTGCCACTTTCCAGCAAGTGCAGTTCTTGCAACCGTAATATTTCTGGAAAATGCTTGTGGCGAACGCTATGCATGAAGCTGACCTTTCTGGTTCTTCTTTTTCTTTCCCCCGGGTGACCTGCGCCGTGAATGCGCGGACATCACCATGTGGTAGTGCTTCAAGGTGGCTTCCTACGCTTTCCTCCTCGTGCTCTCTTCGCTATTGCAGTCTTTTGCTTTTCTCTTCACCCTTTTGCTATACCTCCATTTCCCACCTCATGCTTTTACTGTAGCCTGCTCCTCCGGTTCCTCCTCTCGCTCTTTTCAGTGTGCCCTTCTTTCATCCGCTGCTGCACTCTGCATTCGCTCTTTCATCTTTCGCTGAGCTTCTTCGCTCGGTTACGCTGAGGGAGGGCGAGGCACGCCAATGTTCACCACAGGAATGGGTGCCTATAAACTGTGCTTTAAAAAAAAAAAAATGGGCAGTTCGAAAAAAAAAAAGAATGCATGCCTTTGACTGCCCCCAAGGGCTTAAGGCTCCACAGGCATGTCCAGAATAGCTCTGAAGGCTTGCCAGTTCACTCATTAGGCTTATCTGTGCATCTGTACAGGAGACTGCGTGTTCACGCATGTGTAATTAAGGCATACAAATTGTGTCCTGTGATGGTGACCCCGTTCCACTCTTGGTGTGCTTCACCGCAATATATTGCATATGCATAATGCCGTATTGTGGTGAAGCTGACTTTTGGAAACTGGCATTATGCAATGCTTGACTCTTGCAGTGCTTTCCATGCCTTAAAGCCATTGGTGACTATGACAAAGACAGAATTAGCGCCATTGCTGACTGTGGCAAATTGTTTCAATAAAGAAAGAAAGCATGAAACAGTGGGAAGCTTGGTAGCAAACGTCAGAGCAGCTCAGGCCTAGTGTTACTGTAGTCTTGGCTGCGAGACAAGCAGTGATGGTTGCAATACGGCTGCCAGTGGATCGGCGTGTGAAAGTGCTGGTTCAAGGCTGTGAGACAATCAAAATGGAGATGCTGCTGGCTTTGATTATTGCTGTTTCAGGCCTGTGTTCATCACAGAGATGGTCTGGAAAATCGGACGGTGAAGAGTTTCAGTGTTAGACATTTCAGATGTTCTTATACATTTGCTTTAGGGGTACATGGGGGTGTCACAGAGGTGTCTGAATTATCGGGTGTATCCGAAAAATCGGGCATCCAAAAAAATCGATTGTTGACTGTATTAGACACACATTGTCTGTAGGTGAGTGAAATGGGGTATCAAATGACACAAAAATTTTTGGGTTGAGGGTAGCTCTGCATTTGCTTGTTTTGGGGCCTCTGCATTTGATGACTTCAGTGTGCATGCGTTGTCATAGAGTTTACTTTCATCTCTTGAACATGCAGAGAATAGATTTAAACAAAAATGATGCCCATAAGAAAGCTTTACACGGCTTCTTATAAGTGGGGCTCTTATGGGCTGGCTCAGCTGTAGTCAAGGTTGCACTGAAGTGAATGTGTATGCATGGCAGATATATTGTTTTGCTGTGGCTGTTATGCATGTGAGCAATGTGCATGGTCTTGCATGTCTTTGCTATGGTGTCCTTTGTTGCCGAGCAAGAAAGGGAGCCATGCAAGACACCTCTCAAACTGTGCTGCTGGGAGCCAAAATTGTAGCTGCGTTGCCATCACAACTCTGTTACTCGGGGACTTGACGCTACAAACGGCACGTGCGACCAACAGCGACTGTGTATCATGAGCTGATTTGCGTAGCACAGAAACGCTGTCCTGGTATCAATTTCGCTTTGGTCTGTGCTTCACTCCAGGGTTCCGAGGACATGATGCCCAACGAAGATGACGCCCCTGCATGTGCTTGCCAGGCGCAGACCGCATTCAGCTGGCAGCAGGCAGAGGTTGGCGTTCTTGCGAGCCCTCAACCAATATTTGCTCATGGCAGGCTGAGATTTTCAAAGCTAACTCGCACTCTCCTCACTTACTGCATCACGCGCTCATACTCACCAGAATGAAAGCTACACAATCTGGGACAATGCATATTTTTAATCTGCTGTCAAACTAACTCGCTCCATCACTGCTGCTACTAAATGTCAGCAAATTTGAACGTCGACTATCTCTAGTTCACAACTTGTGTCCTTGTCTAAATACAGCTCACTCCACTAACTTGTGCAAGTGCTCAAGCTTGTGAACACCATTGTGTCCGACCTTTTCATGACTTATTGATGGCATTGGGTCTTTGGGAACATCAACTTAAGCTTAGCTGTGCACGTGTAGAAAAGAGAGGATAAATTTAACTAAATGGGAAGAAACTCTTTTCTAAATGTCGTACTATAGCGCAGATGACACGTAGCTGAGCAAGCGTTATACTGTAACATTCATTTTGCTTGTTTTCATTCATTGTCAATGTGTCATCTGTGTTGAATTGTGAATTGCCTACAAGCCTGTCTTGATGTCCTAGCAGATTCTTTTAGTAGCTACTAGCATTAAGGAAGTAAGGCCCCACTTTTGGTGAGCTTTTGTTCCTTAAGGCTTATTATTTCAGGAATCCACAACTTCGAAACTTGCCAGCAGATTTCAGTTTTTGTTTCCATGTATCCTTGCACTTAAGTCATTCACAACAATGGCAGCTAGGAGGAGTGCTTACCAAAGTGAAGTAGGTACCAGAAAATTTGTTCCTGTTGCCTAATTGGTGCTATTTAACCCCAACAACCAGGTTCAGCTGAATTTGCACAGCGCTGTGAATGGTCGTCGGAAGATCTGCTACTTAACACTTTCCTAGGAGCCCATGGGAAAAGCAGCAGTTTTTGGGTAGCCTAGTAAATACTTTTTTCCTATCACAGAGCATGCCTGATACTTAGGTTTATAGTATCAAATTGTTGAGGGAGAAATTCTCTTGCGGATGTTACTAGGCCCAAACATCACGTTTATTAAAAGAATTCCCAAAGAAATATCTAAACAAAAATGTTTCGAAAAAAAAGTTATAAAAGACGTCACTGTTGCTTCTAGAAAATTCAGATTATAGACTTTTAATGCAAGGGACTTTTACAATATTCAAGCGACTATCAGCTTTCTATGTGAAGAATTTATTTAGACATAAGAAAACATTAGCCCTAGTGACTAGCCCCAGCATGATGCCACAATCAATTCCTGGCTGTCTTTGGCTGCAAAACTCCCCTCCTTGTCTGGTGGCCACCAAATTATTCCTATGGAAGGATGTTAACATTTACAATAAAAACTGTGACCTTTAGGGCACATAGGATATCTTTATATCGGCACACCACAGCTTTGAAATGGTTCGAACATGAAAGCGAAACTCCTTGCTGAAATGTGACGGACCAAAGTTGTTTTCTGTGTGGGTGTTATTTCACAAGTCCAAAAACTTTCATGTAGCTGCGTCAGAGTCTGTAGAAATGCAACGTTTCCATGGATGAGTGGTGCGTAATGGCGTCATCTTGGGAAGTATGTGTGCTCATCGCGCCAACGACACCCAAGTCTTTCTCAGGGGGTGCTTAAGAATCCTCGTGTGGCATAAAACGATAACAGAAAGCAAAACTGATAAATAGTTGCTTAATAACCCATTAGACGGCACTAGTCCAAGAGTGCTCGGGAAGCAGCAAAATATGAATTTGCAGCCATTAATAGTGGGCTATCGATGGGAATAGGCACAGGCAGGAAAATGCTAAAGCACTGTCCGTGTAAAGCACCAGAAATAAGTTGGAATTAGATAACTGGCTTAAGAAGAAAAAAGTTAAAAAATCGGGGCTAGCTCATGCCATAATCTTCAAGGCAGTTTGTGTGGTGCCATGTGGATTTGACGTTTGCATTTAAGTGAATTTATCATAACTTATTCACACCCACAGGAGGCGTACTTTTGTCCGTCATTATTAACGACCGTATTTACTTGAATGTAGGCCGGCCTCCCCAATTTGAAGCTGACCTCACAAATTCAGAATGTCAGGAAGTGGGGGGAAAAACAAATGCAAGTCAATCAAAAAATGGTAAACGGCAACAGCCACAAAAAGCAAACTACCTTTATTACCAGTGTCTGCCACTAGCCACAAACATTGTCCCAATACTCTGTAGGCACCGCTCTGCTAACACCGCTTTCTCGGTGCCAGTGTCTTGTCAAGAGCTAAGTTTTAAAACAAAAAAGAGAACAATGGGCCTCCATTGCATCCATTAAATAAAATAAAAGTGGTGTACTATTACAGTGAGCTGTAGTACTTCATGGATATGGCAGCAGATAGTAATGCATACCTGCTAACCTTTACGATTTTATCATAAAATACCAGATTTTTAGAGCTTGTTTATGGTTGTCATATTGGCACCAATAATTTTACGACTGTTCATATGTAGCCAGCTTAGGGCAGACTTCATTTTATACGAATACAGTCGCCCACCAATCTTTCAGAGGCAATTTTCGTATGCACTCATTTATTCTGACCTACCAGCAGCAGTACCATTCTCTCGTAGAACCAATGTGTAACAGCAACTAAAGCTTCAACCTTCGATTTGTGAATATTTTATGAAAAAGTTAGTGGACATTTCCATTTTTCTGTGGCACAGATCATTCCTCTTCTGACTATATAGCAGTTTGCCTGTTCACAGTGACCCCAGAGAACAGTCGAATTTTTTTTTTAGAACACAGTTAACGTCCTGACTACTGACACAAATTTAGTACTTTTCATCATTATTTAGTATTTTTTGGCATAAACTGCAGTATTTACCTTATTTACTCGAATCTAGGGTGGTCCCGATTCTAAGCCAACTCCCAAAAGTCTGAAGAAAGGAAGAAAAGAAATCTTACCTCGAATGTAGGCCGAACAAAAAGTGAGGGCAGCGTTCAAAGAATGAAAACAGCATTTATTGAATATGAACATGCTGAGCTCATTCCACTTCATCATCGCTGCTGTGGTTCGATAAATGCCATTCTTGTTGCGGTGAAAGCAAAAAGCATCTCTCATTGCCCCCTTCAACGACGGATGTTTTTCTCATGGATGCCAAAGTCTCGCCCGGCCTGAACGTTCTATGATGCCTCTGCGGCTAGCATAACTTTTCGCTTGAAAATGGCAATTTAGTGACAATACCACGCCATGCGCTGATACGGCACAGGTCAGAATAGCGAAGTTGCTTGTGTACTTCAGTTAGCTACTGGCACGGCTAGTAGGGGCTACGATACTGACTTTTCTAGATGGTGCTAGCTATGCACCATATTTATCAATTTTACTTAAAAACTGGCACGTTTTTTAGAATCTTCGAATCTAAGCTGAACCTAGAGTTTGGTGTATGATTATTCGAAAAAAACTGTCGGCCTAGATTCAAATAAATACGATAACGGTTAAGGTTGGCAGGTCTGGTAGTGGCTACAGAACGGTCTTGTGGTGTAGGGTTAATGGCGTGCCACCAGTTTCAATGGCTACTAACGAAATCCTGGAATCCTGAAGCTGACCTAGGAGTTTCATGAATCACCTTTAGAAAAAATATGTTGGCGTATATTCGAGTATATACGGTACTTGGAATATCGTATTCATTTTAAGCAGAAAATTAACTTGAACTTTGAGTTGGGTGGAAACATCTTTCTCCAAACATGCGTGATATGACAGGCACTCCTGTAAACACTTTACAATGGTTAGCCTATAACCTCCTGAGACCCGGGATGCATTTGGGTGCACAGATTTTTACCAAACTTTCAGAATAAATCAGGATGGTTATGAAGGTGAAAAGTGTTAAATGTTTTTTCAATAGCCGTGATAATTTCAGCTCAGCGCGATGTCCAATATATTGGACACTGGGATGCTACCCGGTCTTTCTTCACCCAGGGCGCACGTAATGACATACCGCGGATATTACGCAAAACTCATGTGCAAAAATATTTTAACAACTCAAAAGGCAAAGTATTCAATAAAGTACATAAGAAGAGCATTCCTCTGCTCAAAAAAAAATTTCGCTCTTGTGTTCACTTCTCGTGGGCAATTTCAAAACACCTGTTTGTCCTTGGTGATGCAGAAGAAGAGCCGACATTTGGTGCAAAAGAACTTTGTTTTCATGTCGCAGCCCTGTAGTCTGCAACGGGCAGTGTTTGCAGTGTCTGCCAGTATTGAGTAGTGGGTAGTGCTCTTTTCTTGCGGTTCTCGAGGAGACAGCCGAGCCTGCTTTGATGGCGGATGCCACTCGGCTTCGATCTCACTCTCCGTTTCACCCTGCTTCTTCCCTTGAGCCACGAGAGTCTCAGCAACAGATTGGTGGAACTGCATATATTTGAGTATTTATTTCCGCTGTTTCTTTAGGGAGCGTATGTCCCGCGTGTTCTGCACCCAGGAGTTGTTGAGGGCAATGTCGAGGTGAAAGATGGCTCTGATTGTCCACTTGTTCACGCCTGCTTTTATCCTGTAGTAACTTATCATTCGGTCTGCCTTGTCAACAACGCCCATGTTGAAATTGTACATGCGAACAATATCTGGTAGAGGGATATTGATATTTTTGCCTTACGAGACCATCTGCGACAGTAGGTGTCTTGCGGATCGAAGCCATGGATTGAAAAAAGAAACGTTATTGGAATAATTCATAAGACACGCGAGGCCGGTCCCCCGAAGAAAAAAAGAGACGCAATTTCGTCCGCAAGCCGCTAAACGCCATCAGTACTCGCCTACTGTTCATAACAAGGCCATTGAAAAAGCGCGGTCAAAATAACCGGGTTGAGTCCTAGCGTCCAACGTAATGGACACGCGAAATCAAAGGAAGAGTAAAAAAAGGTAAGCGCGCGAATAGTTAAAATTTTGTATTCTGCGCGTACGCTGTTGTATCAACTTTAATATAAAATCAAAGATATGCCCTAAAAGCAGGTAGAAATACGAGAAACAGTGCTTGCTTCTCCGGCAGCTGCCGTAAAACGCCGCGCCGCTTAATGCCGCCATTGTGTAACTGTTTCGGCGGGAATTTGAACGATGTATTTTCATCAATGCTGCATAGATGGCGCAAGCAGGTGTCCAATAAGTTGTACAGTGCGGTTTTATGAGGATGAAAGCCTTGTCACAGGAGTACTGTCTCATATCTGAATGTCCAATATATTGGACAAATCCCCATAGCGGGGTCTCAGGAGGATAAAACGTTCAGCAGAATGCCAGCAGTTCCCCCTGCCATTACTTGCTTTCTGAGGGCACTTGAATGCCTTAATTGCCATACAAAGCAAAGGGCTTGCAGTGCAAACAAGTGTGAAATGTGCAGTCCTGCGGTGTGCATACCGTTTTAGTTGATGCTGTTTGTAGTGAGCATATCTCTATGAAAAGAAATTATCACCATCAATGGAATACAAACTATCTAAAAGAAATCCTTAAGTGTATGAATTACTTCTACATAGTTCAGTCTGATTATGTTAGTTTAATGAATTAGCTGGTGGATTGGGAAAACGTTTATTGAACCTGCAGTAAAGTGCGCAGGCGGATCAAACATCTCAGTACTTGGAAGTGCATACAACCCTGCTAGCTCATTGAAGTCAACAATAAATCGAGCAGTCAGTAAATAGTCTTCCCCTTTTGTATAGGCATAGCTTAGTGATCACATTGTGCAAAGTACCTGTGAACCAATGGTGGCAATTATAGACTGAAATTAGCAGCACTTGTAGGTGGTAGCCTACAAGCGCTGCAGATCTTTTGCCAAGCACTGCGTGAACTGGCAGAAAGAATGGACAAGCTAGCGCTCAACCTTTTCCTATTGCATGCTTGCTGCCACTGTTTGCTTGTCATGACTTTGTCGTCAGCTGCCCCATTATTAAGCCTGCTGGCCACACCAACAGTTGATTACTGGGCTCAAGATTAAATGCACTTGCTCTCCAAGCATGGGTGTTAAAAAGAAAAAATTCTGGTCTGTAGACAAGCACTACGATAATCTCGGCACCCTTGTGTGCATAAGTGCTGTGGTAATGAATTTCATGGTTATAAAGTAGCAAGAACTATTGGCTGTTAGAAGGAAAAAGAAAAAGGAGTGTGTGGTCCATGATCTCGTCATTGGAGAATGCTTACACAATTATTAACCAAGAATAAATTTATTAACAACAGCTCTGTTTCCTTTTGATCAAAAGCGTTGTTACTTACAAACTCGTATTTCGCCCCAGAATGTGAAAACTGTACTGTTTAGAAGCGACGCAGTACGTGGTCTGCTATCAAAAACAAGGCCTCAAGGCATGGTATGGCAGTGTGGTCATCTGCTTAAAGCTAGCACTTCCTATGTAGTAATGTTGTAACGCACATCTATGTACTAATCCTCTATAAATCTGCACGTAGTAGCTTTTGAGCTTGTAGAACAGCACTTTTGCATATTCAAACACTTGGCAAAATTTTAGCTTGCAGACAAGGTTTCATGTTCAGTTGTAATTTTCCAAGTAGCTTTCTAGGCATTTTTGTACTGCATATGAAAATAAATCTGGACTTGTGGCGTTGGGTTTATAAGGCATGTCATCAAGGAACTTAGGCTTTCACACCTAGTGCCAATAACATTGTCCTTGTGGGAAGGGTCCAAGTTACTACACGGTGTCAAGTGAAAGTGCCCGAAGTGTGAGGGGCAAATTTGCGTTCCAGGGAGTGTCTTTGAGACCTGGCAGCTAGTTTCGAGATGTGTGTGTTTTTGTGGGAGGATGCATGGTATGCATGCCTGCTGTTTTGTTGCTGTTTTCATTTGCATAATTGTTGCCATTTGTACCAGTGTACCATTCAATTCCTTTCTCTCTCTCTCTCTCTGGGGAAATCTGGGGGTGTATTCTTGGATGATTGCTTTTGACGATATTAATTTCAATGCATGCTTATTGGCCGGCTGAGCAAAACCACATGAGCTGATTGGCTGGTTGTGCACTGCATCATGCGAAGGCGATAGTGTCACCGAAAGTGATCGTCCAAGAATGCGTACCCTGCTTGAGGTTTATATGCATGGAGGGCAGTCATTTATTTGCCTGACCACATTGATTCAGCACCAAGCAAACAAGCGAAGCAAGCTGTACAGTGCAGTTCCTGAATCCACGATGCACCATGATGTGACGCTAATGCCACATTCGAGATGATGTTGCATTGGCAACCAGGCTACCTTTCTTTTTTTCCTGAAATAGCTGATAGGTATAGCTGCTAGCAGGCACATTATTTCTAATTTATATTATTTTAAAATGTGACCACAAACAGCTTGGTGCCTTTATTGTGGTGCCCCACACTACAAATTGAATGGTGTACGTAGCAGCAAAAAAGCCTGATAAGTACAATAAACACACACACAAAAAGAAAAACGTTTTGCTGCACGGGTGCTGGATTTTTTGGTATGGTTCTTGAAACTGACTTCTGAGAACAGCTTGGGTGCTCTGTAGAGAAACTGCTGTCTTGCAAGCTTTTGCTAGTGCAATGGGTGTGACTGCCGCTGAGCATGCCTTGAGGTTACAGTAGTGGGTGGGCGCTGCACCAGTGTTTGCTGCCTCCTTTCCTTCCCTGGGATGGGTCATAATGGGGCGGAGACGAGCGGTGGGCTGCATGTCTGTTGTCCGTGTGGGCCGTGCGTGCAGGAAAAGGCTCATGCCCAGATCGTGCTGTCTGCCCAACACCACCAGCACCTGGCTGCGGCCGCATCGACGGAGGACGTGGTGGAAGAGCTGAACCTGCGCAATGCTGCCCTCTCCTCTTCATCAACGGCTGTGCCCGCCTCCTCCGGTGCAGAGATCACTGCCCTGCCCTCCTCGTCCGCGACAGCACCTACACTACTACCCGCTGCTGCCAAGAGGCATCTTGACAAGGCAAGTCACGTGTAGCTTTGAGTCACTGTGCTACTTCTGCAGCTCAGTGGCCATGTCTTTGGTCATCTTTCTTGTTTAACACTTCCTTGCCCATGGGAAGAGCAGCAGTTTTTGGGTAGTCTATAATTTACATTTTTCCTATCTCACAGCTGCACTTGGGTGCAGGTGTCTTAAAGATCTGCACATGGTGAGAAAAGAGAACCGAAAACCGAAACTGAATAAATAGTACTTAAATAAGCCAATAAATGGTGCCAGCTGTCTGAGTGCGCTTGGAAAGCCGTAAAATATGAATTTGCAGTCATCGACAGCGAGCTGTCGATGGGAATAGGCGTGGACAGGGAAGTGTCTAGGAGTGAAATGGGATTGAGTAATGAGAATAGGTGTTTTATTCGTTGTGTGTGATATTGGCTTTGTTTTCAGCCCAGTTCCTTTGTGCATTTTAGGTAAAAAGGTTTGATGCCACCTTAGGATTAAAAAAGTAATTAATGTTCATATTAGCACTGAAGGTCTATGTTTGCAGTGTGAGTGAGCTCTTGTTCATTGAAAATGGCAGTGACCGATACTCTAAATGTGCTAGGATTCTGCTGTAAAAAGAAAAGTTGGCTTGGTCAGAATGCTTCAGGACATAGGCGGCTTCGTAAAACCAGCACCTTTCAGGGTATGTATTGACAGTTGAAGGGTTTCTGGTGTTTTCATAGTCCCATTGCACTGTTTGTTTATGCCATAGTTAATATGTGAACAGCCACTTTGTTGTGCTCTGACGTTATGTTGTTTAAAGAACTTTTGTTGTCATTTTTCTTTTAAGTTTGATAGAAAACAATATGTTCATAACAGCATGGGTTGGCTGTCAATGTGCCTGATATGCCGTATTTATTCGAATAGGAGGCATTTTTCTCCCCCCCAGAATACTTAGCCTCAAAGTCGCGTCATGCCTTATACGTGAATATTGCTTTTGAAGTGTGGCTTTATGGCAGCACATGCTGTAATTCCGTAAAGCCACATTTGGAGGTGAAAGTCACACTGCCGTGAAGCCACACATAAAGGTAAAATTCGTATATAATCCGCACTCCGCGTGTTGAAGCTACATTCCGCCCTATTTCATGGCCGCTATTTTGCATTTTGGCTTTGTTAGAAGGCAATCAGGCAGAATCAGGAAGAAGGTATTTCAGGCAATCCCCATTAAGTCTTAGTAAACCATCTGCTACTCTATATCGTCTTACTTAGTGTGCATACTTAGGATCTTTTCTTGGGTCCCCCAACTGAGTACCCACGTCTTATAATCAATCGTGACTGCCTTATAATCAAATAAATATGGTAGTTCATGAGAAAGTGCCTGAGGCTGGATGCCACTATCCCATCTCCAGGCAAAGGCAAGTGGTGGCAAGCAGCAGTTACCTCTGGCTGCCGCTGTGGGGGCTGTCCCGTGTGCCAAGGATGCCTGCAGTGGCATAGTATGTGCGGCAGCAGCAGGAGCGGCGGCAGCCGTGGCGAGCAGCTGCAGCGGAGCCTCCCTTCTTGGTTCGTTCGGGGCTGCACCCCCACAGGCTGAAGGACTCATGGTGGCCGCTCCTGCACGCACACTCCATGAGGCCTTGGGCGAGATCGTCACCGGTGAGTGAGTGGCTTGCATGCATGTATGTGTTATTAGATGGTGGTGAGTGTTGCTTCTACACCCAACATTTTGTTGACAGGCTCTGAGAACAGTTCTGTCCTTCCTAATCGGGGAGGACACAACAGTTAAGAATTTGCCAGTATAAGTCATCCAACTGACTCTGGGCTGTGGGCTGAGCACACGGTGGCTGTTGGCCTTGTGAATGAGCAAGTGATGCCAAAAGCTCTCAAGTCTGGCATGGCAATGTTGTAGCTTTCCGTTTTGGCATCCTTGAGTTTTTTACACCTGGCCTTCGCTCCGGTGCTTTGGCAACAGGCTGGTCATGCTGGCTGTTCTGACAAACTCTTGCTAATTTGGGCATTGAGACAGTGTCAGCACATATGCTGTGTCCATACCTG
The DNA here is from genome assembly GCF_050947875.1 of Dermacentor variabilis. Taxonomy (NCBI): domain Eukaryota; kingdom Metazoa; phylum Arthropoda; class Arachnida; order Ixodida; family Ixodidae; genus Dermacentor; species Dermacentor variabilis. The sequence goes on along the minus strand of NC_134568.1, from coordinate 10,150,788 downwards.
GTGGTACTTGCACCAACAGGCATGGTATGCACACAATATGCACACAAAACTGAAATTGTGGTCTGTTACAAGCCCTATTGGCATTTAGGTGTTGTAGAATCGCGCTTTTTACTTATTGGTGTCTGCCTTGTTTCTTTTAGAATTTGAAAATAAAACACTTAAGGTTTATTTCGAACGTATAGTGGGATAGAAATACTCAATATTAACTAAGTAAGCTGAAATTTCGGTATAGAGAACTTAGGGGACCGTGGAAAGTTCGTTATTCTGAAAGGTTATTGTGAAAGCTCCAAATTTAACCATTCTGTGCATAAATTTTTCATCAATTCTGCTGCCACGTTGCGTCAAAGCACTGTATAGTAACCATAGTGCACACAGAAGAGACGTCTACAAAACGACCAACAAGCAGGAAGCTCTATGTTGCCTTCAAAGCGGAATTTTTTTTCTTCTTCACATTCTTTGTCTTATGGAAGGTGGACAGCTGTATTCTTCCTAAGTGCAAGTGTGTGTAAGTGACACCATCCAGAACAGAAAGGGCTGGCCCATGAGCATAGAAATTACATCTCCCTGCGTGTAGGAAGAAGTGAGGAAAAAATAAAGCGTGCGCAAAAATAAAGGCGGCAGAAGGAAGATATGCATCTTCATTGCTAGGTGACACCTTTCTGGAGGGAGCATACGTTTGTGTCATGGCTTCGGCAATAAAAAATAATAAAAGTCCCCTCCAGCACTTTTCTGCTCCAGTACAGTCTCAGGTTTTCCGAGCCCATGCACTGTGCCTCCCTGGGTGCAAGTTGCAAGGCGTCCGCTTTTTTTGCCATTTTGTCTGCTAGCCTACCGCTCTTGTTGCCGCAAAGCATATATATATTGAAACCAAAGAATCCCCAGATTTATAAATATGAATCCGTACTACTGAGATGGTGTTAACATTACATGAAAATTTAATAACGATTGTTATTCTAAAATGTTCGGTTTTGTAAAGTTTGTGGTACTGAAATATTTTTACATTGAAACTATAAGCAGTCAGCTAGGGATTTCTGAAAAGTTTAATCTGGGGTTTACAGTGATGAGGTTTCGCTGTATTATTTCTCAGTGGGTAACCTTTGTTTTTCTAGAAAGTTAATGGACGTAGACTTAGCAATATCGAAGCTTCTAGCATTGTTCACCATTATCACAAGGACTTAGTAGTACTTTTTCAAGCGACCGTTATAGTGACGCATATTCTGCCTCTTGTTTTGGATGCTGGCACTGGTGTTACTTTGCTCGTTTGTCATCTTGTCGAGATTGTGACACTTGATGCACACTAGGGCTTACCATGCGATGACAAGCGTGCCATATGACATCTGGCGCACAACCAAACATTTTCGATTGAATGAGTGTCTAATGCTGTAGGATAATGTAAGAGGGCCCAGGTAATGGGTTGAAATGTATGAATTGAGGATCAAATAAATGAGCCTTCACTTATATATTCATGGTGTTGAACCAAAAAAATACCGGTTCAGTTTGGGTTCAAAGCACTCTGATTTTGTTCATGTTCAATTTCAGTTTCGTAGAACTAAAAAAATTTGAGTGGCTCATGAACCAGTTTGCAACACTGAACCGGTTCAGCAGAATAAACTTTATCCTGTCCAGTGATGAAATGCTACAGAGTGCTATTGATATGCCCGCACGAGGCTTTGCTAGGAGTTGGAAGGAATAGGCTTTCTGGCATAGGGGGGAGAAAAATTAATGCTTTTCACATTAATACAGTTGAACCCACCTATAATGATCCTAGATATAATGATCTATCAGTTATAAAGACCACATTTCAGTGCATTTACGATTTTCTGACCCTGCCTATTGAAACTGCTTCCAGCTGTAATGAGCATTTTTTTAGATAGCCTTACTTTTACAATGAACGCTTTGAACCCGGCGTTCCCTAGTGAAAGGAACCAAGTGTTCCTGTCGATGCAGCCTGAGTTAACGAGAACGCTGCACCATGCACTACCGCTACGGAATGTTACAAAGGATTGGCGATTACTATGCTTATCAGGAGATACGGTTTGGCGGCACTTTGTTTAGGCATTGCTGATTGCTGATAACGGTTTACGGTGACATTTTACCTATTGAACATTGCATTTCTTTGTTGCCCAAAGCAACATAGATAACTGCGATCGTATGATGTGTTTTCTGGATGCTAGATCCCATGCAAATAAGAAAATGCGCGAGGCACGCGCAATCGAGAACCGTATATAGCTGCCCACCGCGGCAGCTTCACCGTAATACTTGCCCACCCGCCTCACATGAAAACGCCGTGCGCTCGCTTTCTCATTTCAGTACCAGCAAAGCTTCTCCGGGGTCGTTGCACACGGCATTCACAGCTATCAACGCCAATCCTATTGCGATAAGCGTCTTTGCCTATCTGTTTCACAGTGCGTGGTGCTGTCGGTAGTGTAACACGCTTTTAATAGGCGATAACCGAAACACACTGCCATTGCCTGTTGCAGACCGCAATCGTATACATTTTCCGGCCGCTGGATTCCACGTGAACAAGAAAAGGTGCGAGGCGAGTGTGATGGTTTTATAAACTCTTTATTAACCATATAAGAGAAGCAACGAGGAACGGCCCATATGCTTAGGCCTGGGAGGCTTGAGATAAGGGATATCGCTGACGATGTGATTTCCCTTGCATCCCCCTTGTTTTGTTTGTATTAGACATTCAGCCGAACTGGTGCATTCCCTAGCCTTCCAGCTCTTGTTACAGTTGTGACTGTTACAGTTGACTGAGTGTCTATTTCACAATTGCCTCTCCCAATGGCTGGTGGCGAGTCCATTGCTCTCTGGCTTGCAGGGTTGGCTGATCGACAGTGGGTACTGCAGTTTTTGTGTCTTTCAAGTCTGCTTTCGTAGGTCTGATGAAAGACATTTCTTCTGAGATTTCCCCTTGCTGTCTTTACAATGAAAGTCCTTGGGTGAGGCATACTTCCGACAATAGTTCCTGGGATCTATTTTTGGTGACTGTCGAAGAATCTGACTTTGGATCTTTCCTTGATTTCTGGAGCAGGTGCTGCATGAATGTCTGCATACTTCTTTTGCTTCCTACACAGTGCTTAAAGTTTTTCTTTTACATTGTTAGTGATTTCAGGTTTCAGGAGCTCTGCGCCGACTGCTAGTGCTGTTTTGGTTCGACGACTAAAGAGCGTTTGTGCTGGTGACTCGAGCTCCTCGATTCTTGGCACGTTGCGCAGGTTTAGTAATGCCTTATTTATGTCTGTTCCATCTCTCTCACTTTTCTTTATGATGCTTTTTGCAACTTTTATCGCTCTTTCACCTAATCTATTCGATTATAGGCACCTGGGACTCAATGTTTGGTGTTCAAATCTCCATTCCTTTTTGAATTCGTTGAATTCCTTTGCTGAAAAGCACGGTCCATTGTCTGACTTGAACAGCCTTGGTATACTATGTGTTGCAAACCAACACTTCAGTTTTTTTATGTCTACTGATGTTCCACTTGTTAGCATCTTAAAGTCTATGTAGCCCGAGTAGCTGTCCGCTATAACGAGATTGGTCTTTCCTGCATGGTCAAAGGTCCACTGCGACTATTTCCCATAGAAGACGTGGTACAGTAGAACCCCGCTGTTACGTTCCTCACTGCTGCGTTTTCCTGGCTGCCACGTCGATTTCATCTGGTCCCGGCATAGCTTCCATAGGATCCAATGTATAAGGAACCCCGCTGTGATGTAGTAGCTGTGAAAACGTTCCCGCATGATGCGTCGCAACCCAAACCCGCCTGGGCTAAAGTAGGCAACACGCTCCAACCGCCATTTTGGCTTTTGACGAGTTTTGACCGGGCTTGGCCGGGGTTGGCTATTGAACTGGCTGCAAGGAGCCGCACGCCAATTCTAGAGGCCGCCACTAGGTGGCCATTCGTGAAAAATGCTCTGACTATCATCACTGTGATTACGGTCACCGCATGGTTTGTTGGGCGGGTCGACTCACGGAGGAAGGAAACTCAGGAGAGGCCCTGACGTCACTCTTCGGGAAGCTATAGCTAAAGAGAAACCGGAAGTTGGCGTTGCTCCGTCTATCGGGCCAGCTCTCCTCTCTTGTTTACATTTAATAAATACATAAAATACAATAAATAAACAGTAATAAAAAAAGAGAAACAGGAGCTCCCGTGAAGTGTATAGTGTCTATTAAAAGAGCAAAGGGCACTGCTACAGCACCATGCATTGTTTTGAAGGAATCCCAACATGATGGGATTGGTCAAATATATTTGTCTAAATCGAAGCAGTGAACTCATAGGCTACCTAACAGGAGAAATAAATGCTTACTCAATGGCTGGTAACTAATGTGCACAAGTGACCTTCTTCCCATGTTTGTTGAAGACCTTGATCTTCTGTACAACAGTTGCAGCTGTGCGGTTCCGTATTGAGTCCTATTTTTATTTTCTTTGTACCCTCGTTCGAAGCACAGTGCGCACCACTGACATGAACTTCTCGCGTTGCCACCATCACCACAATTCTAGCAATAGCATTGTCGAAAATGAACTATTGGAAAGTATCTTTAATAAGGTTTTTCTCAAAAACGTGCAGTTTGCCAATGGGTTGCACAGATAAGGAGGATATTCTTTCTACGTAGCAAAGACAGAGTTAATTAGTGAGTGCCTGTGTCTTTATGGGGTGGGCTTAGCTTCCACGCCTTCACAACAGCTTAGTTAATTCATCTTTCTTTCACTTCGTGTTATTATTACTGGACTGGTGGTGAGCAAACTGTGACAAAGCGCCGGTTCGCATTGTGTTACGTAGATTGCAGCTGCAAACTTTTAATCTCTAAGAAAGTTAGAAGCCAGCAAGTGACATTTTGCTCTGTTTCCTGCTTACTTAAAAAAAAAATAAAGGCAGGTAAAGACATTGGTGCTTCTAAATGATGAACACGGGCAATGTATGCTAAGCACTGCGATTATATAACCCCCAGTCAAGGGTTGACAGTATTTAATAAGTAAATAAATAAATAAATACAGTCAAACCTGGATATAACGAAATCGAAAAAAGTTCGTAATTTTTCCTTATATTCATGTTTTCGTTACATGCAGTTTCGGGTTAAGACTGGTAAGGATCATGCCAAAACGAAATAAAAATGCGACAGATATCAATTGAAGTGAACTCGCCATTCAAAGAATTTATTTCATAGAAAAAAACTGCGTAATTTTTGCTTGCTGTTTCTGCCCGATCGAAGCCACTACTCGGCGCTCCAAGGAAACTAAGGCATCCAGGGCTGCTTCATCGTCCTGCGAGCCGACGAAACGGCGCAGAACGTCCACCGCGTCCATCAGTTCCCTCGCGGTAGGCACTGCACAAGACGTGTCAGGCTCTGACGGACCGTCACCTTCAAGGCTATCTTTAACGGTTTCCATAAGAGCCGCATCAGTCATCTCTTCCATAGACACGGTGCCGTTGTCCACGAACAAAAAGTCGCACAGTTCGACACCGTCGGGCACCCCACCGTTCATGCGTAGTTCATCCCACGCTTCTGCGACCTCGGGTGGGCTTGAAGGTTCGTCTTCAGGGACTGTAGCTTGAATGGCCTGATTTACCTGAGCCTTGGCAAAGCAATTGGCGATCACTTGTGATTCGACCTCTTGCCACGACGCAGCAAGGATTTGGATTGCTTGGTAGATATCCACTTTCGTCGGCCGTTCAAGGCGGATGTCCGGGAGCATCTTTTGTATTAATCGATGGCGGTAGCTGCATTTAAAGCTGTTAATAATCCTTTTGTCTAAGGGTTGTATGAGAGAAGTGCAGTTAGGTGGCAAATACTGCAGCTCGACGTTCGAAAGCGGTAGGCCTTCTACATGGTGCGCGGAGCAGTTGTCAAGCAGCAAACAAATGGTGCGGCCTTGTCGTTTGACATCTTGGTTGAGCTCCTTCAGCCAGTTGGAAAAAATTGCCCGCGACATCCACGCTTTGGAGTTTGCCACATATTTTACTGGCATCCGCCTTGTTCCTTTAAAACATCTGGGCCGGGCATTGCGGCCAATAACCAATGGGGTTCGCTTGTCGCTGCCATCAGTGTTGGCACAAAGCAAAACCGTCACACGGAGTTTGCTTTGCTTTCCACCGTGGCAGTCTTCTCCCTTTAGTGACAACGTGCAGCTCAGTAACATCTGATAAAAGAGGGCCGTCTCATCAGCATTATAAATGTCGGCAGTTTCATAGCGGCTGAAAATGCCGGGAAGCTTCTCGGCCACCCACGAGGCAGCAGCATTGCTGTCTGCGGAGGCAGACTCGCCAGATATCACCTTTCCGACGACACCGTGCCGGCTTTTAAATCCTTGTAGCCAGCCGTTACTCGCTTTGAAGTCATTGTGGCCCAGGATGCAAGCAAAATCTATGGCTTTCTGCTGCAAAATCGCGCCACTTATGGGCACGTTTTGTGCTCGTCTGTCCATAAACCATGCAAACACGGCGTTGTCCACATCAGCATAGGTCGATGTCTTCATTCTTTCCTTCTCGGCACTTGTGCCCGACTCCATCGCAGTGCGGATGCTTTGTTCTGCAGCAAGAATGGTTGACAGGGAGCTGGCTGGTATATTGAAGCAGGCAGTGACATCCTTCTTTTTTTCGCCGGCAGTAACCACATTCAAAATCGAGAGCTTATCTTCAAGCGACAAAACTTTGCGTTTCTTCACAGCGGAACTCATCGCAACGAACCGACACCGTAAACTTACACCTTCACACGCACATCAACACGCTGAGAAGAAGGCTTATCATAAGTGCGTCGCAAGACACCACAAAGAATTTGTCATAGTAGTGCCACCTAGTGTCAAGCTACAAAATGAAAGCTTAAAGGTTGCTACGCTTGCCACTGGTGTGGCGCTCAACATCATCATCATCACCGAGATTTGCTTGTTTGCTGCGATTGCAAGCATTCTGCTTGCGGTCTACTTTACCTTTTGATATAAAAACTTACTTAAGCAACATTTATTAAAGTTGTACATGGCACAGTCGAATTTTGGGCAAAACATTACAAGATACAGCTCGATGATCTGCGCCGCGAATTCGTTACATCAAGGTCAATCGCCGCAACGCGTTCGTTGCATGGAGGTTGCCTATACATGGGCTTCAATGGGGGATGTGTTGGGGAATTGAAAATTTTCGTAAAATCCAGGAATTCGTTACATAGAGGTTCGTTACAGTGAGGTTCAACTGTAAATAAATAGCTCTTACACAACTGCACGCGGCACAGAGCCTTGCGTTGACTAAGTGCAGACAAAATAGGCGAAATAACGCATATAGTGCTCCGAGCACGATTAGCAGAAATGGAAGAGTGAGGCAACTTTGCTTGGAGGCTCCAAATGTGCGTTGAGACATGGCAAGGAACAAAAGTGCATTTCTTGTGCTGTTTACAGCTGTTGTTACCATGCACTGAGAAGGTGATGGCATTCATTAATGGCCATTGGTTCATTCTTGTAAGAAGCCATGCTGATGAACAATTTGGTTTTCCCATATTCTCTCCTTGGGAACACCATCTTTTTTGTGCTTCGTATGTCAAGACGTGTGCGTTTTACGGTGTATCTAGTAATAGTAGCAGTGTGGCATTTGCCAGCAGTGTGCCATTTGTGCCGTTTTGGCAGTGGAACACAACTATTATGGCCACATTCATAAGTGCAAGCATCTCTGTCGAGCTAGCTGTATAGTTATCAGCACATACTCATTGGCTATCCGCATTCTCGCACATAATGCAATTTGTGAGCCGTAGCGATGTTCTCATAGGGTGTACTGACTGAAAAGTAGTTATTTCGAAAAATCACTTATGTATGAGCACCCATTTGCATCCTATATTGTTTGAATCGTTTCGTGCTTAACCTGCAACCATTATTTTTTAGTTATATTTTTCTGCTCAGATTTAGTTCGGGTTCAGGCAAGGTCTAATAATATCGGTTCAGGTTCAATTCCAGCTTGCATTCCGGTTTTGGTATGGTTTTCGGTTCGGGTTCAGTTCGACACCCTGGTTATAACTTGCTCGTTGAGAGTTAAAAGCAGTAGCTTTAGGTGCATGCATTTGCTTTTGGTCATTTGAGGGAAGGCTGAGAAGCTATGGCATGTGTTTTTATTTTCCATCCTCTCGTCATTGATGTAGTCTTGTGCACATGCTGCAGTCCTGCCCGTTTCGCAGGTAGATTTTGCGCCAAAGTATATTGTGTGCCAAGTTATTACATCTGGGCTTGAAGGAGAAATTTTTGTTGTATCTGTATTGTCCTGTTTGCACTATCACAGTTGTCTAGGACAGTGAAATCGTTATTGCTGCATGTAATGTGTTGAGTAAGTATCTCGGGATGAAGATCTCTGCTAGTTGTACTTTGTCAATATAGCACATTTAAGGACTTATGATAAAAGATTTCACTCTTCAGTGCCTCTCATTTTTCTAGCCCCTTTATAAATGCAATATCCTAGCTATCAAATCGGTGCCTGACATGTTTTTAAGACAAAGTGCCTTTTCGTCGCTCAAACCATGGAGACTTGGGTGCGGCAGGCGTTATGGGGCATTGCTGTGTGGGGATTACAGTGCTTGGCACACACATAATTTAAAGCAAAACTGTAATCTGAACTTTTAGATGATATTTACATGAGACTATGAACTTAGTTTTGATAAATTTGAGATGACCGGAAAGTACGAAAGTGAGTGCATATTCGAACCTTATAAAATAGTGTCGTGTACTGGCCTGCTCTTTATAACTGTATATGGGCCTGAGCTTTTGAAGCCAGCTTCATCTTGTATTCGTGTATATATTTTTTTGCTTTGTTACTTGCCTGCCGACTATTATTATAATATGATGCCTCGGTTCCTCGTGAGCACAAAGAATTAAGTCGCATGATGTAGGCTGTTCAAAATTACGTGCCAAATGCAGAGTGGCTTCACATGAGAAGTGGGAAATGGTTCGCCATGGCAACTGAGAATGGTGGTCTTGTGCTACTAGTGCATACCGCTGAATTGTGCACCCTCTGGGGATTGAGGCATGCCCCGCGGTGCCTTTGCACGGGTATTCACTTGTCTCCCCTTTCCACTTGCCACGGTTGTCGGCGGTGGTGCTCCACTGGTGGTAGTTTGCGATTGGGGCACTCGCGTTGCCTGCGGCAGCTCGCCACTGTTTCCAGAGCGGGTGTGTGGGAGATCTCTCCGGGACAGCACTGGGAATGTACATGTTTTCTTCTCGTCTGCTGGCCCCTTTGTGTGTCGGACTTGAGGTCGCGCGACTACAGTGCGTTTGCACGTTTGACGAGTGTGTACCTTGTGTTGATCCTTTCCGGACGCTAAGCCGAAGAGTGGTGCCTAGTGCTCGCATGCGGTCATACTGGGCCAAAGCACACTGATCGGAGGCCCAAGCCAATGGAGATTGCTGAAGCTCTAGTGAGCGGGACCTTTGGTTATCGCGCGATCAAGCACCATACGGTGTGTTACGGGAAGCCATCCTCCCGCAGTGACTAAAGCCCCTCAATGTTGAAAAACATCGCCAACCACTTCCCTCCTCCTCCGTTATACTCTCCCGCTCGATGCAGCCTCGTCGGGTCTATGTCGGGTCTGCCATAGCAGATGACGGCTAACGCACCACCAGGGGAAATCTGCGGAAAACTTTGTTAGAGCCCTGCGGAGCAGTTTTTGACGCGAGATTTTGCTTTGTCAGTTGGCAGCTGGCCTTAAGGGCGGTTAAAACACGTTGGCGGGCTAGTTGGTTAGAATCTATGATAGAGGGTATAAGCGCAACTGAACGAGGATGTAGAAAGAAACAGATACACAGAGACAGTGCTTTACTTTCAACTTCAACTTTCAAGGGGGGACCCTGCGCCTGAAAACATTTTTTAAAATTCTCGATTGATTTTGATGAAACTTGCCCGAGTCCATGTATTTCATTGTACTAGTTTTTAATATACATCCAGTTTTCTTGCAGAGTAAAGAACTTTCCAGAAATTGAGGAAATTCAGCTTTATTGCATAATTTGCTTGGAGGTGATCTATCTACCAAACTGTAGAGGCCATAATAAATATTGACATACGAAAATTATGTGGAACTAACAAAGAGTGCAAATTAGCAAGTATGGTGTTCTAACCCAGTTTTATATCAAATGAGAACATTGCAAACTTCAGTGAGAGAAATCAATCTAACTGCTCCGAAAAACATTTTTTATTTTCTAATAAATGCAACAACATTATTTTCTATATTTGCACTCTACTGTGCTTTGCCTTTCAGGGAAAAAAAATTACAATGATAGCCCAAGTATAAGCAGAGATAATGCACCTCCAATGCAGCATCATCATCAAGATTGTGGTTTTGAGAAAACAAAAAACATTTCACAACTGATATATCGGAAGAAAGTTTGAAAAATGGCACCAAAAGCCATCGGTAGGCACTAGGCATAATTCATGGCCGTTTCGCCGTTGCCGGATGAAAACATAGCACGTACTGCGAGTATGTTCACTTCAAAAGAAATATTACGCGTTTTGGGGTCTTCAGTTCCCCGTGAGCTCCATCCTAACACAACTTCACTGCAGATCTCGCAAACCACAGCCAGTTTAGTAGCGAGACCGTAATCCTGATCGCTCCGCACCAGCTACGCAGAACCACCGCAAGTATTGCACGAGAAAACGCCGAGATTGTTCACTGCTGCAAGTCCGATGGCAACGTACGAAGCAGTGGGCTTTGTGATCAAGACTATTGCACTATCAGTGGTCGGATCTTCAACAAAATGCCGAATCTTTCGCTCCGTGGCCATCGTAGATGCAATCTTGTTGAACGTAGATTGCTCATGTGCTCATATCTTGTCCACTTCCTCTTCAGGTATGACAGCCGTGTTCAATTTTTATGTGAATTTAACTGGCACGTGGATATGCGTGATCCAGCAGAGCAGTTTAGGCATCGACGCTCGGCGGTGGTACGACTTAAGTGGTGAGCTGCGAGTATCCTGTGCCAACTGCAACGGCGGAATCGCTTTTGGAAGTTTATTACAAGTTTCCACACGTAACGATTTACGGAACGAAACTTTGTAGGACCTCCAGTATATCCAGCGTCGCAGTCAGGAGACTAAGACAAAATTGCGGCTGTTTTCGTCGTTTGAGTGCTCGTGGCCCTTGGAGCCAATCATCACTTGCCATCTTGGTCGTGTGCTCAGAGTGGCCAATAGTAGCATGCGCAGTGGATTTCTTTGCTGTTGTTTTTTTCGTGAGCGCTGCACCGCCAATGCTGTCAACCGACGAATAAAGAAAGCCAGAAACGTGAGCTTTGGAATGATACCTACATGGCGCTGGCAGAGAGCGTAGTTATAGAGTTATGCGCGACGAAAATCGGGCGTGATTTGTCCCCAATTTTAAGGGCAACGGTTGCAGATTCACATCTTTAGGTCATGATAACGGTAGAACTACACGGTATTTTGTAGCCAAATTTCGGAGGTAGGTGCGAAAACGCTTCAGAAACGCTCAAATTAAAAATCTAAAATTAGAATTTTTGGCTGATTTTCGGTCCCAAAGACCCTGGCCCCCCTTAATACAGTTGAAACTCGATTTAATGAATTAATGATCATGCTCGGATTATTTAGTTCAATCGGGAAGTTCTTAAAAGTGAGAAAGCACCTTTTTGGTCCTTCAAAATCTAAAATTGTAACGTAGTGACACTCAAAGGGCTACCGCAGCATTGCATTTGCTGCTAACTGTCACATTTCTTGCGTTCCAGTTGTGACAGTTAAAGACTTAGTTAAATTGGGTTTTTATTAATTGAGTTTTCTTAATTCTGGTTGATGACAGCATTGAACCCTATGGGTACCTGCCAGGGAATGGAACTTTCTTCGTTAGATCAGGAAGTTCATAAAATCGGATTTTGTTAGATCGAGTTTTAACTGTAATGCCGTGTTGGAGTAGTGCAAAGAAATAAAGAAAAATACCATTATTTAAAAGCATAAAGCATTAGCAAGTTGAGAGTTCATGTTTCTGAAGCACGACGCATGCTCGTGGTGTGCTCAAACGCACGTAATTACCAGAGCTTCAAGTTTTGACTGCGTGAAAATATGTGAGCGTGGCTTCGTAGGTTCAATTACATATCTGCAGAATACTTTGGTTCAGCTAGTTCGTGAAAGATTCCAACTGTCTTGGATCAGCAATGCGGAGCAACTGGGCTGCTTCTGCTCTGCGCCTTTTACAGATGTGTGTAGCTGATGCACAGGTTCTGGCGGCCATGAGCAACGTTTTCACACTTAAACAGTATTGATAATGTAAACACAGTACCAGTAGTTTTCATCATACATGAAATCGTTTTTATTAATTTTATTAACTCAGAGTTCATTTAGCAGCACATGCCCAACTCTTGGCCTTCAACAGCATCAGGCTGTGTGTGTGAGGGGAGGGGGATGTAATACAGTAAAACCTTGTTAATTCACATTTCGTGGGACTGGAAAAATGTGTCCGAATAATTCCAAATGTTGGAATTATCGAGGGTATCAAGAGAACACTACGAGGAGAAAGTGGCGGTGTAAGCGGACAGAGAGCTCCAAATGAGGAGAGACAAGGTGCGGGTCTTGGAGGCTACGTGCCCGGTTGACAGTAGTTGCCATAGAAGGGACCAGGGGGCGCGGGTGTGGCGGTGAGAGGGGAGGGAAGAGAGACGAGTGGCGTGAAGTGTGTGTGGTGTGGCGTGCCTGGATGGACAGCATGTAGACAGCGTGGGGCAAGACTCGTAGAGTAGAGTAATAAAGTGAATGTTTGCGATGAACAGGTCGGCCTGTCGTCGTTTGTAATGACACAAAACAAGTGCTTACTATATCAATAAGCTTTTAGTATTTACTGAATGAATCCGTAAATTCTGTTTCTGTTTAGCACAATAGTAGTGCGGAAGCTGCAATTTTTGTCATCTTGTGACTGATTAGCACTCTCAGTGGCAAGGGTCCTGCGATGTCCTTAATAGGGCAGCTGCGGTGCAAGGCTCGGCTGCATTTTTTTAAGCAACGTTCACTAGCACGCACACATCCCAATTAATTTTTCGCCAGTGAGCTAGGCCGTGATCTTGTAGCAGTGCTTTCCACTTCTATGCCACTCTTTTAATTCACTGTTCACACTTGGATGATCCAATTGATAATGTGGGTGAAGCGTCACTCTGACCACTGACGAAGTGCGAAAAGTGTGAAAATTTAATTGAGATTGGCATTACTACGAAATCATGACCCTGGTTGACAATGGATTGTCTGCGTGCATGGCATGTGTACGCGCTCACACACACACACACACACAGAGACCCTGATGGGACTGATGGAATTTGTCGAATTGTCTAGCAGGTCGCATTAAACAAAGTGCAGAAATAATAGCAATACCCACCGCTGATTCATTTGGCAGCATTTGCCTTATTCTAACCACCCCAAATGAAACGTGCAGCCACTTTATATGTGTCCATAATAGTAAACTAATGTAGAAATGACATTAAAGCTCCTAAAGAAAGCAGAAATCTAATGTGCACCTGATTTTATTACAAAAAGAAAATGTTGCACAATGGCAGCTTACCTCAAATCAGCTTTGCCGTGTTTTTTTTTTTTCAAGTCAGCTTCACCACTATACATCTCTGGTATGCAGCAAAGCATGTAAACATTGTGAAAGCGGTTTAATTTGGTGTACAGTTGCATTGCGTAGGCAATTTTCGGCCCAAGTTTCTTTTTAAAAAGGCACGGGTTAGAATCTGGTAAGTACCGTAATCAAACATTGTGAGCTATGCTTATTGCTTTGAAATCTTCCTACCACTAGCCAAAAGTAGGCGTTTTTGACGAGAGATGAAGTGTGCTGAACGCATTCACTGTCCCTTAAGGTCTGCCGAAACAGACGGTTCCACTAAAGGGGCTGCTATCTCATAGGGGTCAGACGCAAGCATCTTGACTGATAAAGTTCAAAATATCCGACGAAGGTCAACTTTGGGATCGAAATAATGAAAGATGGGGCTCATAGAAATGCATAGGTGCTGAGATTGAACTAACCAGAAAGCATAATTAACTGGAGTTGAATTAACCCCAGTCTACAGTGTGTGTGTGTGTGTGTGTGTGTGTGTGTGTGTGTGTGTGTGTGTGTGTGTGTGTGTGTGTGTGCATTTATGCAAGTTACCCCCTTTTTTATTATGCTAGTAACCATGAAAAAAAAATTGCTTTAACAAATGGTTCATATGCTCATTCTGCTTGTGTGAAACGTTTCCAGCTCTAAGCGTGCATTGCAGAGATGTTGGAACTGGTTCGCAGTGTCATGTGCATATCTGTTGAAGGAGCTGCTAGCCTGAAGCTGAGCTTGCATGCACCAACTTTTCACAGGCCTACAACAATTTTGACCTAGACTTGCTGCCGTCATCCAGCCAAGGCAATGGGCGCAGCCGAATATGAGTTGCTGGCAAGTAAACCATGAGTGTGCAAAAATGGGGGTCGTTTTCTTGTTTTTTAGACAATGTGATTGAGACTGACCTTCTTTACAAGTGGTATGGGGGAGGGGGGGGGGGTAGAGGCATGGTATAACCTATCCTGGCAAAATGCAGTTAAAATTAAATCTTCAGAAGTTCCTTGCTTAGCACTGTGGTTATCGAAAAATAGTGCTAGCGATTATGCGGGAGTAATTATGTATGGTATGAAGGTATATCAATGGCCTTTAATGTGTGAACGTAAAATTCTCCTTTGTTGATTTGGGTTTGCGTCTCGTCTTGTCCAATACATGCATTATTCTGTTACATCCACATTCATTATATCACAGGAATTTGCTGCATGTTGCGATTTGGACGAGCTGTGGAGCTCCACTGCAATTGTGTTGAGGTCAGTAGTGAACGAACAAGGCAGAGAGGAACAATTATCGCCAGGGTCATCACTTTGGTAAACACTGCAATGCAGCTGCGATGTATTGGATGTTTTACTTTGATCACCCCAGTCTGATTTTTAACGTACATGTGCGGGACTTGTGTGGGAGAGTAGGTGCATTTGCATTTTTGTTAAGCAGTGTGGTGTGGGAGACTCCACTGAAACAATCGGTGAAGAGACAAATGGCACTTTTGAGTATGACCTGTATGCCTACACTCATCGCAATCATGATGGATGATTACTTTGCTGGCTGGCTCACTTGCAGTGAGTTAATTGGTAGATGGGCTTTGTCATAAATAGCTCGCTTCATGTAGGGATGTGTGTGAACACTGTGAGAGAATTGACCAGCTCTTGGCTCTTTTGGAGGATTTTCATGCGAATTCCCCGGACAGATCATTTTTTTTCTGCAGCCTTGCATGCGTAAAAAAAAATGTTTAAACAAGATAAGGAGTGTAGCAGAGTTAGTCATTAAAGTTTTCATTGCACGTTCAATAAGTCAATATAGGACAACTTGGACATTTTTTCCAAGTTGCGTGAAATTTGAATGAGGAATCTTTGAATTGAAGTTCAGTTGCATAAGACAAGCAAATGGTTACCTATGAAATTCAATGCACATATGAATGAGGTGTGATAGGTGCATTTGAGCTCTTTAACATTTGACAGTTGGTTTTGTTGAGAGGTTAAAAAGTGGGTGCCAAAGGCAGCAAGTTCCATTCCACAGCTGCCAGCAGGATGGGTAACTTAGAAAGTGTCTGTTATGTTTTGAATTGGCACCTTGATTAGGCCAGAAGGTACAAAGGGAAGAGGGGCTTCTACTTTTGTTGCCAGATTGAAGACGCATCTTTGTCTTCAATTTGGCAAGTGGATGTCCACATTTGTCTTCTACACGGGGCATGCATCTCTTTGAAGCAGCACATTCTAGATAGGCGGTGTTCTACCCAAGTCTTGGACTCTCATTTGAGGCCTACAAACTGACTACATGACTACTAACTCAGCTGATGTGGTCAGGCTTTGGTGGCACCAAACTGAGCACTGGCTGCAATAAGAAGCCACTACTATTTTAAAATTGCAGACAGTCTGGTATCAAGATTTGGAACACCTGGCTTTAAAATGCCCAGCTGCCTGAGGCATCTCTCAAACACACTTCAGTATATATTGAATGGTCTTGTACACAGCATTTTTGGTGCGATGGGGAATTTCAGGGCCCACGGTAGTGAGCACTCCATGTGGCGGCGGAAGTGGTGCCCAGGTGTCGATAACGGCACAGCAGGCAGTGACTGTGTGCCCTGATCACCATCACCACCACCACCACCACCACCACCATGGGGGTGGAGCTCACCCAGCAGCATCCACCTTGGGCCAACAACCACCTACCTTGGCCTTCCACCCAGCTGCCTTCCCCATTCATGCTCAGGTAAGCACTTATATGCAGTGTACCGTGGTACAATAGAAAGCGAGGGTTGTTTATGAAAGAATCAAAAGGACAGGCCATCCCAACTTTTGTGATCCTGATGTTGCTGTGGGGAGCAATTTTCCTTCACAGTGTACTTCTGACCAATTGGTTTGCTGGATGTTTTAAACAATGGAATGCACAACAAATGCAAAAAATGAAATTGACAGGAAAAGTGGGCAACTACAGTTTAGTTTATTTAACCAGTGAAAGTATAGATGAGACTGCATGCAGTTTAAAGGCCAACTGGGAGGAATTTTTGGACCACATAAAAAAAAGCCCAGATTTATATAGTGTAGATATAGAGTAGCCTTCATGCAAAATTTTCAATTCTAGATACAGGTGGGCACATCATAATAAGCCGACAAGAACAGATGTTGGCTTACATGAAATGACTGTTAGCCCGGAATATTCAGAACCACACTGCAGTGCCTGTTCCAAGATCTGGTGGTGCTTGTGGTACTGATATTTGAAGCCATGAGCCAAGATCTGCAATATATCCTCTAACCGCCACATGCTTGCGTTGTCTGCTAGAGTGCTCTTCAAAAACTGTTAATGAGGGCATTAGACAATTACCAGCACTGCAGCTTTGCCATACCACTCGTTTAGAAACAATTTGGCAAAACGTGACCTTTTGCTTCGAGTTGGCCTTCAATGCAGTAAACTTGTCATTCACAATAAATTCTTCTGGAAGAAATGCTCATAGAAAAGTGTGGGAATGGTGCTTCACTGGTTTTGCGTTCTAGTGGTCTCAGCTGTAACTCCCTGTGGTTGCCTTGGAAATTGATTTGTGACAGTACATGCTATAAATCGTGCATCTATAATAGTATGAGGGGATTTCACAGCCTACTAATGTGTGTTCACAAGATTCAGATGCTGCCACACACCCATAGCTTTTATTTTTTGAATCCTATCTGTAGCACAGATCATCACCGATGTGTAGTAACTTGCTCAGTGACTTTCAGCTTGCCAAGCAGCCCAGGTGTAGCCCATGCCAGTGAGAGGCCCAACAAATGGGGATTATTGATGGGGGCAGTGTTATGTACGAGTAACCTCGGTGACCTTAGGTGGACCTCAACTGGCAGACGGAGAGCAACCATGACACGGCTCTGACGCTGGCGTGTGCGGGTGGCCACGAGGACCTGGTGAGCCTGCTGTTGAACAGGGGAGCCCACTTGGAGCACCGCGACAAGAAGGGCTTCACACCACTCATGCTGGCTGCTACAGCAGGTCATGCAGGTGTTGTCGACATCCTTCTCTCACATGGTGCTGACCTGGAGGCTCAGTCAGAGCGCACAAAGGACACCGCCCTTTCACTTGCCTGCTCAGGGGGACGCTACGAGGTATGACCCCCACTTGTGGGGCACACTTCCGACGGCTTCGTTGTGTCATTAAGTTGTTCTTCCTGACTTCTTAGAAGGAAAGTGTGTAAATCGGGACAAAAGAGAAAAACTGCTTACTGGCAGCCGATGATAACATGCTGATGATAACATACTGACGATAACATGATTATCTAAGAAACTGATTTCTCTGCCAAGCAGGGTAATCGAAGGCGTGACAATGCAGAAAGGTAATATGCTTCTAAGATTCAAACCTTCTAGCCGTCTTCCTGCCTAGCTTCTGAGGAAGCGTAGGGACATGAAGGCATGGATATTGTTGTGCAGTCAGAAGCAGGATTTGCTCTGATTATGATGATAGGCTAGGCTGTCCGGAAACTTAAGTTCAGGGAAAAACATAAGCGTGCAGAAAAAGAAAAAAAAATCTGAGAGAGTCGATAAGTCTAATAGACATGTCGTGTCGCGTCTACCTTATCTGTCTCTGTGCTTAGTATTCTTTAGTGCATTTATGTATTTCTACTAGTAGTCATGGTAATAAACTTCATTGACGGGCAAGAGGATTTGAAATTAATCTTTTTTCAGTGAGTAGCCCTTAGTCCAGCGCTGCTGTGACCTACACGGAACTATAGGGATGACCATACTATGGCTTAGGGAAAGCTTGTATTTCTTCAGCTAGTTAAACTAAAAGTGAAAAATACAAATTAAATAAGGCAAAGTTAGCTTTGATGGAGTTGTCGATATCCACCAGCAATTAAGTGCAGAGAATGATTCTTGGGAATTATTTGGTTTTGGAAGTTTTATCACGTGCATATATTGTTGAACAATAATATAATTAACGTCAGTCTAGCATTCATGCATGCATGTGACAATCAATGATTTGGGTGCCACCTAGGTGGTGGAGATTCTGCTGGCCCGTGGCGCCAACAAGGAGCATCGCAATGTGTCTGACTACACGCCACTGAGTCTGGCTGCATCTGGAGGCTATGTGAACATCATAAAGCTTCTCCTGCAGCACGGTGCTGAGATCAACTCTCGCACGGGCAGCAAGCTGGGCATCTCGCCTCTCATGCTGGCCGCCATGAATGGTCATGTGGCTGCTGTGCGTCTCCTACTAGACAACGGTAGTGACATCAACGCACAGATTGAAACAAACAAGAACACAGCCCTAACCCTGGCATGTTTCCAAGGTCGCCAGGAGGTGGTGGCACTGCTGGTGGACCGTAAGGCCAATGTGGAGCACCGTGCCAAGGTGAGATTTTACTGCTGAGCCGTGTGCACCATTATTGTTGCCATCTTTGTTAATCTGTGCGAGGGCTCATGCCATACTGTGCCAATCATGCAAGAGCAGTAGCCAATCCTAAGATGGTCCTGGAACACCATTGTTCCCCCCGTTTCATTCCATCATCTTTTGGCACAAAAATGCGAAGTGCAAGAGCAGACATCAGCGACAACAAATTACAATGCAGCTGCATTGGCAGACAGAACTCAGCGTGCGCTGTTAGCACTGTTAGCACCACAGTGCACTCCGGCCTGCTCACCGAGTAGTCAGTGAGTGATATGAGACTTCCAGGAATGACATGCTACCCCGTAGAAGCCATTAATAATTACTTGAAGTCCACGAAACGCACAACCGACGCATGCTCAACATGGGCACAGGTACCGTATTTACACGATTGTAAGTCGACTCGAATGTAAGTCCAGCCCCCCATATCGCGTGACAAGAAAAAAGAAAGCATACCTGAGGACGCATTCGATAACGAAAATTTTTTAGTAGCTGACATGGTCACTTCACTACTCGTCTTCACTAGTGCTGCCATCGTCATCGCTGCTATGGTCCCACAGCGCGTCGTCGTCCAGCGAAATTTCACATTTGGCAACCGACCGCATCACGACATCTTGTGGAACAGCAGCCCACGCCAAATGCACCCAACCACACGCAGCTGTCAGGGAGGCTCTTTTGACAGGCCCGGTTGGCGTAATTTTGCGGCCTTCTGCCGCCAGCCACTCGTACTCACAGCGGAGCAGGTCCTTAAAAGGCGAAGATCCGGGCTTGTTTCATGACCATGTCGCACTTGACTGCCAGGGACCGATCACGCATTTCAGCGACGTACGCCGCAAGGTTAGCCTACAGCTCCGGAAAGCGTCCAGACTTCGGCACGTGGGAAATTCCTCACTTGCTGTCACAGGTGAAAATTTCGCTTCGCTGCAGTCGCCACTCTCGCACCACCTGTTCAGAAGTATCGAACTTGCGGCCCGCTGTGCAGTGATTTGTTTCTTCGGCGTAAAGGATGGCAGCCCTCTTGAATGCTGCTGTGAACGAGTGCCGAATGATTAGTGGGCCTGGAGCATTCATGACGACTGAGGAAGCATAGAAGTAGCACGTAGCTGGCAGTCAAGTGGAACACGTCAAACCAATGCCTTTCGTCAAACTATAAAGAAAGCTAAGCGCAACAGGCAAAGAGAAACCCGCGAGCAGTGCTCTTCCATGAACTACCGATACTCCCCGCAAGCGCCGCCATTCTGAGGGTGCCGCCGCGAATGGAAGAGCGGTGCTTCCATCAACTATCGACACCCCCTCGTAAGTGTTGTGTGCACTGTAAAACTCTCAAAAATGTTGAAAAACCCTTCCGAAAAGCGAACAAACACGTGGGATAGAGAAAAGCTACGGGTAGAGCCATAGAGCAAACATAAAATTGAAACTACGTTGGAGCTCCCGTTGGGTCTTGCTTTTTTTGGCAGTGCCATGTTTTGGTTTCGATCGTAAGTCGACCCCCCCCCCCCCACACACTTCAGAATTTCAAATTTTAAAAAAGTGCTCGACTTACAATCGTGTAAATACTGTACACAAATCGACCAGCGAAAGGCCCGGCCCCCTTTCAAAACATTTCCAGAGGCGTGCGGCAGAGGGCAGATTGTCATACTTGTGTTAGGTTTTTTTTTTTTCAGGCGAGCAAGGTTAGTTTAGTCTTAGAACCTCATGAGGATTGTCTGATGCAAAGATCTGGCAATGCAATGATATGATGCAATGATACACTGGCAAATTGTAATTTTGTTTCTGGAGTGATGGGGAAACAGGCATGCCAATCATTTTTTAGTTTCTTGTGAGTGCTAGATGCCAAGATAAATAAGCTGGACGGGGAGCCCTTGTAGAAGCAGTGATTTCAGAGTTGTTTTTCACACTGGGGGATATGCTCAGCAATGTCACTTTGAGTTCAGCCTGAATGACCTGGCCTGTCCACTTTGTCTCATCCCGACTCTTTGCTTGAATTTCAGACTGGGCTGACGCCCTTGATGGAGGCTGCATCAGGTGGCTATGTCGAAGTTGGTCGGGTGTTGCTGGACAAAGGAGCAGATGTGAATGCGCCCCCAGTGCCATCATCACGTGACACGGCTCTCACTATTGCCGCTGACAAAGGCCATTACGCCTTCGTTGAGCTCCTCATCAAGCGTGGCGCAGCAATTGATGTCAAGAACAAGAAAGGCAGCTCGCCCCTTTGGCTTGCATGCAATGGCAAGTATTCTAATTTTCTCTCTCTTGTATAGAGGTATCATTTCAGTGTTCATGCACTGTGTTCAGTCAGGACTATGTTCTTGACTTCATATTTTCAAAAGCTGCAAGTGACACAGCAAGTTTGTATACTAGACCTTTCTACTGCTCCTTGGGCATCACCATAACACTCTCTGGGCTGTTGTACTACAGTCGAACCCGGCTATATCGAACTCGCAAAAAAACTCCTATCAGTTCGATATAGAGCATAATTCGATATAAGCCTGCTAAATAATTGGATGTCATAAAAGCACATACGATTTATAAAATTACTTTATTCATTAAACTGGCTTAGTTTCGCACGAAATAGTCCTGCATTTTCTTCTGCTTTGGCAATTTCGCTGCCTGCGACGCACGCGCTTTTCCACATTAAGGAGTCGGAGCAGCTGAGGCCGCAACTTTCTGCATTCGCGCAAAAGCACCGGACTAGTGCGAGCGCACCAATCACTTCGGAGGATGTGGGCCAAGGACCGTCGTTGCTTTCCTCATTGTGCCCACTTTCACTTGTGCTCGGTACGATGTTGTCAATGTAGTCTTCATTTTCGGGCTCTCCCGTGGTCGCGACACATCATTTACGCTCACAAACTCATCCACCGTTGAATCGTCAACAGCTTCCGGAAATTCTGACAGTTCGCTCCAAACTTCGGCAACACTGGCAACAGCTTCGTCGCATTCATCAGAATTTACGGTCATCACCAAGCACGCGGAAGTCGGCACGGCTGAAGCAATTTCAGATTAACCACTCGTACACGGCCGTGCGTACGGGTCGGGCGCCATGGGCACCGGGTCGCGAGTTTGGACGCTTTAGCCCTAATCTCCCCCTTATTCTTCAAGATCGTGCCGAGAGTGCTCCTCGGAATCTTGTGCTCTGCGGGGACATCCGACTTCTCACCGCGTTAGACACGATTTATGATTGCAAGCTTCACGATGAAAGGCAAATTCTGCCGCTTCATCATGGCAACACTGCGGGAGAAGGCCTACAAGGCGCACACAAAAACAGCGAAACAAGTCGCACTTTCGCCATCTTGCATGACGAGGGCACAAGAGCATCTGATTGGCTGTCTGAGCAAGCGCTGTGGGCGGGCCAGGATCATTTTTTGCAGGGGGGGGGGGGGGTTGCCAACGGCTCGTCCGAGGCAGCGCGGTCGGGCGCGGTCACGGTAGGGAGAACGGTTGGATGGAGCCGTGCAGCCGGGTTTTCTCTGCCACCGCGAGGGAAAGCCAACTTCCGGGGGCACTTTCCGCCGCTTGACATTCTATATATCGGGTGTCGCTGCTATTTTTGTTCGATGTAAGCATAATTTTTGCGATATATACTCATTGTAACTATATCGTGTACAGAAATTGTTCGATATACAGTCGAACCTGGCTATATCGAACTCGCAAAAAAACTCCTATCAGTTCGATATAGAGCATAATTCGATATAAGCCTGCTAAATAATTGGATGTCATAAAAGCACATACCATTTATAAAATCACTTTATTGATGAAACTAGCTTAGTTTCGCACGAAATAGTCCTGCATTTTCTTCTGCTTGGGCAATTTCGCTGCGTGCGAGGCACGCACTTCCCCACGTTGTCTAAGGAGTCGGAGCAGCTGAGGCCGCAACATTCCGCATTCGCGCTGAAGCACCGGACTAGTGCGAGCGCACCAATCACTTCGGAGGATGTGGGCCAAAGACGGTCGTTGCTTTCCTCGTAGTGCCCATTTTCACTTGTGCTCATTTTCACTTGTGCTCGGCACGATGTCGGCAATGTAGTCTTCGTTTCCGGGCTCTCCCGTGGTCGCGACACCATCATTTGCGCTCACAAACTCGTCCACCGTTGATTTGTCAACAGCTTCCGGAAATTCTGACAGCTCGCTCCAAACTTCGGCAACAACGACAACGGCTTCATCGCATTAATCAGAATTTACAGTCATCACCGAGCACGTGGAAGTCGGTACGGCTGAAGCTATTTTGTATGAACCACTCGTACACGGCCGTGCGTACGCGTCGGGCGCCACGGGCACTACGGGCACCGGGTCGCGAGTTAGGTCGCTTCAGCCCTAAATTCCCCCTTCAAGATCGTGCCGAGAGTGCACCTCGGAATCTTGTACGTTGCGGGGACATCCTACTTGTCACCGCGTTCGACCCGGTTTATGATTTCGAGCTTCACAATGAAAGGCGAATTCTGCCGCTTCATCACGGCAACACTCCGGGAGAAGGCGCACACAATGAATCAGATAAGCAGCGAGACAACTCGCACTTACGCCATCTTGCACGACGAGGGCACAAGAGCTTCTGATTGGCTGAGCAAGCGCTGCCGCGCTGCGGGCGGCGGGCCAGGATCATTTTTTGTAGGGGGGTGTCGGCGGCTCCGAGGTAGCGCGGTCACGTAGGGAGAGCGGTTGGATGGAGCCGCGCCGCCGGGTTTTCCCGTCACCACGAGGGAAAGTCAACTTCCGGGGGCACTTTCCGCCGCTTGACGTTCGATATATCGGGAGTCGCTACTAGTTTTGTTCGATGTATGCGTAATTTTTGCTATATATACTCATTGTAACTATACCGTGTCCAGAAATTGTTCGATATATGGCATAATTCGATGTAAACGGGTTCGATATAGTCTGGTTCGACTGTATAGAATAATTCGATGTAAACGGGTTCGATAGTCGGGTTCGACTGTACGTGGCAGCGTTATCGCCCGATGGTTCTCGCGAGCTTAGCATGCCCCTCGCGCCAGCCTCGGGCGTTGATCCCAACATAAAGAAAATGGTTGCGATGGACCTGTCCTTTATGCAGGCTGAAGACCTTTGCAAAGTGTTATCGTCCTACCGTGATATTTTCGACTTCTACGATCGCCCTTTAGGCCAGACGCTCGTGGTCAAGCATCGGATTCTTACTGGCGATGCTGCGCCTATTCACCGACGACCGTATCGAGTTTCTGCGTCGGAACGCCGAGTAATTCAAGATGAAGTGAACAAAATGCTCGATAAAAATATCATTGAGCCTTCATCGAGTCCTTGGGCGTCACCTGTGGTGTTGGTTAAGAAGGACGGCACGTGGCGCTTCGGTGTAGACTACCGTCATCTGAACAGCATTCTGAAGAAGGACGTCTACCCGCTCCCACGTATAGACGACGCCCTTGACTGCCTGCACGGTTCCAGCTATTTCTCGTCTATTGATCTTCGTTCGGGATATTGGCAGATTGCTGTTGACGATATGGGCAGAGAAAAAACCGCGTTCATCACACCTGATGGCCTATACCAATTTAAAGTAATGCCATTTGGATTATGCAATGCCCCTGCCACCTTTGAGCGTATGATGGACTCCTTGCTCCAAGGTTTCAAATGGTCCACATGCCTCTGCTACCTCGACGACGTCGTCGTCTTCTCGCCAACGTTCGACACTCACCTTGAGCGTCTCACAACTATACTTGATGTATTATGAAAGGCGAAGCTGCAACTTAACTCGTCCAAATGTCGTTTTGGCCACCGAGTACCAACAAATTACTCTTCTGGCCATCTCATTGACGCTTCCGGAGTACAGCCTGTTCCCGACAAAACTCGCGCTGTCCGAGAGTTTCCGGTTCCGAAGACAGCCGCAGACATTCGAAGTTTTGTAGGGCTGTGCTCATACTTTCGTCGTTTTGTTCGAGATTTTGCGACAATTGCTAGGCCCCTACCTAATCTTTTGAAGAAAGGCGTACAATTCTCGTGGGGTACTGCAGAAGCCGCCGCCTTCTCTCGTCTAGTCACTCTTCCAACCTCACCACCCATTCTCGGCCACTTCGACCCTGATGCCCCTACAGAATTGCGTACAGATGCCAGCGGTCATGGCGTAGGTGCCGTCTTAGCCCAGCGTCAGCGTGGCAAGGATCGCGTTATTGCTTATGCGAGCTGCCTCCTAGCATCATTGGAGCACAACTATTCCATTACGGAATGCGAATGCCTTGCTGTTGTCTGGGCGGTTGCGAAGTTCCGCCCTTACCTTTACGGTCGCCCTTTTTCCGTAGTCACTGACCATCATGCTCTCTGCTGGCTCTCATTGCTAAAAGATCCTACAGGCCGGCTTGGTCGATGGGCTTTGAGGCTACAGGGATTTTCATATTCCATCGTGTACAAGTCTGGCCGCCTGCACCAAGACGCTGACAGTTTGTCGCATTACCCGGTTGACGACTCTGACTCTTCCAATACTGCCAGTGCTTCTTGCGTATTCTCTGTATCCCAGCTGCTTCATTTCGCCGACGAGCAACGCCGTGACGCCTTCGTCAGAGCACTCATCGACCGTTTTGAACACTCTCCGGCTGATGCTGCTCTACGCCTCTTCGTCCTCCACGATGGTACTCTGTACCGTCGTAACCTTCATCCAGACAGCTCCGAGTTCCTGCTTGTAATACCTAAACACCTCCGCTCCACCGTTCTAGAAGAGCTTCACAACGCACCAACGGCAGTACACCTCGGCATACCTCGAACCTATGACCGTGTACGTTGCCGTTTTTTCTGGCTGGGCCTTGCCCGTTGACTACGACGTTACGTCACCGCTTGTGAACGTTGCCAACGATGCAAGAAGCCTTCCCAGCTCCCCGCTGGTTACCTGCAGCCGCTCGACATCCCTGCCGAGCCCTTCCATCGTGTCGGCTTGGACCTTCTCGGCCCATTTCCGGAATCCACATCAAGAAACAAGTGGGTTGCAGTTGCGGCGGACTACACGACCCGCTACGCCGTAACACGTGCTCTTCCGACCAGTTGCGCAACTGATGTTGCGAACTTCCTGCAACATGATATCATTTTGATGCATGGTGCTCCGCGTCAATTGCTTACAGACCGCAGCCGCACCTTTTTGGCCAAAGTCATTGACGACATCATGCGTGCCTGCTCAATACAGCACAAATTTACTACCTCCTACCACCCCCAAACGAACGGCCTCACTGAGCGTTTGAACCGCACCCTTAAAGACATGCTATCCAAATACGTTTCAGACGACCACCGTGACTGGGACCTGACTCTACCTTACATTCCCTTTGCATACAACTCTTCCCATCTCGAAACTGCTGGCTTTTCCCCGTTTTACCTATTGTATGGCTCGAACCGACGCTACCACTGGACACTGTGCTTCCGTCCGCCACAGCTTCAACTAGCGATTATGCCCGTGATGCAATCGCCCATGCTGACCATGCTCGCCAACTTGCGCGTGCTCGTCTACAAGTGTCTCAAGACAAGCAGAAACAACGCTACGACCTCCGTCACCGTGATGTCCATTTTCTGCCCGGCGCCCTCGTGTTGCTTTGGTCACCATCGCGTCAAGTCGGCCTTTGTGAAAAACTGCTTTCCTGTTACACAGGCCCATATCGCGTGATACGCAAAGTGACCGATGTCACCTACGAAATCGCTCTAGCCATGCCCACCACGTCCTCCGCTGTGACAACCAGTGACGTTGTCCACGTTGCCCGACTCAAGCCCTACAACTCTCCATGCACCTTGGATATTTAACAGCATCGTGACGGTGCTTTTGCCATCGGGGGATAATATTACGATATCATGGAGCGATGCTCAAGAGACGAACCGCCCCGAGAACGACGAAGAAGTTTGTTGGTGCCCTTGGCACGAGTGAGTGTCAGCCTGGCTGCCTGGCTCCAGTGTAAATAGCGTGTAAATAGCATCTTTCGTCTGCATCTTTCCACACATAACAATATTATTGCAACCAGAGCCGTAATAATCAAGAAACTGAGGTAAACGCAGGACATGATTAGCGAATCCCCGGGACATTCAAGTACTTGCCAGTTGACGAAAGCACTCCTCAATTAAATTTTGTCACTAGTACTCAACCACTCGTTGCAAAAAACAGCATTGTATTGTATTGTAAGACGAAATAAAATGCTATTTGTTTAGTTATATTTCATTTTTAGAAAAAAGAACTAGTGTATTTACTGAAATAATGATCGCACCACTAAATTTTGTCGTCAAAATTCGGTTTTTTTTATATTTCCCGTGTAATGATTGCACCCCGAACTTGCCGCAATGATATGTCATGTGCCAAGTCTATAGTCGGATACAACTTTAGAAAAACAGGGGGCGTTTACTCCTCCGAGGCGCAGGCACAGGAGCATCCACCATTGGGCGCGCACTCTGGACTAACGTCATCAGCCGGACGGCCGGTGACTCCGCCGACGGAGAAGATGGCCGCCCGCGCTTCGAATTGGGCGAGGTCGCATCAGCTGTGTGCTTCAGCCCCTCGTCAGAGTGAATTCCAGAACTGTTTGCGACGGTCTATCATGCCGGAAATATTACTGCGGGTTTACGATGCCGCATTTGTGCCGCGTGCCTTTATTCTGAGCCGTGATCTGGCGAAGGAACATTGCAGCGAGCATCGCTGGCGCTGCGCTACGCTTTGCCTGTAAACAGGATCCCGTGACGAACACTACGAACACACATCCTGCGTGTTTGTTCCATGTTGTTTTATTTCGCTCCCGAATGAAGTTACGACGAGAAAAGTTTTCCAAAGATTGGTGCCTACTGTTAGCGGCGGGTGTGTTTGTGTGCTCTGTCGCTGCGTTTTTCGTTGGACGGGGTGAAGTGATAGAGCAAAACCATTCTCAGGAGAAATCGGAAGTGTGCGCCCATGAAACAAACGTACGAGTGTCTCAACAGAAAATATTTGCAGAAGAAGCCTTCAGCGCAAAGATTTGTCACCGTCAACATAGCGTGAACGATCATTGTCAGTAGTCAGATAGCCGAGCGTCTAGCGACGGTGTTCGAGCGTTGTGTAGCACCGTCGATTGATCGCTCTCTACCAGTGCTCACTGCACGAGCAAGCTGTAGAATGCGTGCTGTGAAATTGGGAAAACACAAAAGAAAAAAATATAAATTTTATGCGATTTAAAACCAACAGTATTTATTTAAAATAATGAATGAAGCATTTTTGTGCCTTCCTGCCTCGACCGTATTCTCGTCCCAGGTTTGTAATGGTTGTGATAAATGCATTGTTTTATATAAATGCTTTTTCAATAGCAACTGCTTCATTTTAAGCTTGGAAAACGAGTAGTAGATAAGCCGTGTACATGTGAACAAGCGCAAAAGCCTTGCAGAGCTGCTCTTTCTACTTTTGTTGCAATGAAGCTAAAGAGCAGACGACGGGCAGCATTGTAGAAGGCACGGGGTTATTTTTATATCACGATCCGGCATGTGCTGTAGCACATGAGAGCTCTTCTAAACCAGTCATCAAAATACAAACGTGTTTATTTATTCCGAGAATTACGCATTTCAGGAGCACGATTTTTCGAGCGGGACTATTTTAGTCGCGGAGGCAATCGGCTGTCGCGCTTCTGCCATCTGGGCGGGGCCTCCCCTTTTAACGCAACAGCGTTAAGGAGCTCGTGTCGCAGAAAAGCCGGTGTCGTCGGCGTCCGCGGCGTTGGCCGTGAGCGATAAATCACGGCAGGCACTTCATAAATAAAAAGCAACTTCCAAGATGGGCTGGGTGGGAATCGAACCAGGGTCTCCGGAGTGTGAGACGGAGACGTTACCACTGAGCCACGAGTGCGATGCTTCAAAGCGGTACAAAAGCGCCTCTAGTGAACGCGGTGTTGCCTTAGAAACGAGCTGTTTCTAAGGCTCAGGCGTGCGTTGCTCGACGCTCACCGCGTCCGATGCGAGGCGCGTAGTCGCTGCGCCGTAGCCCATTGTCTTACACCCCTTGGCGGGTCGACGGGAACGCTGTCACGTTCCACTCTTGAAGGCGAAGCTTAAGCGTCCTCCAATTTTTTTCTAAAGTTGTATCCGACTATAGCTAATAATGATCGCTCTCACCATCTGTCGACTGCTATGCGAACAACTCTTCAAAACAAACCGAGCGGTCTGCACGCACCAAACATTCTTAAAGGGAAGCTGGAGAGTCTGTCGAATTCAAAAAGACGCTCATATACAGATGCGGGAACCTTGTAAACCATGAAGGTAAAATTTTGGGGGGGATTTTTCACTTAGGAGCGACGCAATCGTCGGTTAAAATTGCGCTGTAGCTCCGCCCACTGTCGAGCGCCGCGCGCTGCTGCTGACGCTGACGATGCGAGCGAAGACCGGAAACCACGGCTTAGTGACGTCAACACTGGTGTTCCGCTCCTTCGCAGTCTCCGCGACCGTGCCTGACCAGGCGTATTTCTGCGTGCGTGCCATCCTAATCTGCTTCGCTCGACCCTACATTCCTTTATTTGTGTGTATATAGGAGTGGTAGTTGACATGCGCAGCATCAATTGAACTTGTAGGCCGATCTTGCCGGCGTTCTGTGGAGCCTACGCTTGCACGAACACCAGCGGCCGCGACGATGTTCCGATGTTCCATTAGTTCCTGCAAGACAAGAAGCTTTCAGCTAAGTGGGAGGCTGCTGTGAAGCGAAACAACTTCAAGCGCTCAAGAACAAGTGTTGTGCTCTAACCACTTCCGTGACGATTACTACCGGAGTTTATCAATAATGCGTGCTTTGGGTTCTCCTAAAGAAAAAATAGTTAGCACGATGAACGGAAGGTTCATGTTTATCGCCCACCCTTGACGCAGGTTTCATCGCCAAGCGCCGTGAATTTTCTATTCGCACGTGTGTTGTGAAACAGCCTGCATGCAGCTACCATAACGCAGTGCAAGCGTAAAGTTTGCATGTGTTGGAAAGCCTTCTCACGCCAAGACGCTGCGCTCCCCCTTCTCTCGCACACATAAGAAACCGACCATCTCACGTAGCCGACGGAATTCGCCAGTTACTAGTAGCGTGCGGATGGCGCGCTCATGAAGGTTCTATACTACACGTGCTACAACAGCCGGTAAACTTTTCCCACGTTTAAACCGTCTGTGTAGATTACCGACAGCTTTGGGGCAGCGCACAAATGCTGAAGATCGCATCCCCGCTTACATTCTACGAGGAGGCATGCAGGAACATAACACTACTGTTGTTTGCCCAGAAACGTACTCACTGGAACACTGAATGCAACTTAGCAAAAGAACATACTCGCCAAAGAATACTTCCAACACAAGGAGATGCTAACACTTCGCCTTCGTTCGCGTGGAAAGCAGTGCTTGCACCATCATTTTTTGCTTCTTGGAGAGGCCGGCTCCTCGCAATTGGCTCGTACATGTAGTATGTACAAGTATGTACGTACGTGTAGTGTGTACAAGTATAAACCCCTTACAAGTGATCTTGCACGCGACAGTGACAGCGCTACAAGCGAGGCGATGGCTGTCGCATTCACTCGTTGTCTGCAAGCCGAACTCCACGCGAGTGACGGCTTTGAGCGATGACTTCCCGGTATGAGGGCAGAAATATACGCGCCGAAACTAGCGTGACACATGCTTTATCAATTTAAGTTGATGTATTTTACTGAATAAGGAGCATAAAATATTTCTGAAGGTCTTGCACTAGGTTCTTATTGCCTGTGTAAAATTCAATAGTTTGCTCGTTCCGTGCGACAAACAGTAGTATATGAGTTACGTACATCCAGTTTCGGCTTCGAACAATTATTTAGTCGCTCATAGCATTTCCAGGTGACGAGCGACGAGTTCTAAATTTCTAGAAACGAGCCATCGAGCGACAACACCGAGCGATTTGTCGAAGCGATGGGCCGTTTTGTCGCTTGAAGCCGTCGCCCGTCACCGTCGCGCGCAAAATCGCTCTCATAGACTTTGGACTTAACGCCGAACTCCTCAGAGAAACGCAAGCTCTCGAAAATTTCCATGACCGTCTCAGCAAAACACCACCAAACTACTTTGCACCATGCTTCGTGTGTAGCAGCAGCAGCAGTCAGTCCGGATGAACACCATTGTTGACGTCGCGAGGTGCCCGACCAATCACAGGCGGAAACGAGGCGCGCGAGCTGGGCGTGTCTGCTGCTGCACTTTTCGTCGAAATAAAATATGTTTGTGCTTTCTTTCGCTCAATTTCGATGCGATATTCGAATTCAGAGGGTTGAAAACCACGGCGTACTGCTCTTCACTCATTTTTTCTGGAAAAGTTTTCAGCTTCCCTTTAAGCAGATGCCCCATTTCATTCCTTTCATCACTTTCTGCACTTCTATGACGAAAAAAAAAAGCTACAGCCAAACTTGCCTTAATTATGTGTGGGCTTTATAATGGTTGTGGTCAACAAAAACAACAAAAGAAGCGCCTTTCGATTCTTCTCGTCTGCACTCATGGGCCCGCAACAAATCATGAGCGGCAACAATAGCAGCCACGTTTACACTGATACGTTAGAAGTGTACCCTATTCATACGCTGACGTTTGGCGGGCGACAGGTCGTTCCCCCTACCCTCTACTTGGTCGGAGCCCACGGGCGACAGGTCATTCACCCTACCTTCTGCTAGGCCGGAGCCCACGGGTGACAGGTCGTTCCCCCTACCTTCTACTAGGCCGGAGCCCACGGGTGACAGGTCATTCACCCGACCTTCTCCCGGATGCATCGAAAAAAGGATTGACTTCTCCTCCTCGTGCTCGGTAATGCAGGAGGAGGGGCCCTCTCTCTGTGCCTGTCACGTGTCATCGACGGAAGCAAGATCCCGCCCACACTTGTAGAAAGCCTATTTAAGAGGCTCCGAAATGTACTTTATACTTTATACTTCATACTTCATGCTGTTCTTATTTTCTTTCAACTACCTTTGAATAAACGGTGCAAGTTTCGCGCTAACAAATCTTCTCGCCCCTGCTTGGTCGCCGTGATCTACCGGATGCCTGCAGCCCGCCAACAACGCCACGCTACCCAATAAGTAATGTCTGTCGAGCTTCGATAGGCAGGCGCCGCTACTTCTTGGCAGCAGTACGGTGCGCTACCCTGGAGTACGCAACACCCCTCAGATACAATTTTCTCATTCCTTTCTTTAGCATGAAACAAGCGTTGTGAGGTTTCTGGAATGGTATTTAAACAGTCCATGTCAATTTAGTATTTGCCTTTAGTGTCCCTTTAAAGAGGGCGCAAGAATGCAGTTTGGCATGTGCTCGCAGATCCTATAATATTTTGCCCCAGTCTTTACAACTTTGTTATGTCGAGGTTCGATTGTATTGCAACCTTTGCACAGGCTTGCAGCTAGTGTACATGTGAATTATGCTACTGAATTTCGGACTTTCATGCTCAACTGGTAAAGGAAAAGGCTATTACTGTGTAGTGTTTATTCTCTCTGAACTTTACCTAACGATCTTGCATCTTTTTGGGGGGGGGGGTTAATGGCTAGGTTGCATATTTGACACCTGTGGCCTTCAGATTAGCTGCAATCACGAACGATAATCACTGTGCCCCAACTTTCCTTGCTTCGTGGCACCCATGCACTTTGCTTTGCATCTGTGCTCACAATGCCCTTTTGTTTGCTGTAGGTGGCTACTTGGATGTGGTGCAACTACTGGTGGCGGCGCAGGCTGACATAGACAGCATGGACAACCGGCGGGTGTCGTGCCTGATGGCGGCGTTTCGGCGAGGTCACGTGAAGGCGGCCAAGTGGCTGGTGAAGCAGGTCGCCCAGTTCCCCTCGGATCAGGAAATGGCCCGCTTCATGGCCACTTTGGGGCCGGATTCACGGGATCTCCTTCGCAAATGTCATCAGTGCACTGAGGTGATCCATGCTGCGAAGGAACGCCAGGCAGCCGAGGCCAACAAGTGTGCCTCCTCTCTGCTTGAGGAGCTCGACCTTGAGCGCTCGCGTGAGGAGAGCCGCCGGGCTGCAGCTGCCCGCCGGCGGGAGCGAAAACGCCGCAAGAAGAAGGAAAAACAGGAACAGGTTGGGTGGACTTTTTACTTCTGTCCATCTCACATGCTCAATCCATCCAATTCATTGTTTGGCTCTGGTGAAACTCTCAATAACCCTTCCTGCTGAATTATGTAAATTTTGCTACAATGCAATTGAATGTGTACTGTGCTTAAAAACTTCTTTTAGGCACAACCGCCAATTGTCTAAAACATGTTGGTCTTTTGTGTCTTTCCTGCATGTTTTTTTTTTTCAGCCCTCACTGCAACGCGAGCTTCCCTCAAGTGATTTTGGTGACTGTAGTAAGTGTAATTCAAGCTGAAGAACAGGCCTTACAACAACTTCCTGCAGGATAGTTCTTGTGTGTTCATTGCTCCCATGCTTTCACTTGTAGATATAAAGCACAATGTGCAGAGTATAAATAAGCAGTTAAGGAGCGCTGGAGCATGTGATGTGAATGCATGCATGGGCTGAAAGGCTGTGCCTTCATTTTGTAGACATGGCTTGACACACTATGTTCACTAGTGAGAAAGCAAACTTCTCCATTAGTGTAGGCTGGTTTTACAGTTCCTAGAATTGCTATGGCTCTCTGCTGGTCTTGTTTAGTTTACCAGTGCAGTGTGTACATGACAGGCAGACACTTTAGCAATTGTGCATAATTTATGTTTACTAGTGCAATAACCCGCGCATTAATGTTGAGTATCGGTACCGTCACTGTGGATGATGCTATATTTGCTGGCCTGCAGATGCGTCTGGCCAAGCTTGAAGCGGAGGGCGGGGACAAGGCAGCTGTGCCAAGTGCTAACAATGGCAGTGGCAAGGACTCGGACAAGGACTCCAAGAGCGAAGGAGACAAGCCCCCAATGAGCTCCCAGTCGGAGGAGGACGACGACGATGACGAGGAAGAGGATGAAGAGGACAACCGGACTTCTGCCTCCTGTAGTGGAAACAGGACCGCAGAGCTGGACGAGCGGCTACCTAATCCAGGAGGGGGTGGAGTCAACCCGTTGGCTACTGCCACCTCTGGTGGGTTTGATGGATCATAAAGCAGACTGAAACACTGCGGTAGCCCAGTGGCTGCTCAAGGTTGCGGGTTTGATCCTGGCTATGGCGACTGCATTTCAATGGGGGCGAATTGAAAAAACATCTGTGGTACTTAAGTCCATCTCACAAATTGTTTGCAGCACTGTGGAAGCTGCAGTGTCCTTAGCCAAAGCAAGGCTGAATGCCCTTCGAGATGTGTTTGTCCACACCACATTGTCCACTTAGCGTCTGCTTGCCATACTATCGATACATGCTCCACAGTTGGTGGATTGACACAACCAATGTTTTCACATTGCAACCTTAACCTGCATTTACATGAATACAGTAGCAAGGTTTTGCTTCATCCAAATGGTTTCACAGCAGTTCCTTGCGGCCTGCTTAGCCTAGCCATCAGTAAAGACGAATGCCCTTATAAATGTTCACCAGTACCGCATTGTCTGCTCGGTGTCTATTTGGCACTGGCTCGCTACCGTCATCCCCTACCATACTGTAGCGCAGTAGTAAATTAAGAACAGTGAACTATTAGGCCTTTATAGTAGAGTGTGTGAATACCGAATGGCAGATTTTGAATCTAACATCGAATTGAACAAGAAAAAAAAAAGCCAAACAGTGAATTGAATACAGTTGAAACCTGCAATAAGGAAATCCCGCGACAACGAAATATTTTCGTATCCCCAGCGAATGTCCATAGGATTCAATGGATTTCATACTTCAAAGCAATGAAATGTTGCTGTACAGTGCAGTTCACTTATAAAGCTATATCAGTTAAAATGATGAGTCGACTTCAGAGCATCAGCTTATGCATTAGGACTATGAGAGAAAAAAAAAACACATATACATAACAATATATTATTCATTGCATCGGGTATAACGATCGAAATTCTGCCTTTTGGGAACTGTTTTCCATGCAGAATAATTGTGAAATTTGCCTTGCCAAGTTCCCCTTAACCAAGACGGGGCGAATAGTTTGCCTACGCGAGTTCATATCTGCCTCCGTTACTGCACAGCACGTCCCACTAGCACGCCGATTGCAAAAGCCACGGAGAGCATGACAAGTTGGCCTAGGGTGCCAGAAGATCGCGCCAGCTGCTTCGCGTTTGCATTGTTGGCGAGCGTCCTGAAAAGAGAGAGAGAGAGAGAGAAAAAAAAGATCGAGAAGCGATCTTTTTGCTACAATCTCCCTCCATCCCTTCCTTGGTGAGCACGGAAATGAGCTGCAAAAGCAGCGGTAGGTGCGCCGACGAAGTGCGAAGTTGTGCCGCTTGAGATGAAGATGCAAGTTTTGCAAGAGTCTAAGTACCAGCTCGCGCAGTCGATGGTATCGATTATTCTGAAAACTCAAGCGCCACGAGTTTGAAGGCTAGAACTAGTGACGATGCCGATCAAAGAAAAAGGCGGGCTGTGTTCGCTAGGGCGAAACGCCCCATGCGTGAAACCAACACAGTGGCAGCCGCTGACATTACAGAACTTTGGGGAGCACGTCGCTACAGGCAATAAAATAGGTGGTGCTTCGATAGAGGAGTTTCTGAGTGCAGATAGCGCTGCCTCGTTCTGCAAAGTACCGTATTTACTCGTATTATTATGGCACTTTTTTGTCAAAAAAAAAATTGACTCAAATTCAGGGGTGCGGCCGTTGCGCAGGTTAAATTTTCCGCACAAAGAACAAAAAGATTCTTTTCGTTCCACATTTGCTGGGGGATGACAACAGGTCAACAAGCAGGCTGCCGCGACTGAACAGTGCAGGACACCAAAACAAAAGTGGCGGCCGGCGGAGCAAGCCGAACAGGATTTTTCTTCTCATGAGTGCATTGCTTGCATAGAAACAGTTCCTTCCGTATCAGTAGTGAATAATATCGTAAATATCGGCAAGTTTGCGTCTACAACGTAGCCATGTCCACTTTGAGGGGACAGAAACAGAGGTGGGCGCGCTTAGCTGCCAGTGACATAGAAACACATGGCGAGCATGCTGCGGAAACTGCGGCATTTGTTTTCAGTACTGTCCTATACGGCACGCTTCCACTAAGGGTGGGCGAATATCTTAGCTGTGTGACAAGCGTCGGCATATAAATAGGGTACATTGCTAACGTATCAGTGTAAACGTAGCTACTATCGTCGCTATGCGATTTGTTGTGGGCTCATGAGTGCAGACGAGAAGAATTGAAAGGCGCTTTTTTTGTTGTGTTTGTTGACCAAAACCATTATGAAGCATACAAATAATAAAGCCAAGGTAAGTTTGGTTGTAGCTTTTTTTTTTTTTTTTTTATGGAAGTGCAGAAAGGGATGAAAGGAATGAAATGGAGCATCTGCTCAAGGGGGGACGCGGCCTTCGATAACCAAAAAACCACGAAAAGGTCGATTTTTGGAAAACCTTATATTCGGGCAGTATGTCTTATAAACTACCATTTCTGTAAATATCAACATCTAATTCATCGCGAAACTATTTCAAATAAAGTTTATAACGAGCCCCGGCAGCCCTCGAGCGACAAGCAAGCACTCAAAGCATCCCTACTTGGCGGGAACACCATTTCTCCACCGCTCCGCCGAGTACCGCCATTTTGGTGTTTTGTTCGTGCATTCTTGTGCTTTTTTTTCCCCCACCACCCACGGGGGCAGCTGCAGCGCAGGAGAGGCATAAATCGCTCTTGATTGGAGGGCTCGCGAGAGCTTTCAAGTTTCCCGTGGCTAAGACACGAAGCTGAGATTGGGCAAAGTGCGCGCACATTGGCTGCTGCGTGCGATATAGTGGTCTCCTGCATCGCGCGTCCGGCTGTCTGCTTCGGCTCCTTTATCGCCGTTGCCCTTTGTGTGTTCCGCTTGCCATCGTGTATCTTTGCAGCCGTTCGCATATTCTACAAGTATCTACCGTCTTAACGAGACAATTTTGAACCGTCTTTACGAGACCATTGTTGCATTTAGCCTTCCAGTTGTTGTGCGGTCGGCCACGATGCGCCCAAAGAAAGGTGAGACGCTACACGCGTTCGTTGCAAGGAAGCGTTCTATATAGCGCGCCCGCGCGCCGATGATCTTGGCATCGATGGTTCCTCTGGGGCAGCTTCTGCTTCACTTCGCAAGAGCGTGGTTGTGTCGATGCTTCTAGAAATGCGATTCCTGCTCCACCGGTGCAAGAATTTGTTGTGACGAGTACGCCTGCTGTTTCGTGCTCATCGACAGTGGCTTCCACATCCTCTCTTTCATCTGCCTCTGACAGTGCAATCGCGTCGTCCACTGTGCACTTGAAAACACGTTTCCCGACGTGTGCGGAGAAAGAGGCGGCGAATAAAAAACGCGCTTCTATGCAACGAGAACTTGGCGCTATGTCAGCAATGGAGTGAAAATTTCAAGCAATGGAGCACGATCCCGAAGCTGCCACCGCTACAAGTGAAGGTGAAAAATTTCTTGTGCAAATGGATGCCCTAGGCGACCTGCTATCTGGGACTCCATGCCAGCGGGGCTTCACGACTGGGATGAAGGTTCAAGGAGGCACCCAACTTGTTCTTGCAACAAAGCTTGAGCTGCTATGTTTATATTGTGGAGTAGTTGGAAGCTCATGGAGTTCTGCTCGTCAGGATGACTCAATGGCGTTTGACATGAATATAAGAGCCATTGTGGTATCAAAACAGAGAATGGACAACCAGCTCTCAATGACTTCTGGGCAGCGATGAAAGTGTCCCATTGTGGCCTGCATCATAAGACTTTTGAGAAGCATTTGAAGAAATTCAGGGAACCGCAGACACAGTGCATAGACAAGTTCTATGCAGAATCTGCTTCTGCTGTGAAAACCACCTACAAGGAAATGGATCCATATTTCAGCAGAGATATTGCAGTAAACTTCTATGCAACAGGGCACCAG
Organism: Dermacentor variabilis; assembly: GCF_050947875.1. Classification (NCBI taxonomy): domain Eukaryota; kingdom Metazoa; phylum Arthropoda; class Arachnida; order Ixodida; family Ixodidae; genus Dermacentor; species Dermacentor variabilis. Next base: position 10,113,046 of record NC_134568.1, on the reverse strand, counting down.
CGTGGCCACATGTCCCATATTGGAGTTGGTGCAATAATTGAATGTCACACGGGCCTCATCTTGGACGTCATTGTTTTATCGAACCAGTGCCTTGGTTGCCAAGTAGCACCAAAGCCTGGAGACCCAGGCTACGCAAGCTGGCAGGAAGATCATGTGTGCTAGAAAAACACTGACTTAGTCTGTACAGTTATATTGAAGTTCGTTATATTCAGGTTTAACTGTACTGTGCCTCGCATGTTTTGGTAGTCTTCTAGCATTGCATAAAAAGAATGTAGCCGGCTTTCAGTAATTTAAGTACATAAATATCAAGATATACAGTATGATCTACTACTTCACCGCACCTATTGAAATCTATTAACGTGATAGACAGATTTTCAATACGTTGTTAAACATTTCTTTTGGAATTCTTTTCCTAGTAACATTACGCACTGTCTGAAATGAAGACTGAACTTTAAATGTATGTGCCAGATTTGACAATTGTTGGCAGATTGGGGTGTCTGTAAATATAAAACTTCGACTGGGGGTATTGTTGAAACTAACCTCCAGTGCTTTTAGCACTTCTTTAATAAAAAGACCCAAAATTCGCATGTTGGTTTACTAGGCAACCTAATTTTTAGATGACAGCAGCAGTAAAGACGCGGAAGCTTCTCTCGGGTTGTCAGTTTTCTGGTCCGACGTTTAGGCTGTTTTAACAATGTTTCAGACAATGGTAAATGCCTATGAGTGTTTTTTTTTTATAATTGTATTGATAAATATCAAGCTCAACTTTAGTTTCCCCACTATGGATTGCTTTTATCCATCAGTGCTTTGACAGCATGTGTATGAGTTATTACGAGCGGTCCTGGTCGTGTGGGGTTTTCACTCGCACAAGATAGTGCAGATGATTTCGGACTTGCCTTCACCAGAAGCTTGACTAGCTGTCTAATCTCTCGTAGCTTGAAAACCACCTGGGAAAGTGCCCTTATTCATTATGATACAATATTATTATCCACATTACTGTACAGCACTGTACATGAACTGAAGAAAGCTTGTGGAGGCTCCAGCGTCAGTTGAACACGCACCTTGATACGTTTGCTTGCACAGATAAGCTGGTCAAACGCTGTAATGAAGTTTGAGAAGGCTTCCGCATGCTTCTTTGACCTGACAACCATTGCTTTGCAAGCCTAAAGAATGCAGTAAAAACAATCCAGGTGCCTACTGCAATCAGTAAAACAAATCTCCCTGTACTGTACGAACTTACCTGTTCTCACATTTGCAAAGTTACTGCTTTCCTGCAGCATGGGCATCACTGTGGCTAGTATTGACGGCAACAAATCTTTAAAAAAATTTTCTTGCATGATCTGACCTACAAAAGTTAGAAACGAGGAACCAGGTGCATATTTTGTATATTTCAGTTTTTGAAGTCTCAGTACTTGTACTAAAAATACTGAATTATTGCTTTCATTCGGGTTGCTTGAGGTGCTTGTTTTAAGTTTCACATAATTCTTAAAAATTGTCTGAGCAAATTGGCTTACGATAACCCACCTGCTATACATCCATTCAAAACACCAGTGATCAGGCTATAACTTTTTGTCGCAGTATTGGTTCAGACTTCTAGATCTTGAAATGGTAAAACATAAAAGCACTGAAAAGGAGCACATTTCTAGCACCAATGAGAGAGTTGAAGGAAACACCAAATTAGCATGCCAGCTTTTATTACAGCTCAGTTCTAGTTATGAAAGTCTGGAAAAAATTTTTTTTTTATCAGTAGAACATCTGTTGAACAGAATCAAGTGCTTGTTCTGCTCTGAAACTAGTGAATTATTGACTTTCCATTGTACTGAATACCAATGAGGTTCTCGGTTTACTAGCGGAAGTGTGTTCTGCGGCAATTATTTATTTATATCGGAGAAGGTTTTGCTTTCCAGTTTTTCTCCAAAATACAAGAGGGCTATCCCAACGTTACGGCAGGTGCGTTATCGTAAGCCAATCTTCGCAACATACGAAAAGACCATGTGGATGACTCGAATCACCATTCTGTGCACAGCCGGCACCATTGTTAAAGAGCAGGCGTGTTTTCAATGTCAGATTGGGCATTGTTTACCACCTGTCAAAGACTGAAATCTGGAGGGTCACGGAAAGTTTGCGTGACACTTGCACCCCCCTCCCCACCCCTCCCAATTCATCCGCTGTCCGCACATGCATTGCAACTGGGACATGACACTTTTGTGCCTGCCGTATAAATCCAAAGGTAGTCATGTGACAGGTTGCCCGAAGCTACAAAAAGAGACTGATCTGCGTCAACTAACGGCATCGGGAATTAGAGGCTGCCATGTGGTGCATCGCAAAGGTGGCGTCCGTGAACAGCTTTGTTGCCAACCCTGCACTTGCTTTTGTTTACGAGGTGGTGTGTCGGCTTTTTGAGTATTGTGCGGCTGTTCCTAATAGATCTGCATCGATTCGGCACCAAACTCTAGCTTTAGTAGCCAATGCTCTATCAGGTAGCGCCGATTAGGCCTAATTGCCTGTCAGTGTGGTCGTGACTAAATTTCACTGCTGGCTAATATGGTAACAGGCCCCAGAGCGTCGTGGAATGCTAGCCGCTAATATATTCGTATGGATGGTTCACTATTAATCGGTACCGAGATAAAGCATGCAGGTTAGATTAAAGGCTACTGAAGCAGCGGGAACTTCGTTGTCACGTATCCAACATGATCTGTGTGCCTATTGGCAGCTGATTGGTATGATCTCCACACATGCTTTTGCACTTTACAAAATTTGCACTGCTTTGGTTGCTGTTTCCTCTACCTGCATTGCATTATTATTTCATATAATTTTACTTCATTATCATTAAGTCCTGTTGACTAAGACAAACCTTATACCGACAGAGGCAGTGCTATTCTGTGAATTGGGGCATTCGGGCTTAGGGCCGACATCTGGGAGCGCTTGCAGTGACAGTCTGCTACTGTGTTAGCTGGAGTGTCTCGTCTGCTGCGCGCTCTGCTTTCTACATTGCGCATTCGATGCAATGTAGAAACTCCGCTCTATTGCGATTGAGGCGTAAAATTAAATCTGCATGTGTTTACGCAATGTAAAAAGTGTCCAGTTCGGGTGACTAGTGTAAATGGAACTCTGTGTGCCTTCACGAGATGTATAAACTGCTGTGTATGGTGATTGTAGTGCAAATCGAACTCTTGAAGCATGGGCGCAAGGTAGAAACTGCCCTTTATGGCGATTGCAGTGAAAATTTGTGGCCGTAATGTAGAAGCTCGCCTATATGACTGTAGCATTGGAAATTGGATTCTACATAGATGGTTGCAATGTCATACCTGCCAACCCTCCCGATTAGCCCGGGTTTTCAGATTTTTTACTGAACTTTCCGATTCTACGATCACTATCTTTTATCTCCTGAAAAGGGGTCTCTGTTCGCACAATAATGGTCTTTGCGAAACCTCCACTGTGCAATCTACAGCCACATCGTGATCGTCAGAATCGCCAGCAACGGCAGCACTAGCACCGTCGGTATCATTGACTAAGCAGCCGACTGCAGTGCCTAGTAAGACTACCAAAGCCAGCGCCAATGTAGTTCTTGCATTTCATGCATGCCTTCCTCCATGGTGCATCTTGTTGCTGCTGCTTGTGTGTGTGATTAGTGTTGGCTAGGCCGTCTGTGTGCGGTGCACTGTGTAAAGTTAGAATCCTCGTGTGCTTGATGCCATGACGCTATCAAAACCCAAGAAACGGTATTTGCAGAAGTTTTTGCGAACTTATACTTCAGAATTTCCATGCTTTTGGATGTCAAGAAAAGGAGAACATTTTGCATTTTGTGCAACGTTTGGATGCGATGTCAGCGTGTCTCGCAGTGTCAACAGCGACTTCAAACTGCACGTTTTCATGGCAAAGCATCAAAGCTATGTTCGCACCCCTGAGGAGCAAGGCAACATAGTGAACTTTCTCCGGAACAAGTGCGACGACAGTGTCATACGTGTGGAGTGCCTGTTTACGGGATTCCTCGTCGAACACAACCTACCCCTTAGTGTCAGCGACTACGTTGGGCCTCTTCTACGGAAAATATTACTGAGATGCGACGAGGAAAAGCGCTGTCGATGTGGATGCAACTCTGAAACGCAACTAGGAAGAATGCGGAGGTGGCCAACATGAAATTTATTTCACAGGCATTGCTCTCGAGTCTTCGTTTCTTTATTCAGAGTTTCCCTCAGTTGCTGCCCCGAGATTCCCATGAATCTTCTGAAGATGCTTTAGATGCTCTCGAATCTGAGTTTGCCACACTACAGGCATACAGTCTTCCAGAGGACATTCTGAATGAAAAAAGGTGGGACATGCAGTGGTCTATGGTTGTAAAAATGAAAAACACTGATGGAAAACATGTTTCACTGAGTTGCTAAGGCGATGCTGGATTTACTCGTAGTACAGCATAGCAACGCAGAGTGTGAGAGGATTTTTAGCACAGCGCGAAAAACTAAGACTGAGTTCCGCTCATCAATGTGCAACACAACACTCCAACACCTGCTGCTAGTGAAGGGCCGTCAGTCTGGACCATGTTTTGAGCAAAGCTACTCCGACAAATTTTTGAAGGGAGCAAAATCTACTACGGTAAGGTCCTGCAAATGGACGCATCGAACACTGCCTGAAAGTTTGAGCGGAACACTCCTTTCTAAGAGCGTACTTAATAGTGTTCTGCCTTGTCAACACATCACCAGTGCTTATGCTTCGGTGCCATCTGCTAACTGAAAATCAAACTACTTTTACGGCCCAGTGCCACATTCCAGTCTTAGCAGCATCAATACAAACAGCTGATCTAAGTAATTACGACAAAACTTGCCTGGGGCTTGGCCCTCAGCATGAAGTGAAACTAAACGATGATGAATTTACGACTTATTTCTTGCTGTCAGGACAGAGAGCTAGTAGCAAATGTCAATTTGGATCGAAGTGGGCAGTCTGTGCTGCCATGTTGCTGTGTAATGGTTGCTGGCTATTATGGTTACTGGCGGTAACCAGTGCAGTAATTAGCAGGATACAATGTGCATGGTCACGTCACGTATCGCTGTAACATATCATGTACCAAGCAAAAATCAAACTCTAATCATGCTACTAATCAGACAGGTACACCCAGAACTATACAGTCTAGCCCGGTTATAATGAAGCCACTTATAGCGAAATAGTGGTTATAACGAACGGATTTCAATTTCCCATTCCCATTTTTGCATTTTCAATACATTTTGGGTCTGGTTTTAAGGAAGTAAATCGGAGCGCGTCAGCGGATATAACGAAGAGATTTAATACCAACTGAAAAAAATGTCAATCAAGACATTTTCGCGTCCTTGAGGAGATTTTTCCCGCGAAAATAAGAGCAAAATTTGGCTGACGGCGTCCTTTCGTGGCGTCGCCTGCTCGCCCGCGCAGCGAAAGGTTGCTTCACTGCATCGCATGGCACGCCGGTCTCGTGTTGCGCTGTCCTTGAACGGTGTCACGGCGTATAGCGGTAGAGCACGCCGCGCAGGGGCAAAAGGGAAAAAGAAGAGAGACGATCTTTTTTTTTTTTTTTTTTTTTGTGACGTCGCGGAGAGCGGCCGTCTTGGCCAATCGCGGTTCTCTATTTCTCCCAGGCAGTGGGCGCCACAGCTGGACTGCAGTCTGCAGGAGGTGTGACAGCGCGCGCTTTGTTTTATGTCGATGCCGCGGTGCGCAAGGCAGGGAGAAAGCGCGGCAGCATTGTGTGTGTTGGAAGCGCGGCTCATTTTCATTGTTTTCGTGGATCGTTGTATGCTGTTTATTAGGACAGAGTTTTGCCAAGGTGCTGTCTTTGCCAGTGATGTATGTGAACAATAAGAAGGCATGGATGACGCGAGACATTTTTGGCAAGTGGCTCGCTGACTTCGACAAGGAGATGGTCCGAAAGAAGCGCAAGGTGCTGATGTTGCTTGACAACTGCAGTGTGCATCACGTCAACGCACACTTGAGCGCTGTAGAGGTTTTGTTCCTGCCCCCAAACACTACTGCCAAGCTGCAGCCCATGGACCAGGGGGTTATTGCCAGCTTTAAGGTCCACTACCAGCGCCGAGTGATCGAGCGTCTCCTGACTGCCGACAACGTGGCCGGCATGAAGGTGCCTTTGGTAAAGGCGATTTTCTTCGAAAGTGGAGCCTGGAGGAATGTGAAGCACCTGAACATCGCCCACTGCTTCGAGAAAGCCGGCTTCTCCCGAAGCAGCAGCGCGGAGGCGGCGCCTGCTGGGGACAAAGCTACCACGATTGACGTCACTGCAACCGCTGATGCTGCCGCTGCAACGGCCTGCTTGGAGCAGCTTTGGGATTCCACTAGCGACTTGAACCTTGTGCCTGCGGGTCTAAGCCACATGGACTTCATTTTCGCCGACGAAGACCTTGTTGCCACCGAGGACTTCACGACTAAAGAAGTTGCCAGGAGTGTCATGGACGAGACCTTGGCGGATAGCACCTCCGACAGCGAATGCGACGATGCTAGTTGTGCCCCTAAGCCTGTCACCTCCGCAGCGGCCATTGCAGCTGTTGACACGCTACGGATGTACCTCGGGAGTCCGGAGTTCGACCAGATCTTTGGTTCACAGTTGGATGGCATGGAAGCCGCAATCCTGAAGTCCGCACTCGCGAAACATGTTCAGGGGACGCAGGACCACTTCTTTCGGTGGCAATAAATCGGTATGCCCATGTTTGCATGTTTTTTTCATAGTCCACATATTATTAAATGGCGAATATAGCGAAGTGATTTCCGATTCCCGCCGACTTCGTTATAACCGGGCTAGACTGTATTCCACTGTGCAAGGATATTGCCTGTGTATGCTTCGTACGTTTGGCAGTGCTGCAAACAATCTGTGAGATGGAGTATGGATTTAGGGGCACGTTAAAGAACCTCAGGTGGTTCAAATTATTCCAGAGTGCCCCAGTACAGCGTGCCTCATTATCGGGGCGTAGTTTTGGCACTTGAAACCCCAAAAATATTTTGTAAGACTTTTGGCATTTGTGAAAGAAAAGTAGTGTTTATTTTAGACCACGTTTTGATTTGTGCTCTAAGCTGGCACCAACTAAATCCGAGCGGCAAATATTTTTACCAGCAGCCAAAGAAATATCTCAAGACTCTGTTGGTACATGAAGAAGTACTGACTGCCAATTTCTTTTGTTAAATTAATGTCTGGGTCCTCAAAACTATAGAAAAAGTACAGAAAAACTTCAGAGTACCCTCAATAATTTGATATAATAGCCTTTATAGAGCCAGTTTTGATTTTGTTTCCTAGAAGGTGACTGTTGCAATGTCATGATGCAGAAGGTGGTCATGTGAGAGCAGGACATTGCGACGTTGTGGTACTCGCTGTGACTTGTTCAGTTTCCTATGCTGCTACATCGGGCCTCGCAATGAGTTGCAGCATAAGAGGCGAGCAAGTGAGCCGGAGTGAGGGCCAAAATGTTGCGATGCCCTGCTTTCACGTGGCCACCATCTGCATCATGACATTACAGTCATCTTCTGGGAAACCATACTCAAACTGGCTGCAATATAGCTTTTACATTGAATTATTTAGGGTGTTCCGAGGCTTGCCTGTATGAACTTCCCAATCTAACAAAGAAATTTCTTTTCCCCGGCAGTTACCCATAGGGTTCAATTTTGTCATCAATCCGAATTGGCGAAACAAATCAGGCCGAACTCAATTTAACAAAGTTTTTCCTTAAATAAATGAGTGAAAAAAAAAAAAAGTGGCGCTTACTTTCTAATTTTGACACAGACAGGTTTTCCTCCAAAGCGATAGCGTTAAAACATGCAGGCACCATGGTCATGGCCAAAGCTTTATTTTGACAAGGCTGCACACCGTACCCATGTGCTGAACAGTGGACTCAACGCCGCCTCGGTAGGGGCGGCGGTGGTTGCTTTCGTTATTTCATGGTTTATGCGACAGATGGCTGGATTAGCAGTGAATAAGGTTCTGCGGTAGCTTTTGTGTGTTGCTACGTTACAATTCTAGATTTTGAAGGCCTGAAAAGTTCCTTTCTCAATTTAACGAAATAATTCAAGTGTGGTTATCATTTCGTTAAATCTAGTTTCACCTGAACAGCATTAAAAAAGTACCTGATTGAAATTCAATTACCATTTCTCGAGCTTTTGCTGGAACGAACAGCCACACCACGCAAAAACAATTTCGGCAAAACTGTCCTCGAAAGTTGTGTGCACATTTTCTGGTCTAAAATGGCCCCACGCGAGTCAGGAAATTCATTTCCAAGGGAACATTGGATGACATGTTCCCACTCTGTGGGGCAGACGCGAGAGAGAGATAAACATCTTTATTGACAAGTCTGAGGATAGTGGGGGAGGCCCCTAGTCCACAGCTCCCAGGATTCCTGTGTTGCCCTGTGCTCGCAGGGCCCAGTGGACCTCGGAGGCCCATTGTCTCACTGCTCGCCAGTGCAGAGGGGATGAAGGAACGAGTGAGGGGGAGGGATGGGGGGGCAGATAACGGTGCATTCCACCATGACGTGATACATTGTGAGGGTGGTGTTGCAGCCGGGTGTAGATGTCCGGGTGTAGATCTGGGTATTGTGTTGGGCAGATAAGGAGGAAAGTTTAAATTAGAAAAGGTCAGTGTTTGTGGCTGCCTCGGCACCTTTCTTGTAGAACAGTGGCTGAGGCAGGGGAAAGAGAATGCATGATTGTGTGTAGTAGCGAACAATGTTGCAGTATGATAGTAAGAGTTTCTCTCAGTCTCGCTTCGTCACCTCGTTGTACAGGCGCTGTTCTAAGGGTAAGTTCTCAAGCGGCTGCATTAGTGTTTTCAATGCCCTGCCATGAGGTGTGACCAGGCTCCAGAGCAAGTGCAAGTGGTATTGGCCGAATGTGGCGGTACAGGAGACCTGGTGGAAGATGGGGTATGCCACTGTTGGAATGTCATGTCCTGCCAAGAAGACGCCCCAAGGATCTCCCTGTGCACAGCTTGCATATGGAGGCAGCTGTTGCAAGGGTGTGAATGCTGTCAACCACCACTGCACTGCGCCCTAGAGGGCCCCGAACGGTGTTCGTGTACAGAATGCACATCTCGCTGATGGTGCCATGCATCAAGTGCCTTGCCGGAGCCTGGCAGCACCCACCATTGTGTTTGGGGTGCATGTTTCGTGGTGTAGGATGAACCTTCAGTGCTGTTGCTATCCAAGCTGGTACGGAGCTTTTATGGTCTATGGGTTGGACAGGATGGAATATCCTAACTGTAAGAGTATGTGTTGCCCCATGGGGGTGTGTAAGGTGTTGGCACTGGGTGAACAATTGGTCCTCGAGGAGCTCACCGAAGGCAGTGCATGGCAATGTAGTGCGGGAGGTAGTGAGCTAGTTTCGTCACCTTAAAGGGCCCCTGAAACGGTTCGGACAAATTTTGTAGACTCGTGGGGTACAGCTTAAGTAGAACATTCGCACCACAATTTGAGTGAAGCGTTACGTATTAATGGAGCTACAAGCGATTAGAAGTTACCCTCCTCCCCATCCACGCTTTTCCTCCTCAACTCGTTCGCCGAGCGAGCGGGGCTACGCTCCGCCTTCACTGGTCCTGCGTCACGATGCGACGTCACATCGTCCACTTCCGTTTGTTTTGGAGCCCGCCCCCGCCCGCGCGAGACCTCTCCGCTAGCCGCTTGGCTGTCGACCCCAAGCGAGAGCTATCGAAGCAGCGTGCGTTGCGAGCATTCTGTCGTAGCGCCGAACGTGTCTGGTATTCCGTTAACCACAGGCAAGCTGGTCATTTCGGCAAATCATTGGAGGCATAAACTCAAGCTGATGAAGGAACTTTGGCGTAGACGTACGTGAGCGGCCTGATCGGTCTACACGGTCCAGACACTTGTTGGCGCAGCGCTTAACCAGCCAAACAAAGCGCTAATATTGCTCTAACCAAGTGTAAAACATTTTAAACATTTATAAAAACAACGTGTCGATGATTACACTCCTGCGAAAAATACGCACCAGCAGCAAAGAATACGCTTCGTTGCTGCTACTGTGTATGGTTGCGCTCTATGCCACCAGGTGGCTGCACCGTGCAGACCATTCACATTTGCCCTTCTGCTCATCTCGGCTCATCCCGTTACGGCACAGTCAAGCGGCCAGACCCTGTCCCCTTGCGCTTACGTTTGCCCTAATACGGGACTCGCGAAACGCTGTTGCGTTAGTAATCTTCCGGTGTAAAGTGACGGCCACAAAGGCGCAAATCCTGGCGCCGATCGGATAGCGGTAGTCCGATACGCAGCAGCCAGTTCGCTCGTACGCTGCCTTGCAGAGGGACACGATGTCGCAGCTTAACATATTGCCAGTCGCTACGTTTGCAGTCCACAAGGCAACAAAGTCGAATCATAGTGCTCGCGAAAAGACTGAGACCAACTGTGACCGCGGAGCTCTCGTCAAAATGGAGTACGTTGTAACACAAGCAGACGACACTTGCTGTGTGCCGGAAGTGCTTAATGTACTGAAAAATTGTTCTTGTGCATTCTCTTTATGTTACTTTCTTTTCATAAAAACAAATTAACTAACATTCCAACTATTACAAAGATTATTTGTTTACCATAAAGTTGGAAAAATTATCGATCACGCGCCCTTGTCAGCCAATCGGATAGCTCGCCCCACTGACGTCGTGTGGGTGATTTCGGTCATATGGGTAGGGGCGGCTTAAAATTCCGCCGAGCAGTGCGCTGCGATCGGCAGCGATGTGCATTTTTAAAACCTTATAATAAATTACACGCTTTACGCAGAGCACTTAGATGTGTCAATTAATGATCAGAAGGACCTACTCTAACGACTCAGTACGTTTGTAGAAAATCGTCAAAAGCGTTTCAGGGTCCCTTTAAGTATTAAAGTGTCAGTGTGCTTCTGCAGGGTTTCTGTGAACTGGTAAAAAGGTAGATTGGTGCGCTCGAGACAGCAGGTGCACTTGAAACGACGTATTCTCGTACCGATGGAGCAGAAGATACATTGCTGAAAGCATTGACACAATTGTTGTACTGCTGGAGCAGAAGCTATGACGTTAGAAGTGTTGATGGCAGTCATTGTTGGCTGTGCACTTCTCCATACAAACAAGCAAGCTTAATGGAGCGCTTTAGCATCTTGAACTTTGTTCCACGCAATGTATCCAGTCATGCACAATCTGGCAGTGAACATGGGAACTGTTGAAGAAAAAAAGCACGGGCGCTGTAAAGGTTGCGAAAACTTGACAAGACAGTTCATTGAGCGATCACAAAAATTACGAAAAGTGTAGCAGAGCATGCAAAGACTGGCAGTAATGAAGCAAGCAAACAGCAGCAGCAGACAATGTGCAAAGTGGCCATTAGCGATCACCACATGAGCACAAGCAGCAGCCAATAATAGTCTTGGGTTTCCCCACTTGCTTGAGGAGTGCACGCTTGGTCCTGTCACAGTTTCACATCCGAGAGGCAGGAAACTCGGGAGCTCCCATGAGCCTCCCAATCAAAAGCAAGCCTTGCTTCGACCATGCCACCACCACAACTAAAATATATAAACAGCGAAGCATACTAGGCAGTGCTTATGTGCACTTTCTCAACTGGCCCAAGGATGCCTCAAATGACAAGCTCTGCAATGCTACACACCTTTGAACGCAACCAGCGTTATACGGTTGAAACAGGCAAGCTGGCTTCGTGCTCCATTTATTTACGGTGCCCAGCCTTCCCAGCTTCCCCTTGGAGGCCAAGAAATGTGACCGTCCAAGCGGCTGGCGGGTGGCGAAACGCATGCTAAACGTGGCGCCATCTCTTCCGGTGCACTCACCCATCTCATTGCGGCTTCCTGTGTCGAGGCCTCCTCGTCCTCTCCACTAGCCGCCAATGACCCACATGCGCAGGCCGGCTTCCCCCCTTTACCTTCAGCTGCTGCGGGCGAACTAGTATGAGCCATTGCTCCTAGATGGTGCCGCCATTCCGCAGAGGAGGCTCTTTGTTGTTTGAAGCCAGGATGGGAGTATTGTGAACTAAGTAAGATGTACCGAGTCAAGTACCAAGGGATATACACGTTATGCGGTGCGTGTGGAGAGGAGGTGGAAGCAGCTGAACACCTGATACTTTTCTGTAAAGGACTTCATCCTACATTTCAGAGCAACAGGGCAGATCTTTTCAAAGCATTGGGGTTTAGGGACAGTGGAGGCAAAATAGATTAAGCGGGTAGAAATAGCCAAACAGAGTGTCTGATTGGTCGCTAAAATCAACGCAAGATTGAAATTTCACCCTCCATTAATATGTACAAAATATGTTACTAGTCACCGCTAGGTGGCAATAATGCACGAGCAGTAGTGGAAAAAATGAAATCAGGGAAAATATAATTTGATAACTCAAAGGGAAGCTCATTACCTTTTGAAGTGAGATCAGGATGCCTTAGAACATGCACTTATAAAGCGAGGTATAAGAAGGAAGAAGCATGTACTTGCTGCGGTAAAGCTAGGGAAACAATGGAGCATGTTGTATTAGAATGTGAAGATATCTGCCTAGCGGTCGATTTAGGAATCGCTGGCCTCCTTGAAGCCGTTGGTTGTGAGAGCAGGGGGAAGGTAAACATGTCCGCAATAGTGATTTGTAAGAGGCGATTGGAAGATTTGTGGAAGAAAAGTAGGGAAACGACAAACAACGGAGGCGTACAAAAACAAAGTTCACAGTAGGGGTTCAGAAACTTTGGTTACGGGAATTAATCATTTTTTTTTTCTTCACATCGGTAGGTCATTAGGCAATAAAATAACAAGAGCTTGGCGGAGACACCTCCCGCCCCGTTCCAAAGGGGATGCTCATAACATCCATCCATCCATCCACCCACCCACCCACCCATCCATCCATCCACCCATCCATCCATCCAGTGGGCAGCAGCCACGTTCAGGAAAGTTCGGGGTGGTTCGCAAAGAAATCTAAAAAAAGAGGCGGTGGTTGGTTAGACGGTATGGGAGCACGCTTTGGGTCGTATCTTGTCCCGCAACCATAAGCGTCATCTGTCCTGCCCGCATTTCCTTTCTTTAACGCTGCGAGCCCGGTACTACCAGGTCACGGAATGACATGTGCGTTATCAGCGTGACATAGCATTATCAACAGGAAACTTGCTAGTGCTGAGTTTTCAAGAACGAAAATGCAAGCAATGCATATAGCGATTATCGTTTTAGGACAAGATAACTCCCAAAGGATGCAAACTTTTCAAGAGTGTGTATTACCCCTGCTCCTACAGGTAAAGCATTGTTACAATCACGCTTTCATTCACATTTGCACGAATACCACTACTAGCATATCTGACCACTTGGCTTGGCTGGAGCATGAAAAAGCATTGGTTTTTGTTGCTTGGCTGTAGCGTAGATTTGGACACCACCTATTGTAAAAGTAATTCAACACTTCAGAACACATGAGCCGCAGGAACATTGGCTTGATAAAGAAAATAATTCAGGGTTTGCAAATACCCGTATGTTTGATTTCGAATCAAATAGTGAATCTTAGAATAATTCGACTCGCAAGATCTAGTATCCAGTACCGGAGTCGTGACCACTTTCTCGACCATGATTGGCTCCCTCGTGCAGCTTGCGCAAAGGAACCAATCGCAACCAAAAAATTTGACCTGGATCAGGCTTGATCGCGATTGAAAGTTTGCCGTGCGACACCGAATGTCGGTACTTTCGGTGAATGACACAGCTGTGGTCAGTGCCTTGATACGCGCAGCATTCCCACGGCGCGCAATCTGTCTGTACAAGGTTCGACCAGGTCGACCGCACCGCTCAAAACTATTAAGGCTACGCGAGAAGAGCGAACAACAAACCCGGCGTGTGTAGAAAGCACCAAAGCATATGTGAAGATTGGGCCAATTAGACACTGGAAGGCATGCTGATTGCATAGAGTACACGATTTCAGTGTTTATGCACACAAATTCACGCATTTCGTTGCTTTCTAACTACATGTGAGCACACAGACCAACTCTTGCACTGATGCATGCTGTAGTTGCAGGCCAGTCGACTGCAGACCTGAACCATGGTTCAACGACTGTCAATCGCACCCATTCACGTGATCTCGCGACCGATCACTGATGAGCCATCCGTCGAAACATTAGCAACAAACTTCCCGCTATGGTTTGCGGCACGTTAGGCCGACGCAGCTGCGTAGTCGGGTGTCGGTGACTAAAATTATGGTTACTGAATTAACCGTGATCTATACACAGCAGTCACACTAGCCTCTGAAAGCCGACAAACCACCTCGCCAACGGAAGCGAGTGCACGGGGTGACCGTTGCCTATTCACGGCCACCATTTTTGTGAAATACCATACGGTGGCTCCTTGTTTCCGGTTGTAGGCTCACGACGGTCTTTTTTTTTGTAGCTTCCAAGCAACCCGTCCTAAGCCCAAACCGCACGAAAGCCATTTTGTGTGCAACGGCGACAAACATCAGGCCACCTTGTAACACTAGCAGATACAGGTAACGACTGGTAACCAAGTGGGCCTAGGCAGTGCCTGTGCTTGCTTTGTCCAAGCTTCTTTCAGCGAGCATCACAGCCTTGCATCCTAGCATGTTTCTCGGAGAGGGAAAAAAATGTCTCCAAGCAAATGTGAACAAGTTGTACAGGAGACACAAAGTTAATGTAGAGCAAAGAAACGTGGCCGGTTATGTGCTTTGCTCATGTACATGGAGTCTTTAGAGCCCTTTTGGTTTTGTTGACTTTTTGTCATTCAGGATGTTACAGGTAATCATGCTCTTTTGTATGTTAGCCTGAACATGTTTTATTTTGTTGTTTGTTAGGGATGCAAACCCTGCATGTTGTTTGTCACTATTGTGTGTCAATGTCACTGTTGTGTGTCAATTACTGTACAGGTTCCTCTGATCGTGGTGGTGGGCCACCCAATGCACCTGGTCGACCCAAGCCTAACGGAGCAGCAGTCTCTTCCTCTTCCATGCCTAGCAAGGTCCGCTTAAAAGACACCTCTGACGATGCACCACCCAGTGGCAGCCATGAGTTATCGAATAGCCCTTCCTCCTCTCCTCCCAAGACCACTGCCCCTTCGTCTGTAGCTATGGAGGGTAGCAGCAAAAATTCACGCAAGAAGAAACAGGCAGGAACCTCCACCACGGAACGCCCTTCCGAGTTGACACCACCCCGGTTGAACCACGCCGCGTCTCCATCGCCTGTGGCACCCAGCAAAATTGGAGGCAGCAGCAAGCAGGGGAAAATTGCTCAGACAACCCAAGCTCTACTGCAGCAGCCAGCATCTTCGGTGACTCGATCATCTCTGGGGTTGGGGCCACCCTCAGTAGTTCAGTCGCATCGCCAAGCAGCTATGGCAGGCAAGCAGCGAAGTGGCGAGGTCATGGTGAATGGGCTTGCTGATGGTGAGGACTTCTCGACCGTGGTGAAGGGGACCAAGCACCGGGGACAGGCTCACCATGCAGTCACTGATGGCTCCTCCAAGACCAGCACGTAAGTAATTCATGTGGTGGCTTTACAGGACCTGCAGGATACCACAGGCGTGAGCTTGGTCAGCTGCAGGGCCATGTTGGCTGCTGCTTCACGCAAAACAGTTCCTGGCTGTTACAATGGATCTGCCTACAACATATTTGCAGATATACCAGACTATATTTCTTCCTTAGTTTTTTTTCTGCTTATAGTATTGATGAAGCAAGTTTGGAAAACAATTCACAAAACAAAGATATCACCAGAACTTCTTTTGCAATACTTTTGCAATACATATCAACAATGCTAAAAAGTGGTACTTAATGTAGGCTACCAATACAGTAAGTAAAGTGATATGTAATATTAGCACAACTTCTTGCAAAATACATATGAACATTGTTAAAGTGTAGGAATCAATTAATATGGACTACAAAAGCAACACCAGCTGAAACATGAACTTGAGGTAGTCAAAATAAGACCAAGAATGTGCACTCACTTCGATAGTGCAAAGAAAACATCACTAGACAACACTGACGACATCGGAAGGCAATCTATTCCAGTCATGAATAGCTTTTAGTAGGGGGTGTGCGAATGCCAAATAGTATATTATGAATCGAATCATGGAAGAAATGCTGAATATCGAATCAAATATTGGAAAACGTTTCTGAAAGCTCTTTCCCAAGAAAATGTGGTGCTGCAAATGCTCAATAGTCTCTTAGCATTGCATAATAGGAATCTAGCAAGCTATTAATCACATGGGTAAATAGAAATCAAGGCATACAGCTCCGTCTACTGTTATTAAAGGGAACACCAAATTAGTATGCCAGCACTGATTACAGCTCAGTTCTAGTATATGAAGATCTGGAAAGTTATTTTTTTTTTATGAATAGAATAGCTGTTGAATCGAATGAAGTGCTTTTTTCCCCTCTTTAACTAATGAATTAGTGACTCTCTGTTGTACTGAATACTAATGAGGTTCTGTTTAATAGTGGACCTCTGTTTTGCAGCAATCATATTTATTGCATAGAAAGTTTTCTTTTGCAGTTTTTCTTTAAAATGCCGAAGGGCTATCACAACTTTACGGCAGCTGGGTTAACGTAAGGCTAATCTGTGCGACAGATTGGCCTTACGTGACTCGCGTTGCTGGCACCGAGAAACTGTCCCTGCTATTGCATTGTAAGGTTCGGCCCGATTTGCCACCTGCCAAAGATTCTGCAATCTACTATACCTGTTTATCCGCCGTCCGCGCCAATGTATGCAATCAGGTCATGACACTTTCAGGTCCGCCTTGTAAGTGCAAAGCTAGTTTTGTGGTGAGCTGCTCGAAACTACAAAAAGACTGATTTGCGTCTACGGCCGGTGTCAGTAACGAGACCGCCGTTCCGTGTCGCAAATGTGGCAGTCGTGAACAACTTTGTTGCTGCCCCGCTCACTAGCTTTCGTTTGCGAGGCAGTTTGTCGACTTTCCGAGTGTCGCACGGCTGCTGTGAATAGGTCTGCGTCGATTTGGCACGAAACCATAACTTTAATCGCTGACGCCCCCTGAAGCAACGCTGATTAGGACTAATGATTACTAGATTAGACTAGGAGTAGCAGTGTGCCGTGATGAACATTCACGGCACACTGCTTACAACGGCCCGCAAAGCCATCGCGGAATGCTTGCCTGTAGTGTGTCAATACGGCTGGATCATGTGGTCGGTCCCCGAGATCACATGCGCGGGTTAGATTGACAGCTGTTGAAGTTGGGTGAAATTCGAAGCTGCGTCTCCAACAGGATCTGCGTGCCTGTCGGTGGCAATTCGGCCCGTTATTCGCTTTACGAAATACGTGCTGCTGATGTTGCCGTTTGCTCTGTTCGTGTTGCGTTATCATTTCGGTTGGTCCTTTAGACCCGGACAAACAATGTACAGATGTTGGGGAACGCTCGCAGTGACCAAGTCCGTTACAGCGTCAGCCGAAGCGACCCATCAGCGGCGCGCTCGGCGGTCACTTTGCAGCGTATATGATTTTGCAGTGTAAACGACGTGAAATGCTCGCCTGGGCGGCATCGAGCACTATCTTGACCAAATCTGACTTGCAGGCAGGTCCTTGAACTTTGAGCGAGGGGTCAACCTGTAGTGACCAGTAATGGTGTTGCAATATATATATATATATATATATGGCTGGGCCAGAAACAATGAAGCATAAATAAAAAATGAGTAGGACATTCTTGTTGCACCAGTTTACTCCCTGCTCCTTTGGTTGACTGGAACACACTTTTTGGCAGGCTAGGTGAGCTCGCCCTGGATGTAATGGATATATATATATATATATATATATATATCCCTTTGTATACCGACGGTGCCATGATAGATGCTGCGGAAAAGTTCGAGTCCTTTTTTGCCGACTCTCAAAAGTCTCCCACTTCAGTTCTTTCTTAACATTTGTCGCACTAAAATTTACAACATATTGAAACGTAACTGAGCAGCTAAATTCTGTATTCGCTGAAGCTTCTCTAAGTCACGGGCAGTGGGGGGGTCCCATAATACACACGCATATTCAACAATTGATCTATCAAATCGTTTATGAAGTAACTCTCGTGTAGGTTGGCTCAATATTTAAGGGTTACGACTGAGAAAACACATTTTTCTTGGCTTAGCTGCAACCTTGTCAATTTGTCGCTACCATGATAATTTGGCTGTAGAATATATCTATAAATATTTAAACTCTGACTTTAGGTATTAGGTCATTGTTAACACTGTAAGAAGAATTGAAGGGGTTCTTTTTGTGAGTAAGCATCATATGAACTGTTTTAGTTTGATTTAATTGTATATGCCATTGATTACACCATTGATTGACTTGATCGAGGTCCTTGTGAAGGATTTCAGCATAATCCGTTTTAGTAATTGTTCTATACAAAATGCAGACATCATTATAAGAACAAGAGGAGCCCCATAATGAAACCCTGAGGCACCCCAGGGGTAACTTTTTTGGAAACTTGACTCAACTCCATTTATAACCACTGTCGTCATAATGTAAGGTAGTCTGTGACCCAAAAGACAATCTGAGGATGGACATTGTACATGATCATTTTTTCTGTGAGTAAGGAATGCAATACCACATCAAAAGTCTTTCTGAAGTGCAGAAAGATGCATTCAATAGTTATTTATCTAAAGCGGAAGCAAGTTCATGCAAGAATTCAGTTAACTCTGTGATACAGGACAAGCCCTTCCGAAGTCCTTGCTGACAAGGCAATGCTGGTGGATTTACACTGCGTCTTCCTTCTAACAGTTCACTGTTGCTGATGTAATCACCAGCTCTTCAACTACAGGCTACACATCTGCTTTAGTGTAAAAATGGCAGGCATATTTCACATTTTCTTGTGCCTTTGCAACAGAATGGCTGGGCCAGAAACAATGAAGCATAAATAAAAAATGAGTAGGACATTCTTGTTGCACCAGTTTACTCCCCGCTCCTTTGGTTGACTGGAACACACTTTTTGGCAGGCTTTTGACCTTTCATGGTGCACGCATTCCCTGCAGGCTAGGTGAGCTCGCCCTGGATGTAATGGACTCGTGTGGTGGGCCCCGCAGTCCTGGTGGGGCGGGCCGACCCTCCCCCAGCGTGGCCTCCTCGCCCAAGAAAAGTGGCTCAGCTGGCAGCACCAGCTTGAACACATCGTCTTCCGCCATCACGCCTGTGTCTTCGGGTGCCAGTGTGACATCGGGCTCCTCCAAGAGTCACCATCGGGGTGAGGAAGGTTGGAAGGAAGTGGTACGCCGTTCCAAGAAGGTGACGGTGCCCTCAACGGCTATAAGCAGGGTGATTGGGCGCTGTGGCTGCAACATTAACGCCATCCGTGAGGCCTCAGGAGCCCACATCGAAGTGGAGAAGCACAAGGGCCAGGGAGAGCGCACCATCTTGATCCGGTGGGTGCTTCCATCCTCTTTTTGTTGTATTTTTGCTAAAATAGTTTCAAATTTGTGGGGTCCTTCCTCTGTTACAGTGCCTTATGGGCGGTGCATTGGTGTGCTGAGGGCTCATTGGGTATGCTGTCTATGGGGCTAGCACAGAAGGCAGGCTCTGGTTCTAGACAAACTCGATCGCGAACATGTAGTGCAAGTGACTGTGAAGGTTTGGGTTTTACTCAAGCAGCCATGTGCTTCCCACAGGCTGGAACTTTGTGCCACAGAACAGGCATGATTTGTTGCTTGAGTAAATTTTAGCAAATCCATCGTTGAGGTTTTTTTTGTTTTCAGTTTATTAGACAGGGACGAGAACGTGGACACACATAGCACTAATACGTCTAATCTGGTGAAAAATACCTTAATATTGCAGTACCAACTAGCGCGACGATTAACCTTGGTGAATGCCTCATCCAGCTGGTTTAAAACTATATCTTCCTTTGGGATGGCTGTGAAATTATCTCACTTGGCATCATCTAAGCCAATTTCAGTCAGAGCATTTGCTGGCCACTCGGAGATACTCGTTTACAGTTTTAATCCTTGTGCTTCGGCTTTTAGCACGTGCTGTCACACAACCTGCTGCAACAAACATCTTGGAGAAACGTCAGAGGATACAATCAACACATTGCTGTATGGACATCTGAAAATTTGTCATGCAAACGTGACTGAAATTTTCACGATATTTGTGGTACAAAGGATTACTGGGGGATGTGCATTTGCAAAGTGTATTTCAAAATGATATATTTCCTTTGCAGTTAGTTTTGATAGCAGCTTTTACCTCCTTCCATGTAGTTGCCCAAGAACTTGGTTTTGCATCTGATAGCACCGTGCAAGCAATCTTCTGCCCAATTTGCTGGGGTAAAAAAAGGCACATGTCAAAATCAACTTGATACAGTAGAACTTCGTTGGTACTATCTTGTTTCGTACTGAGCAAGTTGGTTATACATGATTAAAACGAAGGCGCCAAATAAAACAACGGACGAAGAAAGGCAACACGGAACCGCGTAGTCGCTACGTTGTTGTCCCGTGTTGCCTTCCTTCGTCCGTTGTTTTGTTTGACGCCTTCATTGTAATCTTGTTTCGTACAATTACCTGGCGCCAATGTTCGTGATTGAGAACACAAAAGGCGACCAAATACAGTCACACTTCATTTTTACAGGTTACTACGTTCCCTGAAAGCAGTCTTGTGGCACCAAAATTTAGTACATTGCGAAACTGCAATCGTATGATAAGTTTCTGCCTGCTAGATCCCATGTGAACAAGAAAAAGGTGCGAGACGAGTGATCAAAAGCAGTAAGCGCCCGCCACGGCAGCTTCTTCGCAGTACTCTCCTGAGGCGCCTGTGTCATGGGAAAACAGCATCACACACTCACTTCCCTCTTCCAGTACCAGCAAGTCTCCTTGCGAGTCGTTTCCTGTCATATTCACAACTATCACCACCAACGCTGTTGTGATAAGCATCTTCACCTATCTGTTTCACAACATGTGTGGTGATAGCCATTGAAAGTGTACTGCACGCCTTTAATAGGCAATAACCCAAGCCCAATAACCCAATAACCCAAGCTGCAGGCGGCGCGAAGTGCGGTTTTGATCTGGCAGCATCGTCGGGCATCGCCTACCAGCTAGATGCCATTTCGATTTCCTGCCGTCTTACACTACGTAATAGAAAAAACGACAATGTGCGCTTCGGGCCGCTCGAGCCCCACCAGTTGGATAGGAATCATCTTGTGCAATCTTTGCTGAGTGGGTACGTTGAAGCTTCTGCCAAAATACCCGACCTCAAGAAACTGCTGACGCAGGCTCAATTCGAGGTGCACAAACGTGAGCTTTCCGAAGCCACAATAACGACACGTCTGGGGCCGCTAGGGCACCGCTAGCTCGGCTAATGTTGGCTTCTCCTACTGCAACGATTTGCGGAATGCTTCGCATTACATATGTGAACTACAGTTAAGTCTGCCAAATTTTTTAGTGACTTGGATGTAACGTTTTCCCAGTTAGTATGTTTTATGTCACATTTTTTCCAAAACATATAAACGAGTTTCTACTGTATGTAAGGAAATGCATATACCCCTGTGATCCAACATGTGATAAGAAGGGAAACACTTTACAAAGAATTAAGTCATAGCAATATACAAAAAGCACTTAAGAGTTCTATTCACAAGTTGTGACACAGTCAGAGCTACCGCACCATAACTCAAATTTAATTAATCCCATGTGTGCGGCAGCAGCTATTTAAAAAGTTTGTGCAAAGCTGCAGTTTGTCTTACACAATAAACGTGAATTTCTTTCTGCTCAAAGAAATTTTACTTTCTTACAGGCGAACAAACACTCCAGAATGATGAAAGCCATGAAACAGATGGAGATACAAAAACACACTACAGTGGAATCTCGTTGATACGATTCTCACGGGCACCGAAAATAAAAACGTATTATCCAAAAATCGTATTATCCAAAACGGACTTCAAAAGATCGCGAATAATACATACTTGGCACAGAACTTGCTTTTATTAAAGCACTTTAAAATAATCCGTCACTTTGCGCTGCACTTTTTGCTTTTCGAGGTCCTGCAGCAAGCTTTTCTGGAACTCGTAAAAACGAGTAGCAGTTTCCTCGCTGAGCTCCGCAGACGCGACAAAGCCACGAAGCCCGTCCAAAGCTTCGAGAGCACCGTCAGTATTTAATGGCCGACGATCGCTGCTGCAATCTCCGGCGTCTTGGTTGTCATCGTCGTCGCTCTCCTCTTCAGCGGTAACATCTGCAATGATGTCTTGGACGGTGCGCAATTCACATGTCGCCAGTTGGTCGTCCGCCGATACAAACTCTTCCGGAGACGCGTCGACATTGAGGTCACCCCAGTCCGGGATGTCAATCTCTGCGCCGTCATCTCCATTTTCCTCAGTATCGCCAGGTGCACAAAAAAAGCCACACTTCTTGAAGCAGTTGGCGATGGTGTCAGGTTTGACGCGATCCCATGACATCGCCAGAAAATGGATGGCATCAAGAAGATCCACCTTCAAGCTGGCATCTTTCCGGTCAATCTTGGCCAAAAAGCGTCTGATCGACAAGCTCCTAAAGTGAAATTTCATGTTTCTAATGATTCCTGCATCTAGGGGCTGCAAGTGGCTGGTGCAGTTGGGCGGCAGGAAAATTACTTTTACGTTTTGCAGCCACGAAGTATCGACAGGGTGCGCGGCACAATTGTCGAGAACCAGAAGAATTCTACGGTTCGCGGCACGCATCCGGGCATCAAGAAATGTGAGGAACTCTGTGAAAAGGGCTCCGGTCATCCATGCCTTCTTATTCGCTTTATAAATGACAGGAAGGCGTGGGTTACGCGAAAAGCAGCGTGGCTTCCAGTATTTTCCAATGACAGTAGGCTTGAGCTTCTCGGTTCCATCAGCGTTGCAGCACAACAATACGGTGACTCTTTCTTTGCTTTTTTTTCCGCCTTGACACGTCTCACCTTTTATGCTGAGACTTTTCTCGGGCTGAAGATTGATGAACAACCCAGCTTCATCTGCGTTGAACACGTCCCTTGGCTGGTACTGAGCAATCACCGCCGGCAGAGTCGAAAGCCAGTTGGAGACCTGATCTTGGTCGGCAGACTTCCCTTCGCCGGAAACGGTTTTATACGACAGGCCATGCCGTGTTTTAAAACGATGGAGCCACCCGCCCGAAGCTTTAAAATCTTCGATGCCCAACGAGAGTGCTATCTCATCAGCTCTCTCGCGAACAACTGTCCCGTCCACGTTCACGCCCGCCGCCCTTACTTCTCTGAACCATGCCAGAAGAACCTCTTCCATCTTGCCATGCTGGGCGCCCCTTGTTTGCTTCACGCCGGCGCCGAAGACTTGAATGTTCTTCTGAATTTCTTCTCGCTTGCCGACGATCGTGTTCAGCGTGGAGACAGGCAAACAAAGTTCGCGTGCCAGGTCGACACGTTTCTTCTGCGGATTTTCGTCGACTTTTGCTAGGACGTCGAGTTTTTCTTTCAGCGATAACGCTTTACGCTTTCTAGACATGGTGAAGCGCACGGGTGAAACGCGGAACCAAAACAGAAGAAACGATAAGGGCGAAGTGCAAGCTGAACGCTCGAAACACCAAAATGGCAACGAGAAATGGCAAGCACAAAGCCAACAAAGCCTACAGCTACAGTGGCTAGAATCCTATTCTAGCCACTGTACTACAGCATCGTCAATGCATGCGCCAATCACTGCTTCTTGGTCATGTGATTTTACCGTGAGTACTATGTCTTAGGATAGATGGCGCTAAAAAGCTTCGGTGCGTTTGGTGTGCGAGCTTGCGAAAATTGCTCCCAGAGGCCGCCACACTGCTGCAGGCGCTGTGCAGAAGCACGGCCGGACTCTAGCCGAGCCGAGCCAGGCCAAGCCTCGAGCATACAAAGCGCGCGTCGCCGCGTCTTTAGTCCGCCGTGCCTGTCGTTTCGCTCGATGTTAATTTCAGTAGCTCTGCCCACCCGCTTCAAAGGACTGGCTCTGATGTTATCATCATACAGAAGACGTTTCCGGGATCGTATTATCCAAACCGACGTGGAAATACGATCGTATTAGCCGTACAAAAATGCATTTACCTCTATAGGGCATCGGCCGGGAACTAAAAAAAAACGTATTATGCCGAAAAACGTATTTAGCCGAATCGTATCAACGAGATTTCACTGTATTCACTACCGTCGATGTTAAGCATGTGTTTTCAGCCTACAAACTTATTCTGAGTGAGAAGAGGGCAAAATCTTAAACACCAAAAAGACAATAGTCATACATTGCTGTTATAACTAATACCCCTGTCATACAGGCACCCGTAAACACCATTTAACTCGTTTGTCTTTACATCAACAGAGTTGTGCTCCATGTCACACTGCCTCCCTTGTGTCAAGGTAGTTAAATGGAGATTTTGGCGAAGGGAGTTCGTCAACGACCATTACTGCCGGATGGAGTAATCTCGTTCCCAGATAGCTACAGCTGCGCAAACCACGCTAATAAAATAGTTGTAACTCTACTAGTTGTAATAGTTGTGCCTGTACCTTCTGCACCAGTGCTTCGCCATGCACCGTGGGGAAATGTTCCGCCATTTCGTTTGTTTATCCGATTTGTCATCACCTGGAAGCAGTTGAGCACACCGCAAACACAAGTTTGTGCACGATTACAGTCGCCAACTGACTTTTCAGACTCCGGAAATTTGGACGTGCCCGATTATTTGGTCTGCTTCGCAGCACCACCATTCTCTCCATAGACCATAATGTATAACAACTGCCGAAAGTTCTGACACCTTGCAACCTCTCGTCTGATTTTTCGGACACTCCTTGAGCCAACTAGATCGAGAGCACCACGCACCGACTCTGACCGGTGCATGGTTCGACTTGCTGAACGCCATTTTTGTTTTGAACGGAGCCTCCTTGCTGCCCCACCAAGTGGCGCTACTGCAAATCCTTGCTCATCATCGTTTCTGCCTGTTTCGTAGCTACAGCAGTTCCGGTCTCAGCTTAGTAAGCCATGTCAAGACAATCCAGCAGCTGATTTGTTTCTTCGTTCACGACGCTGCGTTTTTTGTTTGTGCGACTGGTGTCAGTGTGACGGCGTGGTGATGTTTGCTTTGTGTGCTGTGTCGAGGTTGCGGTGATGCAACGCGCCATATGGAGACATCATTGAAACATCGCGATGGCGCCGACAGTGCCCGCGCAGATATTGCATTGGGGAATGCCGGCAGGCGGGTGCCGGGAGGCCCAGGATTTGTCGCCTTCCAATGTGCTCCCTACTGACGCCGCAAATGTTCTGCCGAGACCTGCGCAGTGGTTGCATTGCGATTCCAGACACCGTCTCATTTGATAGTTTCACAGGTGCGAATACTGCTGTACTGACATGTGCAGAACTCGAAGACAGCGAGATCATTTGTCAGGTTTCTGCTGCGCTGCTGGACGACGACTCCGAGTCTGAAGATGACGCACCATGTGCTACGCTGTCGTCGCATGCGGAGTGTGTACAAGCATTGACTGTGCTTTCAGCCGCCTATAGTGACCGTACGACCTTCTCCGAGATTAAGGCTTCTCTGATTGCGCGTAAACAGAACAGCATGCAACAGCGCATTCACGATTTCTTCAAGCCTACTGCCGAGCCCGAATAAGTGCGTGGAAATAAAGGATTTCGTTTTTTTTTTCTTAATCTGCAATCTGCTTTTTCGGACACCTGTTTATTCGGACATTTTCGCAGTCCCCGTGAGGTCCAAA
The DNA here is from genome assembly GCF_050947875.1 of Dermacentor variabilis. Lineage (NCBI taxonomy): Eukaryota > Metazoa > Arthropoda > Arachnida > Ixodida > Ixodidae > Dermacentor > Dermacentor variabilis. The sequence continues at coordinate 10,087,456 of NC_134568.1, read as the reverse complement.
TAAACGGTCGGCGACTGTACACAGCACAGAATCACAGCTCGAAGTGCACCAGTCAAAGTGACCCGTGTGCCCACGCATGAAAGCAAGAGCACAGTGGGGCCAGCATCGCTTTCAACTATGCTTGGAAAACAAAAGTCTTGCGATCACATACAGCAAACTTTCTCGTTGTAATTTTATTAGATTAGATAGCATAAATTACTTTAATGGCGACTGTGTATGTGAACAGTTGCACGCGGAAATAAGCACAACAGCACCGTTTATTTCCCATGCAGCACCCGTCGAAAGCTCGCACTGTGCGTGCCACATAGCACGGCTGCAACTCCATTGCCGTGAATCTCCATTAGGGAGTTCCATGCTCAATGGAGTTCGCGGGTGCCCGTGTGACAGGGGTATTAAACGAACATTTCTACACACACTATTCTTTGTTTCTTATTGAAACATTTGTTGACGTCAATCCGTTAAGCATGTATTTTGGCTTCTCTCATGAACCATTTAGCAGCTTTTCTGTTGTATTCTATGTTTTTTGTGCTTGCTGCACTTGATTTGTCATTGTAAGCATAAGCAGAAAATTTTTTATATGAAATGCACACTACTTGCCCTGAAAAAAAAAGTATTGGAAGAAAAATTTGTAGAAGCAGATGGCTCTCTTCAGTGTAAAGTGTGGAGGTCCCGCATCCTTCGCTTTTTGCCAGGTTATGTTGAAACAGAGTAAAGCACGCCAGCTTTGTGATCTTCGTGGAGATCAACGCTACAGCCATAGCGATGGATTCAATTATGGTTGGTGGCCGATGCTGTCAGTTTCATCGTTCGCTATTCTCGTACTTTTGTTTAATTTTTCTAATGTACTGCTATTGTACAGTCTTTTTGCTTTGTGCCGTTTGTGCTACAGTTCAGTATTCCTCGTACCAGTGTGTGGAAGGGAGCTTGCGCAAGGAGGATGCCGGATAAAAAGCAACCCTCGGACAACTTCTATTTGTGCATTGTTTAGCATAGCTGCTGGCAGTACCACTTCAAAAATATATAGTATTAATTGCACTCAACACTTTCGTGACTGTGGGAAAAATTGATAGTTTTCAGGTGGTCTAAGAAATATTTATTTTCCTGTCACAGAAAATGCCTGATGTTAAAGTGTATGGTATCCAATTGTGGAGAAAGCAATTATCCTTCCAGTGGTAATAATTTGAAACAACATACCGTATTTGTTCAAATCTAGGCTGATAGTTCTTTCCAAATAATAATCTACAAAACTATAGGGTGGGCTTAGATTCGAGGATTTTTAAAAAATGCGCCAGTTTGTAACTTAAAATGATAAATATGGTCCATAGCTAGCGCCGTCTAAAAAATTCAGTATCGTAGCCGCTACTAGCCAGGTCAGTAGCCAACTGAAGTATACGAGCGATGTCGCTGTGGCCTGTGTTGTATCGGGGCTGGATCTGTTGGTGTGCGGCGTGGCATTACCGTAATGGCACACTACAGTGCCGCTTTCAAACGAAAAGTTGTGCTCGCCGCAGAGCCATAGCATCGATGAGAAAAACGTCCGTCATCAGAAGAGGGAATAGGAGATGCCTTTGTGTGTGCTGCAACGAGGAGATCACAGCAATAAGGAAGACAAGCACCCAATAACAGAGAGGAGTTGTTTACTGAGATCGTGCCGCGTTTCGACGCTTGCGATGCCACACTGCGCGAGCTTGTGCGCATCCGCAAGCATACGTGTAGGCTAACGGTGTTGACGATGTAGAGTGAGCTCGACACGTTCATATTAAATAAGTGCTGTTATCATTTTGTGAACGCTGTCCTCACTTTTTTGGTTCGGCCTGCATTCGAGGTAAGTTTTTAAAATTTTTTCTGGCTTCGGACAGTCGGGGGTCAGCTTAGAATCGGAACCGGCCTTGATTCGAGTAAATACGGTATTTACAGTAGAACCTCGTTCATACGTTTTAGAAGAAAACCTTGAGAGTAAACATACTAACCAGGAAAACCTACGATCCGAAGTAACTAAAAAAGTTTGACAGACTCAACTATTGTTGACATCTGCGTAATGCAAAGCGCCGTGCAGATTGTTGTGGCACGAGACGCCGATGCTCACAGAGCTGGTGGTGTTCCGGGGCCCGAGACGCATTTTGTTGTTTTCCTATTGCATGGGCGACAGGAAACAGAAGTGAAATCGAGCTGGTGGGCGACGTTGGATGCAGCCTGCAGCAGAGAACGGGGGCGCGTTTCGGTTATAGACTACTGAAAACATACAGTACGGTATACCAATGGTGCTACACGCCACGCGCTTTAAAACATATAAGTGAAGATGCTTGTCGCAATAGGTCTGGCAGCGATAGCTATGAATAAGGCGTGTGACAACCCGGGCGAAGATTTGTTGGTACTGGAATAAGAAACTGTCCACGCCATCGTTTTCACGATACGGGCAACTGTATACTGCTCTCGGTCGTGTGCACCTCGCGGCTTTTCTTGTTCACATGGGATCTAGTGGCCGGAAAATGTATACTATCATGGTCTGCAGCAGGCAACGGCAGCGCGTTTTAGTTATCGTTTATGAAAAGCATGCGCTACACTTTAGACGGCACCACGCACTGTGAAACACATAAGATGCTTATCGCAATAGAATGGTGATATCCATGAATGCCGCATGCGACGACCCCTGAGAAGATTTGCTGGTACCGAAATTAGAAACTGAGTGCACACTGGCGTTTTAGCGTGAGGCGGGCGGGCGAGTATTGCGGTGAAGCTGCTGTGGCGGGCAGCTATATACTGGGCTTCTTCGATTTTCCACTTCTGGCTACCTGCGGGCTACCAGAGCCAGCCAGAGCATCTTTTTCTTGGGTTGCTTCGCCCACTGCTGGTAGCATGCAGGTAGCAAGCCATGCCATGCCATCCCGGTGGCATGTTTACATTTGGCCAGCTGTCCCGGCATTTGACTTTGCAAACTTTGGGCAGGTTCGGGTTGTCTTTGGATCCCAGCCCACGTGACTTCCTATCAGGACCGGAACTAGCTGGCTGCCATCTGGCTGCCCATGGGCTGCCAGAACTCCAAAAATCGGAGAGACCCACTGTTCTCGATCGCGCGCGCCTCGCGCATTTTCTTGTTTACACGGGATTTAGCAACTGGAAAACGTACCATATGATCGCAGTTAGGCAACATACTGAATGTTAGTGCAGAAAAATCTTGTTTTCTGGGAACATATGAACCGGTAAAGAAAGAGCATAACTATTGGGTCATTTTTGTGTGTTCTCGATTGCGAACGTTGGTGCCGGGAAAATGTGTGTGAACGGGAACGTATCAACAAGGCTCTACTGTGTTAAAAATAGTATGAAAAAAAAATTATTAAACGAGAAAATTGTAACAAAAATGAAAAAGAAATTGATGAAAACATTAATGCTGCTTGGCACAAGATAAGTCTTAAGAAAAATTCGAAATATTCATTTGGAACACAAGGGCCATATGCACTAATCCTGCAAATATAAGCTCTGTATGTAGGATAGATAGGAAAACATTAGCCCTAGTGAGCCACCGTGCCCTTTAACCACTGCACTGCACTCCAGAGCACGATGCCAGGTCCACTACCAGCCATGTTTATGCACAAAACTCCACTGCTTACTCGGCCGCGGGCCTTTAATTTTTGTCTTTCAGTCACGCCCGAATGACATTAATACCCTGCAGATAAGAACTGTGACCTTTAGAATATGCCGCATATACTTAGCGATGAAACTGTCCAAGATGAAAACTAAATCACCAGTGGGTGCCTCTTGACGTTCAGGTTGGTTTGATGCATTTTCACTGTCCGGACTAAAGTATGATGAATTGGAGTCGTCTTCCAAGTCTGTGCTACTGCCATCATCCAGAAATCCAAGCTCAGATGCATGGGAATCTGTTGACATTGGCCGTTTCTGTGGAGCAGCGACACGCAACGTCGATGCCATCTTCGACGCTACCAGCGCTTGTCACCCCAACTACGACGGCACTTTAAAAATCCCCGCGCCTTGGAAAAGAGAAACACAAAAACGAAACTGATCAAATAGTTTCTCTTTAACCCATTAGGTGGCACTAGCTGTCTAGAAGCGTTTGGAAAGTGCCAAAATTTGAATTTGTAACCATCGATAACATGCTTTCGATGGGGATAGGCATGGTCACGAAAGTGTTAATTTCATAGACATAATTTGCTTACAAGTGCAGACCTTTGTTGCTATGCTGTGCAATCAAAACAACAAATTGTGTAGTTGTAATTTCGTAATTGTGTTTCACGTATTCCATGACACAGTGATACTGGAATGATTGTGCACATTAAAAGAAACCTATGGACGTCTCAACTTTGGTCTAGTCCCGCATGTCATAGGGCTCGAGTCATGTTGACATGCCCCGGTTCCTCAAACATTTCTTTGTTCCTTGCTTAGTGCACCCTGAACGTGCAGCGCATGTTCCAAGTATTGATGGTAGAAGTGGGATAGTTGCGTTTTATGCACAGGGAAATCCATTCTATTAAAAATAATGAAACTAGTTTGGTCATTTTTATCCTGAATGCCTCATTGTTGCATGTAAAGCTTACTGTGCTATATTTACAGACCATTTTAGTTAAAGTAGAGACCATATTTGGTATATACAGAAGGTTTCATGTAACTTGAACCAAACTTTAAAAACAGAGTAGTACACCTTAGACAAGCGAGACCCATGTCATATTGCCTGTAGTCGTCTTGAGTTACTCTGGCTCTATTGAAGTGCAGTGAACTAGTGCAGTAAAACCCCATTGATACATTCCTTACTATTGCATTTTCAAGGCTGCTACATTGCATTTTTGCAGTCCAAATGTAAAGCCTATTGACTTTTATGTATTATGTTTCCATTTGATATGTCAGCATTCTATAATGTTCCCGAATCTTATGGTGCGGTGGTCACATATTTAGCTTTCCAAAGGTAAATTCACTCTTGCATGTTGCTTCAAAAAGATAAATGCATATTTGCATTTAAACCTGACCAGCCCCACCCGTGGCCCCTACACGAAATGCAGAAAGTATGCGATTGTCAGTCCTGATAAGCATTTCCCTGCGCAGTTGTGCTTTTTGCCGGTAACCTAATGTCAGCTTCGCCATGATACAGCCATGTGATGCGGTGAAGCATATTAAGACGGAGCCACTGTTGCAAAACATAGTATGTGCCCTTTAATTATACAGACATGCACGCACTGTCTCCCATCACAGTATGGGACCCGAGACGCCTAATAAGTGTACCGGCAGCTGTTTAGAGCTGTTTCCGGCATTACTGTAGCAATTTGGAGCCTTCCTCACTGTTATGTTCTCCCGTCTGTACATTTTCTTTTTGCAGTTTCTTGAACACCATATCAACGGGGTTCTGCTGTAAGTAGTTAGCAAGAACGCACAAATAGCGCACATGGCCATTATTTGCAAGAAGTGTTATGCCGTTCCTTGTCTTGTGAGCCCTTGTTAACGTGCCTTATCATTTTGCAGTTTCAACATCTTGGTGTCCATCCTAGACTTTTCGGGCCTTTGCGCATACCTTAGTAGTAAAAACGTCCTCTCAACGTTGCTAGACGTCATGCTTTCTCCTAATTTTTTTTTCTTCCATGTAGACGAGCCAGTGACAGAAGCTCAAGGTCCAGTGAGATTGCCTCGTTAGTCTCCAACGCAGAACGGTTGCACAGAAACGAGACACGACCTTTGAACGAAAAGCATGTTGCGGGGTGTGTGTGTGCCGCCGTCTCTGTGAGGCGTCCTGTTTCTTTTCTTTTCGCGTTGCATTAGTAGAACCATGGTTTTTTCTCGCACATGCACATACCCGCTGGCATCGCTGTCAGCTCACGCCTGTTTGTGGAAAAAGTTACTATTATTTCTAGCTTTCGGAAGATCGGAAGAGAATTCTGCTGGCCGCACCAGCCACGGCTGACACCTGAACAATAGCCAGAAAGGGGGTGCAGGGAAAGGAATAGGGAAATAAAATTAGAAGAAAAGTAAATAGAAACTACAGTCAAATCTCTTGAATACAAACTCCAAGGGGCCTGAAATTTATTCCAATTAAAGAAAGCTCATTGAATGGAGTTCATACTTGCAGCGCTGCATTACTTTACTGTTAAATTTTTGAATTTTTGGTGCACCAAAGTATGATACTTGCAACGGGAGACAGGAGGAGTAGCCGGTGCCCAGCTGCACTGCTTGATTGGAGGTGCCACAGCGTGAGTTCACGCTCATGAGACCATGGTCAATGGCGCAGTATGTTCAAATTAACAGGATTCCACTATGTATGGTATATATACAAAAGCGACTGTTAGTGCAATTTACACAGGACATTTCACTCCCTGTGCAGGGTACACCAGGAGTGCATGCCGGATTGCCGGCAGGATAGGTCATTGTGCCCACAAGCCATTGTGGATACAGTGAGATTCTAGAAATTTTCACTTCTGGTCACCTTTATTGGCATTTTTGAATGAGCCAACAACTTTCTTTCGCCTCCCTCAACCTCCCAGGCATGAAGCTGACATCTGGCGTGCCTCCCATCACAAAACGCATTAGCGGAGGAGAAATCGAAAACTTCATTGTACTAGGTGCTTCAGTTCCATACTTTTTGTCCTGATGTAATAGTCCCTTTTTCCACAAGAACCATCGCATGTAGATGAAGCGGCAGCGTTCATTGGTCTTTAACACCTACATATTTCCTTACCCTTTACAAAGGGAAAGGGGCCCTGAACCACACCAGGGGTAGCATACGGTGCTTGCTGTGAACATCTAAACCAAGTTTTCCCGTCATACGCAGTGCATGGAGCTCGCAAGCAGATAACGAAGTCACCTTCCTCTCAAACACTCTTCTGAACAGTTCATCATCAGACGCACTATTTTGTCATTCCCTTAGACGGCTGCTATTGGCCGATAGCTGATATCAAGCTGCGGTCAGCTACATGGTGTAAATACCGCGGGGTACCGCCATGAGTCCACTGGCTAAGCACACTGCGGCTTGTTAAAAACAACCCCATGTGTCTTATGTTTAGCGTGTCGTAGGCACCAAAAGCGGCAGCCGTGGCATCTATGTTAACATCCAAATTAAATTTGAACTGCATGCCACAGTGACATTTAGAAAGCGGAGCGTTGTGGTCACGCCCCTCTGCGCTGTAGCCTTCGTTGTGCAAGGCATTGAAGAAGGAACAGGAGCACAGTGGAGGCCATGCTTGATTGCCAATAACTCCGCTTCTGGTGAATGTATAGAAGTACTTTTTGCAGCAAAGTATTTCTGAAACAGCCTAAAATAGCATATTTTTACTTCAAATGCCTTTCTCCACTTCGATAAGAAGTGGTTCAGGGCCCCTTTAAGAGAGAAATAAGGTCTACTTAACACTTTCCTGCCCACGCCTATATTTATCTATAACATGCTATTGATGCCTGAAATATTGTATTTTGCTGCTCTTCAAGCACTTTGGTACAGCTAGCATCATCTAATGCATCAATTCGAAACTATTTCTTTAGTTTCACTTTTCTGCTCCAATTTTCTACCACACCGTGATTTTTAACTCTTTAAGAGTTTTTGACATACATATATGGCTTATGTTGGATATGTTATGTTTGATAGTTCAGGTGCATTTAACACCCCTGCCTGTGTTTGTGAGGTGCTGCCATCTCTATGTAGTCGCGCAAACTCGTTTGAAATTGCGTTTTCGCTCGCCGGGTCACACAACTCGATTTGTTAACCTCCGAGTGTTTGCTCACACGATTGTGCACGACTTGTTTGCTACCTCCAACGCATGCATAAAGGAGATGCCATCATTTTTTACGGTCGCCGCAATCGTGTTTCCATTAGCTTAGATATAGCCTTGCGTAACTTTAGTTCAGAGATTTTTTTTTTTTAAAGTAATAAGCTTTTCCTTTTGGTAGGGGTTTGCGTATTCCTGTACAATGGGATGTGTGAAGTCATGATTTTTGTATGGCTGCACGAATTGCCTCTTCCAGTAACCCCTCAAGCATATCTTCTTTTGACTCTGAGTACAAACCAAGTATTGAGCCAGAATCAGCGGATGATAGCTCATCATTGGATGAGTAATTTCCACCGAGCAGGTCACACTCGAGTGCGATATGGCCAGAACAAGCAGGCATGGCATGACGATGCTAGATGGAGCAAAGGGGTCTCTTCGCCAGTTGTTCTCTTTTGACTCCTCCGAAAGTGGCCATGTTGCTGACTATGTGCTACCACCAGACGCTAACGAAGTGGAGTACTTCAAGCTCTTCTTTGATGGAGACATAGGTTGACTTGTAATGAGCGAAACAAACAAGTACGCACGTGAGAAGTCATCCATACCTCGCCTCCCCTGTGGATCGCACCTCAGACCTTGGGAGGACGTTTGATGTTGCTGAACTTTACTGTTTTTTAGGAGTAGTACTGATGGGCCTAGTCCAGAAGATTACATTGAGAGATTATTCGTCGGTTTAGTCCACGCTGGACACTCCGTTCTTCTGGCAGATTTTCTCAGTCAACCGTTTTTGTCTCTGCGAGTCCTGCGCTAAAGCTCTGTAACAGACACAGCGGATCGCCTGAGAGCAATTGGATGATTGTAAAAGACATTAAGAACAAATTGTCCAGTCTTCGTCTTCCCTACCAAGATATTTACGTTGAGTCATTGATGCCTTGGAGGTGCCAATGATGCATTTTTGTGATGTGTGACGTGAAGACCGAATACGCGTTGAGATTCTTAACCTGCATGGGGCCTCTGCAGAAGTGACCATCAACAAAGAATTAGGTATATCAGGCTTCATTGTTGCTGACATTCTAGCTGATTTCCTAGACAAAGGTCATCGTCTATTTGTATTTAGAGGCAATTGGTACACCAGTGCAGTGTTATTAAATTTTGCAAAGCAGAAAGACCAATGCTTGCAGAACCGTGAATCAGAACAGAAAGAAACGTTAACTTGAAAGTTTTCACACCAACACATTGATGGCACGCAAGTGGTGTGACAAGACTCCGTTGCATGGACCTGAGCTGTGAAAGACTGACAAGATCAACAAGGGACAACAAGATCAACAAAGAAGCCTGCATGTGTGATGGAATCTAACAAGAAAGTGGGTCTCGTTGATAAGGTTGACACATAGCTCAGCTTTAGTGATAGCATTAGACACTCTCAAGTGGAACAAGATTTTCTTCCACCTTCTCAACATGGCTCTCCTGAACACTTTTTGCCTTGTACCACGAGAGTACTGCGTCAACAATGAAACTTGCACAATTCAGAAGGCGTGTCGTGTCGCAAGGCAGCAGATTGAGCAGCACCACACACCGAGAGGACCGCTTGCGGACAACTCTGCGGAGAAAACATTCTGCAACTGACTGCTGGACATTTTTTTTGAAGTTCCCACAAACATGCGCCCCAGGCAGCCAGCCACATGCAGCGCAGGTGGTATGTGTGCGAACAAAAGTAAGCGCTTCAGACAAAAAAAAGGACGCATAATTCATGTGCGTTGCTTGCAACAAGGCACTCTACGTTGAGCCCTGCATCAAGACATCTCATACTCTGAAAAGATACCAGATGTCATTTTTCCCCCTCCATTTTTCTGAGTACTTTTCTTTGTCTGCATACTGTGTGTGCATGAAAGGCTCTTTTCTGAAAAATTGATAGCCATAAATAGTACTAGACATTTTTGCTGGACATCCTACTGTGTACCATATTTGTATGTATACTATTATTACAATTCAAATGTTTCTAATACAAAACATTGCTTGGAATAATTTTTTGCTGTATTCAGGAGTTTAAAATTATTTCCTACTACTGGAAACTGCAATAAAAAGAATTGACCGCAAGGAGAGGCAAGGTTCTTAGAAAAAAATTCGACCCTTAAAAGGTTAAAGCACCTCTGGAGTCTGGGCATAGTCGAAGTGGTGAGCGCTCGTTCCCAAAATGGCATTGACATTGCAAGCTACTACTTCATGGAAATACCACCAATTCTGGTGCATCTGCACACGAGTTATTGACTTTTCTTCTCGGTAACTGTTTTGTTGCTGCCGTGCACTGCTAGAGATACCCCGCTTCTAAAGGTCACAGTACTTGTGTGCAGGGTGTAAACATTCTTCGGTTGAGATCACTTGCTGGCGACTGCACAGGGAGTTGAGCTTTGCCCCTAAAGACGCCCGGGGGTCAACCTCGTGCTAGGGCTAGTCGCTATGGCCCCAGTTCATCAATACTTTTCGTGTCATACAGCATCCGCAGTGGACGCACTGCGGCACTCGGGCAGGTAGAAGGGCATCGGAGCAGACAGCATTGTGCTCCGGCAGCAACTGCACACTTTGCGACTGGGCGCAAGGGGAACTGACAATCGCGGCTCAATTTTTCACACAATATATGGAGGAAAGCGGGAAGGCAGCGCAGGAGGGTGGGAGGCGGCTTCGACTCCGCTGACAAGTGCATACTTTGCACAGTCACGCGCGCCCTATCTTGAAGTGGATCTGTAAACTACTCATAATTTTTGTGCACGCTGTCATCTCGCTGCTCTTGCATTGAAGCAATAGACCGCATGAAGGTCACTTCGCTCTCTGCTGCTGCTGTACTTGCTCACACTAGCATTTTGACCGCGAGTGTGCACGCGCATTGTGTAACATGTTTGTTTGCTTGTGTGTGTTGACACCATGCTTGTTAATTCATTTAGTAAGCGAATGCCTCCAAGTTTATATGGCCGATAAAACTACTATCCTTACTTCATATAGCTGTCTGCTAATTTACTATCACCATCAATGCTTTGCCTGTCTGGCAAAACTGCAACTTTCTCTCTCGGGTATTTTTGTTGAGTGGCACGCTTCCGGGGACGGTCTCGCGTGCAAGCTGTTAGGTTTGTCTTGTTTCGTGAAGCGGACAATTTTGTGCGCTCTGCACAAGAACCATCGATTAGCGGTATAAGTCGCTACCACAATCACACGCACTCAGGAAGGCATGAGAGGATGAAAGAGCATGATCGCTGCACTGGAACACAGTAGAAAATATCATAGTTTCGTTCTATGCATGCACGACTACAAGAGGTGGAGGGTGACTATGTCTATCGTCCATCCCAAAAATCTGGTTTACCAGCTCAATTCAAAATGCAAGCTGATCAAAGGCAGTCTTTCTAGAGAGCTCCTCTATCTCGGGGTGATGTTCCCTGTGTTCTTGGAAAATGACGAAGCTGTTGATGACAGCAATGTCAATGCAGTGGAAGAACAGTGTCTTCCACCACCTGACACACTTCATCAAGACATTATAAGAAGCAATAAGTTGATCGGGCTTGTCAACACCAAGCATGCCCTTATTGTAGTCTTCCATCAAAAGAGGCTTCCTGATGGGGAGCTTTGTCCATTGGTCTCCTCGCTTCACTTTTTGCATTGCAGTGACCTGATTGTTGGCAGTATGTGCTGTGCTTATCATGTTTACAGCACAGTTGTCTTCCCACTACAAGCACAGCACATCAGGGCACCGCAGCCAGTGAATGTCCCCTCGTGTTGTTCTTTTTTCCCAAGTGGAGTCTTTCAACTGGGAGGGAAATCCACGACGATCTTTGCACGTTGCTCCGCAAGAGAGATTTTTCCTTTTAAGAAGACGTTCAAAGAGGGAGATGGACGTGCAGAAGTTGTCAAGGTAGATGATGTAGCCTTGATCCAAATATGCATCACACAGGCGGGTTACGTCATAAGCCAGTCCCTTTGAGCTGCGTGTTTCTCGCTTCCCAGTGTAAACACTGAATTGAACAGGGTAGCCTGTCCTTGTCAGTGAGGACCCATAGCTTATACCCCCATTTGACCCCCTTCTCGCGCATATACTGCCGAATTCTCGATCCTCCTTTTAATTTAACCATTCGTTCGTCCACGCACAAATTTCGGTATGGCTGAAAAAGCTGCCCTGACACGTCATTCATATGCTGCAGTAGATGTGCGATCCTGTGCAGCTTGCCATTGCGGACAGGGTCAGTCTTCTCCGGGTCCATGACACTGAGAAAAGCAAGGAAAGAAAAAAAAAAAATGCTCCTGCATAATCTTTAGAGGAATGAGGCCCGAAAATAACTCCAAGGTATTCCAGTATAGATGGAGACGAGGCAATTCGACAATTCCCATGTAGATCAGGATTCCGATGCATTGCATTACTTCACCGGCACTGAAATTTTTCCATCAGCCGTCCTTTTCTGCGTAGGTCTGCGGCTCTAAAATATGCGTCCACACATATTTGTTCGTGTTTTCGCAGATAACGTTGATTAGCTCTGCAGTGAAAAATAGTAGGAAGACATTGACGGCCTGTGTGAAGTGCCGTGCATTACTTCTGAGCCCGCCGTCAACTTCGACCCCCGGGTTTCTTCTCGGAAATAACTGTATGCGCTTTACAGCTGCTGGCAAGGAATCGTGTCTGTATGACGTTGAGACTCTGAAAATACATAATATAGCTGCGAGTACATGCTCCACCGCCCATAACTATTTATTAGTAATCAAAATGTGTGCCGCACATAGAGCCGACACTTACCCCCTGGATAATCCGGCTTGATTTGATGCATCCTCGTCCTCGGTGCTGAACTCTCATGTGTCCACATCTTTTTCAGGCTCACTACTACTGATTTCATTTGCAAAATCAGCTACAAAAGCGCTCCATTGGCGAGAAGCACGTCTTTTAGGAGCATCTGTGCGATGACGACACCATTATCGACGCGCTTGCCTGACAATCCGAAACTTTTTGCGGCGCGGGGATACGCACCGGAATGCAAAAAACCAACAAAACATAGCGGATCACGCTGTGTGTTTCCCACTTTCTAACCTAGATGGCCCTAGGCACTCGCAAGCCACGTGAGAATTTGAACTTGAAATGGTGTCGATCAAATTGATCGATTTGAATAGGCGCGGTAGGAAAATAGTTAGGTAATCAGACTGCTGCAAGGGGATGCATAGCCAGTTCAAATAATTTCTACCCAGAAAGGTTTTAAAATTTTCTTGCTACCACGCAGTTACAAGCTCAAGAAGATGAGTGAACTAAGGTTTATTTCTTTCTAGCTGTCAGCTTCATCTGGTTAACTACTACAATGCTGCCTATCCACCATAGTAGTCCAGTAGCTATGCTGTTCTGCTGATAAGCACAGGGTCGCAGGTACCGCGTACCATGAGGCATGCGGTAGTGTGGAGCTCCACATTTTGACTATTTGACTCCTTTGACGTGCACCCAGTGCACATTCTTCTATTTCACCCCCATTGAAATATGGCCGTACGAGACGGTAGGTCGCTGACTGCCGCAATGACGTCCAACAGCGCCTGCGATCTCATTAACATGGACTTAAATGAACTGGTGTTCTCGGTTTTGTCAGCGCAAATAGCAAACGAAATGAAGTACTTGCAAGCCACCCGAGACGAAATGCCGTCGTATCATTGCTGACGATCATGCCAGTGGTTTAGTACTAGGTGCTTCTTTATGAAACACTCGCACATGTGATCAAATGTGAAAAACAAGCTGTAGCAGATTTCTATGTCACCGTGAGCGGCGATAGAAGCGATCGCCTGGGCTGGGTGGTATGGGACCCTGCCCTATACGATGGTGCCGTTTGTGGCCCGCGCAACCTTAGCTGTTGGCCGCGGCTGTCAGTTCGCTCCATCTCTGTACCAACTCTACGTTTTATTTCGCGCACGAACATTCATTCGCACGTGTAGGCCTATTTGTGACATACACACTGCAGTTTACATAGCTGTGACTGTGCTGCACGCGTATATGAACGTGTGATAGGCTATCTACACGGGCCCGTATTCTGAGATGGTCCACTCCGGCGATACTGTCGCCTCGGCTATGCCTTCGCCATCTGTGCACACTGATTGGCCGTTTTAGCAAAATTGAATGAGCTACGTCATCTGAATTTGCTCAACCAGCCATCAGCGCGCACCTGACGGAACTATCGCCAGCGGAACTATCGCCGAAGTAGATCGTTTGAGAATACGGCCCCAGGTGGCTCAGTTTCTTCAGATTAAAATAAATTACTATTAAATTCTTTATTGAAATGCCAAATTAACTGTGTATTAAGACTAAGTTTCCACTTATGTTCATCTTCTTATATGCAACAATAAAATGAAACAGCAAGTTGAAGAAAAAATACTTGCATCTTAGTATAATAAATATTGAATGCAATGTTTCAGAAAGTACTAACTTATGCAGAGCTTCCTATTCACATTAGAACAGTAAGTTACTGCTCCAAAGCATTATTTCCTTGCTTTAAACAGCAAATTTTTCTGCTCCAAAAGCATATATTTCTGCTCCAAACTGTGATTTTACCTCCTCCGAAAGCTACTCCAAAAGACAAAGTGCTGCTTCCATCACTGAGGAGGAAGAACGTGGCAAATAACTATCTGTCGAGAGGGCTGATCGAAACTTCTTACACAAGCAGTAGGACTTTGCGATCCAGGTCCATCATTAAGGTTGTGGTGTATAATTTGTGCATAAGTACATCCTACTCTAAATTATTTTGTAAATTATATAAATTTTATTGAGTATAAATGCTCCTGTCGCATTTTCAGTCTACAAACATGCTGAAATAAGACATGCTTGTGAAAAATTGCACAATCGCGCAGCCCCGGCCATTCCAGTGCCGCAGATTGATGCCTTTCTACTTAGCCAGTGCCTCGCATGACACCTTCTGTCCCTGTATGAAACTTTGGAGAAAGTTTCCTGGCCAGAAGAAAAGTATTGAAAGACCCTGGTATGGATAAAATTTTTTTATATATCTCAAGAATTATGTTACATAGAAAGCTGATACTTGCTGAAGCATTGCGCAGATTCCTTACATTTAAAATTTATGTTCCAAGATGTTTATGTTCTCTGTGCGAAGCAACATTGATCTTTTTATACAACTTTTACACAATTTTTGTGCAGATATTTCTTTTTCCTTCATATGCATAATAATGATGTTTTGGAACTAGTATCATCAGAAAGAGAATTTCTTTCTCTACAATTTGATACTATACACTTAGTATCATATCAAGCATGCTCTGTGAAAGGAAAATAAATATTTACTAGACTACCTGAAAACTAATTCTTTTGCCATGGGCAGGAAAGTGTTAACCCGATTTTCATAGAACTTGATCAGGGGTGCAAAAATTGCGAATTATTGGGTTCTGCCTGAAAACAAAGGACCCTAATACACGTGCCTATTTCAGCCCCTATCTTAGCTAAAATGAGGATTTAAATGCCTAAAACTCTCACTTTTAGTGCAATTGGGCATTGATCTGACAGGCTCCATGCCCAGCAGTAAAACACCATATTCGCTGACCCTGCATGGCATAGTCGGAGACTGATTTGTTGTCAAGTTGAAGTTTCTTATGCCTACCAAATATCCAAGAAACCTGTGGTAAAGTTTCTATAGCTTCAAAGCTTTGTCTTTAGGGCTGTTTACACAATAGGGTAGTAACGTCAAACAAAAGAAACTACACCCGTCACAGAGTTGTGAGAAAATGTTTTTGTAGCATGCATGATTTGACCTACAAATAAGGCAGCATGGGGTGCACTAGCTTAACCTGACTTGCGCAATGCACATGTGCAGAGGATCAGCAGAGGCGACCAAGCAGGCGCAGCTTCTGATCCAGGGCCTGGTCCAGGAGCCCGACCGTGACCTCTCGGACATAATGGCCCAGCATGGTGTTGCGGCTCCAACCTCTGCAAAGGCATCGACATCTTCCTCGGACCATCGAACCTCCTCCTCCTCGTCAAACCACATGGTGAGTCATGCGACTAGCTTGTCTCGCTGTGCACATGTCACGACTGTATTCTCTTCATTTTGAAGCAACTTGATGCATTGCTCTAATGCCGTCCCCACTGTAATGGCATTGTATGGATAGCCAGGGCTCTCCCTACAAAGCTATATCAAGTTACTGTCTAGAGCGACAGTGGTGATGTCCCAGCAGCAATCTGGTACAAAAGCATGGGGCTCTCATGATGGACAGCCGAGACATTTGGGGTGCTAAAGGACTTGAAACAAAGCATTGAATCTGAAGAGCAGTGCACGCCATGAAGAAAAAATGAGCAAGGGCCATGTCCCAGTTTTGCTCGCTGCAACTAAGAATGGCTTGGGCAAGCTGCAGCCATGTGTTATCGGCAAGAGCAGGTATGTTGTTTCAAGGATGTGAAAGGCCTCTTGGTCCAGTACGCATTCCACGATAAAAATGATGCAGATCCGACATACTGTAGGAACCAGCACAGAAGCGAAGCCTTGTGTGCTGGTTGCTTTGATTGATGATAATTAGGGGTGTTGATGATGGCATATGCTATGTGGCGACGCCCAGGGAGCTCCAGAGGGCATTGTGCATTTTGGACGTGGTGCGGTCAAAAGAGTTTCCTTTCCTCTCTGACTTGCTCCTGTCATGTATACGCACGCTTTGAACCCCCACCCCCGGCTTTCCTCCACGCTGTGGACCAGACAGCAGCAGCCACAGTAGCAGCAGTGGGAAAGTCGAAGGAAGAGGCAAAGAAATCTTCGCTTTAAAATGTGAATGACAGTCGCTCTTTTTACTGAGCCACTCTGGGCATGGGATGCTGAGCTGGGGATGTCTGCGCCACAAGGTTTGTCATCTTCTAGACTGATAGTTTCCACGGGCAACCAAAGACAAATCCAATCCCAACCCTCTACTTGGAAGGATTTTTACATATCAGCTTGGATTTAACAGAACCATCACATGCCACATTGCACTTCTAGCGGAATGACGATCGGGGCAATGGCCTAAGACGGTGTGTGAAGTGTAATTTGTTCAATTAAAGCAGAAATGCAGTTCAATGAAGAGTTTGGCTCATGGCCGCGCTTTCTTTTGAAAGCGCGGTCAGAGGAGATAGACCAGTACAAAATCCCCGGCTATCGCAAGGGTAATGTAAAGCAAATGAAATGTATGCCTATTTTTCACATTCAACGAGAACTGTTTCACAAAGTTTCAAATGAAGCCGTAGGTGGCTTGAGAAAATAATAATCTCTACTTTGTAAGTGGCCAGCAAGCAATCAACATTCCATCAATTAAAAATGTTTTCCAGACCTTTCCTTAGGAACCGGCTTATCAGTGCTGGCCTGCTAACTTTGTGTTGCCTTTAACCCTTTGTGGTACAGTGGTACAACTATGTACCACTTTTTGGGCATGTGTCAAATGCCCGTAATGAAACAACTGTTCAAATTGGAGCCAATTTTACTAGTGCTGCCATCTACCAAGGCGTTAAGAAAGCTTTATGTGCATTTTTATTTTATTCCGTCATGTGGCGTGAAGTGCAACTTAGTTTTTGCAAATGCCTTCATTGCGGTTCAGTACGTGCTGCTGTGGCGTGGGAAAAACTCACTGAAAACACTGCTTCAACATGCCTATTAAGCGTCTCCTTTTACCCGTTTGGTAAATGGAATCTAGTGATTCATCTGCAACCACATACATACATTGAGGGCGCCCTAATTTTTCACCGTTTTGAATTGTCTGTTCTGGGCTCACTTTCGGCTGGGGTTGTTAGGCCTAAGCGGACGGCTGTCGCACCGGTCAAATCACACAGGTTGTGGATTTGCATCCTTTCTGAAAGCGAAGGTAATTTTTCATTCATAATACCAACATAGCTCAAGTCGCCCTTCGACTGATTTATCTGCTTGGCGACTGTAGTTACGTAGTCCTGTGTATCACAGGTCGCTGGTCCCCCTTCGCGTTTGCGCGGCTTTACTGGCGTGAAAGCAGAGTAGCGCGAGGGGATAGCTATAGTAGTTAGTGATTCAATTGTTCTTAATTAAGCACATTAGAGGTCACATCTTTACGCAGGAGGAGGGTGTTGCCCTCTCATTTGAATTGCCGTAGAATCCAGAAATCAGTGAAGACTGCGAGGACTGCGGAAGCGACGAGAAGTTCGTCCTTGAGCTGGTGCATGAGGAAGAGGAAGACTCTAACGACGGTGTCCCTTCCGGAAGTGTGTCTTCGAAGTGAGAGCACTCGTATTCGCGAAAAAGACCAACGAAAGAGAAAACGACGTGCAAGTTGGTCCACGCTCTTCTTTCGGATGAAGAGGAAGCTGCTCCGTTAGAAAATTGGACCCTTGGGTAAACTCCCAAACAGTATTTTAGAGGTAACAAAAATATGGGACCTGCTGTTTTGCTCGGAAGATCATTTGGCTGCAAAGAAGGCATTGTTCTACTTTGAGAAAGAAGTGCTTGATGTTCTCGTCACAGAGACGAATACGTATAATAGGCATATATTTATCGGCCAAGATCGTCACCTGTAGCGGTAGGCCAGTCGACAGAGGTGTAGGCGAGACTCCATGGCACAGCAGCAAGTTTGAACGAGCTTTCCGTGCAACGAAGGCCAAGTTCTGCTATGTGTCGAATGTTTTAAGCCATTCCACAAGTAAACAGCAGCATTGGCTTTGTAAATATCGTTCCTGTTACACATTCTCTTTTCATTTTAAACCGCCTGTGGACAGCGGTACAAATGTGTACCAAATTTCATTTCTTGTAGTAAAGTCAGTGGTACATATATGTACCACTTTTTTTTTTCGAGAACTGCTGCACCACGTTTCTTGAAAAACGCGTCAAACATTTTCTTTTGCCCTCCTGAATGCTATTCGTCAGTTTTTATGAAAGAAATTTCAAGGAAAAAGTAGCACCTCACAAAGGGTTAATAAGGCTAGAGCATACTACACATCTAGATATCTAAGTTACTGATATCTAGCAAGGTTCTTGTTAAGGAACGTCATTAGCCTCCTGAGCATGTGCAGTACTGTGTTAGTTTGGAAGCATAAATGTTTGCGCTAGATTGTCTGGTATTCAATATTCTATTTGATATTCAACCTTTTAAAAAAATTTGATTGTATATTCGATTCAAAATCTACTATGTGGTATTTGCACACCCCTAATATCGTATTTACTTAATTTTAAGCACCCCGTTTTTTTCACGATCGCGATTCATTCTCACTAGATACGAAAAATCCGAAATTACCCCTCCCTCTACCCCAACTTTTTTGTTTTTTTTTTTTGCAGCGATATCTTAACGAGACTGGTGCGAGAATTAACATTTTGTTTGGCACACATTCAAAGGAAAAATACCTAGGTGCAGACAGTGAATCCACCGCTTGTGTCTGATACTTAGTCACTTTCACTGCCACTCAAGTCCATCATACCACTTGAGCAGCCGTTCTCAGTATCCCACAGCAGGTCGTCTTCCGTCACCTCGGGACTCCAACGGGTCCAGCTCGACGACAGAGTGAGCAAGTGTGCTTGGTGACCTTGGCTACATGTACTTCCTTGCATGCAAACTTTTTCCATATTTCTTTTGTGAAGATAGGTGCGGGGTGCTTAGAATTGCAAAAATACGGTGAATATCATACTTGAAAGTCTGTCATGACTGGGAGGTGTATTAGGGCCTGCGTGGTGTAGTGGTGGCTTTGGCCGGAGGGTGCAGGATCAAATCCCTGTTGCAGCAGTCACATTTTGATGGGGGCGAAATGCAATAACATTTATGGTGCCGTGCATTGGGTGCACATTGAAGGACCCCAGAATTATGTATTAGTGGTTGTATTACTGTCACTATTTACATGAAGCCAGAGTTCTCCCCATGATGTATGGTGGGGAAAATGTTGCCCAACTGCTTCCGTTTACCGCCCACCACACTGATTGACCATCCACCCCTTTGAGGGGCAGTCGGCCATTATAATGGTCAGTTTGGTGAGTTTCCTTTCTTTTTTTTTTTTTGAATTCTAGATGTTCCTTTATCATGCAGGAAAATATTAGAAAAAAATCTGAAGGTGACAGAAACTCGCTTTCCCAGTATGCTGCTGCCAAAAATTGGCTAGAAAGTCGGGCTTTGGAAGGGGCCTTCACATCAAGGATTGCACAGCCGCATCTTGGTAGTGTTGTAAAGAGGAGAGATTGGCGCTGTGCTTACACTAAAATAAAGAAATATAAAAAGTAAAAACAAAAAAGCAAAAAAAAGTGGAATAACTGATATTGAGGTTTCCTCCATGGCAATTCATTACTGCTGCTACATACACGCAGGAAGTGCTCTTGTTGGCTAACTAGAATGGCAGGCTGTTCATTCATTTATTCTGGTGATATTTGACAATCGCGTTAGGCTGCATCGCTAGCTTGCGTCTCTTTTGCTAATATATTCGAAAGGTGAAAGTCTTGAATGTAACATGCAAATAGCGAATGGACATACTGAAAAAACAAAAAGATATTTATTTGCATGTGTAACCCCCTTCAAAAATTTTTGTGGTAAGCCTGCATGAAGCCGTTGACTTCCTTAACCAATCTTGTTTTGTATCATTGCACTTTAAGCAGAGCCATAAACTGCGTGTTCATTCCAGTACAGTTCGCAAGGCGGAACTCTCGCAACAGGGAAATTTTCATTTCATAATAATTGCTCTGTTCTTGCAGTCCTACTCAAAAAAGTGCTGCATAGGTTTATCCTGAAGCTGCATTTTAAAACAGTTTTCTATCATGGCAACATTTTGGTGGACTGATAAGGCACTACAACTTCATAAGGCTCTCGGCTAGACCTTTGTAGGAAAATTAAGTGAATGGAACCTTTATTGGCATATCTTTCAGGCCCAGGACTTGGGGCTAGACCAAAGATTGTTGTGGAAAAACTTTGCCTTATATTCACAGTACTTAAATAAGCACAATACATTGGTAGCATTTGCTACTCGTTTCGTGTTCAATTCGGGAAGTCACTATTCAAATTGCAGTAAAACACGTAGGGCTAGCTGGTGCATAGCTTTCAACAGTGACGGCACACTAAGAAGGAACAAAGACAGGACAAGGCGCTACTGCAGCTTAGTACTTGCAATCTTCACTGGATCCAGCGAAAAGCATACCAGGTGAAGCCAATCGTAGAGCAGGTGGACCTGTCGCCATATCTCCGAACGTAGAATTCGGCACATTCATTTCACATGGCCATACCAACGGTCTAACACAACTGAACAGAGCGGTGAATTCTGTTGGCACAAGTCGCACAAGTTGGGACAAAAAAGCGCCTTGTCCTGTCTTTGTTCCTTCTTAGTGTGCCGTCACTGTTGGTGCTTCATCTTTTGAAACAAATTTTGAACACTATTCAAAGCTATTGAATTTTCATTTTGTTCACATTGTGTAAGGGACAAGAGCAGTTAGTTAGTCTACAGAGAGCAAGTCTGATACAAAAGGAGACTCTTCTGAATGATTCTGGTGCAGGAGAACTCCTGTTATTGCTCAGATGGTGCAGTTCCTAAACAAACACATAGAGGAGGTCATTTATGCACAATAGTTACCAGCCGTTGAAGCATTGCTTGCCTTAGGCAGCCTTGCTGTCTCTATTAGACAAAGCAATTTATTATTTGGCCTGTCCTCGTCATGTTTGTATTCCTTCAAAATGATGCATGATGCTCCAGCTCCTTCATTGAGTCTTTTACTCCACTGCGTGCATCTGTCACATGCTTTTTTTTCTCCATAATTGCCATTATTGTTGTGCACCAGATTTGATTCTAATTTCCTTTGTTTCTCATTCATAAGCTTCTCAATTGACCTGAAATCCAGTTAACAGCATTACATGTATAAAATAATGTAAATAATCCTTTTGTTGCCGTAGTTCGTAGAACTTCTAATTTTGATTTTTTTTTTTAGAAATTCAGAATATTCGATTCAATATTCGAAAGTAATGTTTTTCTCAAATACGTTTTGCAGTCCAATTTTTTCCAGTTTTGCCGCACCTACAAATAACAAGTATGAATTTGCTCGTGTAAGAACGAGATGAAAGGGGGTTAACCGAGGGGCCTGATTTTGAGCAACGCATGCATAATCCGAAGACGTGGGATCGTTCCCCCACCTGCGGAAAGTTGTTTTTTCATCCACTTTCATTGCCATTAATTTATCGTTTCTTTAATTAGCTTAGTAAGTACAAGTAATTTCATTTATGTTTTCCTTGGTGTTTTTATTTGTTGACTTCTCATAATTTGCTCATGTGTAATTCTGGTACCTTTAAATAGCTGCTTCTGCTCCCCTACAATTACTTTGTACATCTATGTTTTTCTACATTTGCTAATCACAAATTTGCATCAACAGTACGCTATCTTCACTTCGTGTTTTGAATGTCGTGTCCTGAAGGCCACCAGATTACACGCTGATAAACATCTGCCAGTTTAAGCTGAGAGTAAAATTGGAAGCCCATTTTGGTAAAGCCTTATGGAACTTTTGTTTTCTCCTTTGCTGCAGGGCTCTTCTTCAGTGCTAGTCTCTGGCAGTGGTGGTAGCAGCAGCAACAAGCTCAGTCGACAGGGCAACTCGGCCAAGGTGGTGGGTGTGAAAGCTGCATCAACACCTGCGCCCTCTCTGCCACCGTTTGGTCAAACACGCCCTGCCCCTCGGCCTGGGATACCTACGCTCTCAGGTGGAGGCAGCAGCAATAGCAGTGGAAGCTCTGCACCGGTGACATCGTCTGCAGCACCACCATTTACCTCGGGCTCAGCTGGCTGGGGCACTCTAGCATCGTGCTCTGCCTCAGCAAAGCCTGTTGCGACTGTGGTAACAACTGTGACAACTGCGTCCGCAGTAGTCACTGCAATTCCGTCTATGTCATCCACTTCAGCTGCTGTGAATGGGACAGCTGCTACATCAGCATCGTACACCCAAGCTGTTATTTCACCAGCCAAGAGCTCAAGCCGTGCAGCTTCTGCTGATCCGCGTCCTAGCTCATCACCAAGCTCGGGTGGTGGCAGCCCTTCACCGACATTAGGCAGTACTGGCCACGTGGCAGCGTCGTCAACGGCTGCTGCAGCAAGCAGTACCTCTACAACCACTTCAGTGCCAGCTTGTACCTCCTCGACCAACACTGCGCCAGCTATCAGCATTCCGCAGACATTCTCGCCCTTCAACAACGTGTTCAGCAAGGAGACACAGCCGAGTGTCTGGGGCCAGCGGGAATCCTCCAAGCCTAACTTTGCCTCCGTGGCCGCTTCCGGTGTGTGTGGCGTCCCTAGCTCCAGTGGCGGCAGTGTAGGAAGTGCACCAGCACCGCCTGAACCTCTTGTGGATGCAGCCAAGGCTCCTGGCTATCGAGGCAACCTGCACGTGTCACCGCCCAACTTTGGCCCTATTGGCAGTGGACCGCGGAGTGCCCCATGCACACCCCCCATAGGTGCAGGGGCACCACCTTCACCTCCTTCCCAGCCGCAGGCACAGTCCCAACCACCAACGCAGGCACAAGAATTTTATGAAAGTGCCTCTGCGCAAACGACAGGGGTGCCACAGGCAGTGCAAGCTTCCCCACAGCAAACATCGTCACGCATGGTGTTTGGTCCACCCCACTATGGGTCATCAGCACCCGAGCTGGTACCACCACCCCAGCAGCAACAGCAGCAGCAGCCGCAGCAGCAGCAGTCACAGCAGCAGTCACAGCAGCAGCAGCAGCAGCAGCAGCAACAGCAGCAGCAACAGCAACAGCAGCAGCAACAGCAGCAGCAGCAGCAGCAGCAACAGCAGCAGCCTCAGCAGCAGCAACCAACCATCCAGAGTACCCTGAACCCCAATGCACCGGACTTCTCTAGTAGATCAGCACCACCAGTGATGCTTGCGGCACCATTCCCGCAAGTGGGTGCAGGTCACCACCACCACCACCTCACCGCCCACCACCACCAACACCCAGCAGCCACAGGAAGTCTTCCTGGAATGCGAATGCCTTTTGCACCACCGCAGGAATTTCTGCACCCAGTGCAAAGTGGCAGCCACCTTGGACACCACCATCAGGGAGCAGCAGGAGCGCTGGGAGCGCACCCTGGGGTATATCCACTGCAATTGATGTCACACCTCCAACAGCAGTACTCTGGTCTAGTGGCCCCTGTGGGACAGATGCCCAAGGGTGCCGACCGCGCACCGCTTGGGGTGCGGCTTGCGGGTAAGTAACGACACTCAGTTTCTGCATTGAATTGTTTCTAACACATCAGCAGCTTTTTAATTTTTTTTTCATATTCATGTTGTTGGCTGTCTCTTTAAGTTTTGTTGGTATGAAGTTATGCTACATATACAGTAAAATCTTGTTAATTCAGATCTCACGGGACCACAAGACATGTCAGAATTATCCGAATGCCGAATTAACAAATAAACAACAAGAACAGCATTAAAATCAAGATGGAGCAGCATACCTTTACTTGCTGAAGTACTGCGTTATGGGCCTCTACCTTTTCGCATAAATCCCAGCTGTCGTGACAATTTTTCTGAGTCCTAAGTGGTCAGCAGCATGGTCAACAGGCTCTCTGCAGTGCCTGAACAAAAATCTTCTAGAATTAAAAGTGCCCCCGTTGCCTCTCTTGAGGTGCAATGAGGTCGCGGCTGCTTCTCCTCAGATGGCCTTTTCTCATCGGAATTGTGGTCATGCTGGGAGCACATAAGATCATTTACAATTTCTTTTTCGGTTAGCCAGCCAGCTGTGGCTGGCTGGCTAACTGAAACTGGCTATAGTCGATCAAGTATAGTCGGCAAGCGTCACATCAGTTTGCAAAACAGCGTCAAAGCTCGGGCAGTAATCGTCGCTCTTCGATTACTGCCAGATCCTTGGGCTCAAGCCTAACAAAACGCCGAAACAACTGGTGATAACATGATGAGGTGTGTTTTTCCACACCTGAGTGATCATGTGCACTGCGCTAAGTAGGTTCACTTTGTATTGCATCCAAACTTGGGAGCACAAAAGCATCAGCTATAGCAGTTCTCTTCGGTATTTAAATTCCGCAAACTGAATAGCAAGGGTTGAAGAGCAGAAATAGTTCAGCAGAACCTCGTTCATACGTTTTGGGGGAAAAATTGGAGAAAAAATGTACTAACGGGAAAAACGTACGATCCAAAGTAACTGAAAAACTTTGGCAGACTCAACTAATGCTATCTACGTAATGCGAAGCGTCACGCGTATCGTTGCAGCCCGAGACGCATTTTGTTGTTGGCGTGGTGTGTTAACCCCTTAAGTGTTTCAAATGAGCAGAGCTTTTGCTACCAGAATACGTTCTCCTCTCGAGTGTTCAGGATCAGAAGCACTCGTCTATGGCTTAAATCACATGTCGCCCACCAGATGACGCACCTGACGATTTCTGCTTCTCCTGCAGCAGGAGTGTGGTTTTCGTGTGAAAACATGGTGTCCGGTGGTTACGACACATGCATAGTTCGCCCGTCAACCCAAAAAGGAAGCTCTTCATCTTTATCTTCTTCCAGTGAAGACGATTTGGATATTGATGTTTATCTTGTATTTTGAAAGTGAAGAAGACAGCGATGACACTTAATTGAGCAGTTTTTCTGGTGATAACGTCTCTGAAGTGAACATTGCGAGTGCTCGTCAGTGGGTGCAGCTTGGTGTCTACAATCCTGGTGCAAGCCTCCTCACTTTCCATTTTTGGCCATTCTAGGCAAGACTTTCAATTTAATATCGCCAGGTGACCGTCTGAAGTGCATATAGCAGTTTCTCGACGATGAACTGATTACACTAGTGGTCGATGAAACCATCTTAATGTGGCTAAAAAGCTAAAATGCTCTCGTCCCAGTGAACACTCCCGCCTCAAAATATGTGTACCAGTGACCAAAAAGAGATCCTGCTTTTGCAGGGAATAAGTTCAAAACCTCCGAACAGCAGTGGTACTGGTCCAAGAACAGTGCACACCTATTTTCGGAGGTGTGATGCCCTGTAACCGGTTCTTACTAATAATGTGAATGCTGCACTTTGTGGATAATGCCAGCATCACTGACCTTAGTGGCCATCCACAGCCAAAGCTGTGCAAGATATGGCCATTTTTTGAACGATTGTTGAAGAACTACCACTCGGCATACATACCAGAGAGAGACATATGGATAGACGAAAGTCTCATGCTCTATAATGGCAGGCTACGATGGGTGCAATACATCCCACTGAATATAAAGGAGCAAGATTTGGCTTGAAATTTTACATGCTTTGTGAGGCATCATCGGAATATATGTGGGATGTCTTGATCTGTACTGGAAAAGGCACAAATCTCTGCACACCAACAAATCTTGCACCCTGTTCACCAATGGGTACTAAAGTTGTTATGAAGCTCCTCGAGCCCTTGCTAGGCACGGGGTACTTCCTGTACCCCACGTACTGCCTGACGATACTAGACAACTTCTGTACTTTGACAGAGCTCGTAGACCTCCTTATCCAGAACCGCACAGATGTGTGCAGCTCCGTGAGACCAAACAGAAAGGGCATGCCTCCAGATTTCCAGACGAAGTAGCTTAAAGGAACCCTGAAATGATTTTGTACAAACGTACTGATTTATTCAAGTAGGTCCTTCTGATCATTAATTGACGCATCTTAGTGCTCCGCGTAAAGCATGTAAGTTATTATAAGGTGTTAAAAGTGTACATCGCTGCTGATCGCAGCACACTGCTCGACGAAATTTTCAGTCGCCCCTAACCATATGGCATAAATCACCCAATTGACGTCAGTAGGAAGAGCTATCCGATTTGCTCCCCAGGACGCATCGATAATTTTTCCACCTTTATGGTGAACAAGTGATGTTCGTTATAGTTGGAATGTTAGTTAATTTGTTTCTATAAAAAGAAATTAACAGAAAGAGAATTCAGAAGAACAATTTCTCACTACAGTTAAGCACTTCTGACACACATCAAGCGTCATCTGCTTGTGTTACAACGAGCTCCATTTTGACGAGAGCTCCGAGGTCAGAGTCAGTATCAGTCTTTTTGCGAGCACTGCGATTCGACTTTGTTGCATTGTGGACTGCAAACGTAAGCCACTGGCAATTTGTCAAGCTGCGATATCGTGTCCCTCTGCAAGGCAGCAGACGAGCGGACTGGCTGTAGTGCATCGACCTGCCGCTATCCGATTGGCGCCAGGATTTGTGCGTTTGCAGCCATCACTTTACACTGGAAAATTATTAACGCAATAGCGTTTTGTGAGTCCGGTATTAGTGTAAACGCAAGCGCAAGGGTACAGGGCCTGGCTGTTTGACAGTGTCGTTTCACGGGATGAGCAGAAGCACAAATGTGAATGGTCTGCATGGTGCAGCCACCTGGTGGCACAGAGCTCAACCACACACAGTAGCAGTAATGAAATGTATTATTTGCTGCTGGTGTGAATTTTTCGCAGGAGTGTAATCATTAACACATTGTTTTTGTAAATGCTTAAAATGTTTTACACTTGGTTAGAGCAATACTAGCTCTTTCTTTGGCTGGTTAAGCTCTGCGCCAATGGGTGGCTGGACCGTGGAGACCGATCAGGCAACTCACGTACGTCTACAAAGTTCCTTCATCAGCTTGAGTTTATGCCTCCACCGTTGGGTCGAAACGTTCAGCTAGTGTGTTATTACCGGAATAACAGACACGTTCTGCGCTGCGACAAAATGCTCGCAACGCACGCTGCTTTGATAGCTCTCGCTTGGGGTCGACGGCCAAGCCTATAGAGGAGAGGTTTCGCATGGGCGGGCTCCAAAACAACTGGAAGTCGATGATGTGACATCGCATCGTGACGCAGAAGCAGTGAAGGCGGAGCTTAGCCGCGATCGCTCGGGGAATGAGTTGAGGAGGAAAAGCATGGCTACGGAGGAAGGTAACTTGTAATCGCTGGTAGCTCCATTAATATGTAAAGCTTCACTTAAGTTGTGGTGCGAATGTTCTGTTTGGTGTTTGAATGTTTGGGTCGAACAGTGCATCAAATTTTTTATTCTTATAAGTTTATTTCCTTGTTTATTGTTATTCGTGAATGAGGAGTACATATATACCAATGTAAAATATTTTTTCTCACTTTACGGTCACCCGAGAAAAATTACGGTAAATTTTTAAAAATTAAGTCCCAAAGAAGATTTGGAATCTGTAATAAAAAAAATCGACCCTGGGCCGTCGCATATGGCGAAAAGCATCGACGCTCAAAGAGTTAATATGACACGTTTCACACAGATTGTGGTGTGAATGATTAACTTTAGCTGTACCTTACGTGTCTACAAAATCTGTCCGAACAGTTTAGGGGCCCTATAAGAAAGGAGAGGTGTAAGCTTACCAGCGCGGTAAATGTGTCGCTCTCCAATGGCAAAACAAAAAAGTAGTCTCTGTCATGAGCACAATGCACACTGCAAGCATGGAGACTTTCAGAGATTTGAAAGGACGAGACGTCACGAAGCCGAGCATCGTGCGTGACTATAATCACATGATGGGCAGTGTTGACAAGTTAGATCAGATGCTGGCCGACTACCCTGCCCTCAGAAAATAGCCAATGATATACTGCAAGAATATTTTTTGCCGCTTGATTGGTGAAGCTACATTTAACTCTTTTGTGTTGTACTAAAAATATGGAGGGAAGATGAGCCACCTTGACTATCGCCTCACCCTAATTGAGTCAATCTTGAAGTCAATCCTTGATCCTTCGAGAAAAGTAAAACACGGCTGGTTGTCTGATGTCCTTGACCCTGTGCTGTTATTTCACCAACCAAGAGCTCAAGCCGTGCAGCTTCTGCTGATCCGTGTCCTAGTTCATCACCAAGCTCGGGTGGTGGCAGCCCTTCACATCATCAACAGCTGCTGCAGCAAGCAGTACCTCTACAGCCACTTCAGTGCCAGCTAGTGCCTCCTCGACCAAGACTGCGTCAGCTATCATCTGGCGCAATGTTTGAAGCGCTTTCCTACTTACATCCTGCCAAGCCGAAGCAGTGCCAACTGGAAAATTCTTCATTTGCTGTCAGAAGCAAGGAGAAAAGGGGAAGAAAGTTTAAAAAAAGGAAACTAGGTTTTCGCACATCAGCTGCAACAAGCCGCCCTGCTTTTAAATTTACCACATAGTCTCGAATCTTCCAGAGTGAAATAGCCAAAGGTTGATTGCCTACACAAGTGAAAAATGATGAGACGTTTGCGACTATCTTCTTTATGTGGTTTGTATTTTTTACCAGCAGCAGGCAGCTGGTTTCCGATGTAATGTTCAAAATAATCTGTATTGTGTTGATTTGACTTAGTATGTGGTGGAAATATTTTTTCAACATCGAGTACCTCGATGCTTCGAAATCAGCAATAAAAGAATAGGCACTTTTCGTTAGGAAATTTTCAAAAAAAAATAAATAATATCTTAAGGGGTTAAGAGGGCAACAGGAAACCGAAGCGAAATCGAGTTGGTGGGTGGCGCCTAATGCCGCCCAAGTGAAACGTGATGGCCATATCGCGCCGCCTGCAGCAGGGAACTGCAGTGCGTTTAGATTATCGCCTACCAAAACCATGGAGTATGGTACCAATGACACTAAACGCCACGCGCTGTAAAACAGATAGGTGAAGATGCGTATCGCAATAGGTTTGGCGGCAATAGCTTCGAATGCGGCGAGCCGTCGTTTTCACGTGAGACAAGCGGGCGAGTATTGCAGTGAAGCCGCAGCGGCGGGCAGCTACGTACTGTTCTCAATTGTGCGCACCTCGTGCATTTTCTCGTTTAACGGGATCAAGCGATCGGAAAACCTATCATCCGATCGCAGTTTAGCAACGTACTGAATGTTGGTGCTGAAAAATCGTGTTTTCCAGGGACGTATGAACCGGTAAAAAATTAGCATAACTCTATTGGGTCATTTTTTGGGTTCTCGATTGCTAACGTTGGGGCCGGGAAAACGTATGTAATGGGAATGTATCAACTAAATTCTAATTAGGCGACATAAAAAAAGCAACTTTGATGCTTTTCAGTTCAATAATGCAGGGAGGTACCTGCAATTGTGCATTATCATTGTTCTTTTGCACCCCTTGGAAGAGAACTGTGGTTCCAACTGCGGCAGCCAGCCTAAAAAAATATCTGAGGTCATCGAAGCCTTTCTTTTTGCCCAGTATTCAACAGGAAAGCTTTTGATATTTTTGAAATAACATGGTTTTGTGGCCTTCCCAGTGACTACAAAGGACAACCGCTCCGTCCCAGTCGTATTGTCAGCAAGAAGCACAGTTATTGTTTGCTTGCATTTTTTGCGACTGATGCACAGGTCTCCTTTGAAGGTCACCGTCTTGTCTGAAAGAGCCTTAAAGGAGAGCACCGTCTTGTCGGCATTTAACGGATCATTTGGGGGATTCGCAGCGTTGTGCTGAAGTAGCTGCATGTTCCTCCACTCAGTGGTCACGTTTTCATCGGAACAGCCCTTTTGCCTGCACACACTTCTGAAAACGATTCATGCCTCTCTCTGAACCTCTCTAACCAGCCCTTGGAAGCCTTGAATGAATCAGTGTTTGTCGTTGCACGCTTTTCCACTTGTGCCATTATCAGATGTCCACTCAAAGGCAGGTGTGCATTGCGACAGTCACCCACCCACCAAAACAAAGCTGCTTCCTGCTGAGGATGAGCTGCGGTTCGCAACCACTTTCTTTAAGCATGAAACTTTTTCCCTAGCGTGATCTGGTGTTTGTTCTTAAAATGTGTCCAAAGTGCTTCTCTTCATGTCGTACCTTTTCATGATGACTTTGATTTTAACTTTAGTTGCAGAGTCCTTGGCCACATACTTGTCGCTTTGCCGGCGTTACCATCAGTGTAGCACCGAGTGTAACGGCATGCACAACACGGCAGCTATGAAAAGAGAACGCTCCATGAGAACAGCCAATGCGAATGCTGCAATAACAGGAAAAAGGCTGCAGGCAAGCGAAGAGAACAAGAAAAGAAATGAAATAGAAAAGAAATTGCATCATCATCATCATCATTTATTGACCCTTAAAGGCCCCTGTTGGGGTATTACGTAGATGGGGAGCATACATAAGAAAAAGAAACGTAGAAACAGTCATGACTGAAGTAAGAAACAATAATAATAAACATTCAGAAGGGCAAAGAAGGTGCAATCAAATAAATGTCAAACACAAAAAGTAATAACCAATGCATTCAAAAAAGTGTGATGTAGTAAAAAGTAAAATCCATTAAGCATCAATACTCAGAAAGTTCGTTAGTATGTATCGAAACTTGGTAGGGTTACGTTCGATTACTACGCGGTCCGGTAAACTGCAATAGCTACCGGCAAGAAAGAGCTGTTGAAGGATTTAGTAGAGCCATGAAGACATTGAATACTGAGGTTGTTTGAGAGACGGCGTGAAGTACAGTTGGGTGGCAAGAGAAGTGTCTCGCGTAAATGTGGGAGATTATAATAGAGCTTTTGAAAGAGTCATAAGCGTGAGATTTTTCGGCGATGTGCTAATGATTGGATGTGGAGGGATGATTGGATGTTTCTAACACTTAGCCGATAGTCGTACTGGGATGTAATAAACCGGGCTGCGCGATTTTGGACGGCTTCCAGTAGCTCAACAAGGTACGCTTGACGGGGATTCCATATTGCCGACGCGAATTCCAGTTTATTACGGATAAATGTTTCATACACTAGTTGACGGATCACAGGGGGGTGATGATGATAGTGACCGTCTTATGAATCCCGGGGATCGATTAGTGGCAGTAACCAGATTTTGGATATGTTCTGAACACGTAAGCTTGCTGGTGAAGGTGATACCAATGTACATGTATGATTGAACCAGCTCAATAGGAAGGGAATGCAAAGAGTAAGAGTATGACATGAGAGAGTGTTTCCGCGATACGCTCATGAACTTACATTTTTTGGCGTTTAGCTGCATGAGCCACTCTGTGCACCATTTTTCAATTGTAGTGAGGTCACGCTGTAAAAGCAACTGATCATTGTATGAGTTTATATGGCGGTACAGCATGCAGTCATCGGCAAAGAGCCGGATGGATGACGAAATACCAGAGGGGAGGTCATTAATGAAAATTAAAAACAAAAGGGGTCCAAGGACTGAACCTTGCGGTACTCCAGATAACACTTCGGTGACTGTAGAGTGATGGTGTCTAATCACTGTAAACTGTGATCGGCCAATTAGGAAGCACCGGATCCAGGACGTGATTAGAGGATGTAGACACAAGCTGTTCACTTTGATCATTAGTCATTCATGAGGTACACGGTCAAAGGCTTTCGAAAAGTCTAGATAAATTACGTCTGTTTGGAAGAGAGAATCAAGGTTTAAATGGAGGTCAGTAGTGAATTCAAAGAGTTGAGTTTCACAAGAGTGACCTGGTCGGAAGCCATGCTGGTTACAGAAAAGACAAGAGTTAGCTTCAAGATGAGAGGCAACATGAGAATAGATTATATGTTGAAGAAGTTTGCAGGCAATGCAGGTGAGTGATATTGGGCGATAATTCGATAGATCAGTTCTGTCGCCACTTTTGAAAATCGGGACAACCTTGCTTAACTTCCAGTCGTTATGAATGGTACTGGTAGTTATGGACTGCGTAAAGATGATTTGCAGAATGTTATTAGTAAGCACCTTAGTGCTTTTGACGATTTTAGCGAGAATGTTATCCGGGCTGGGAGTGATGTGAATTGCAGTGATGTTACACTCCGTGAACGTGGGTTACGCACAATGCTGTTTGGGAGTTTATAAGCTATGCCATCTTGCCCAACACCCCCATTGTTGCAAGCCGCCTAGCACATTCTTCGGGAGTCTCCTGGGCATGCCTAGCCTTTTGCCGGTCTTGTTCAGTTTATGCCCAGCATTTGCCAATGACTTCAGAGTTTGTCGACTCACGCTCGGCCTGCCGCCGCTTGTGTTGCTGCTTCGTCCTTCTCGCTCGGCGCTCTGCCTCTCGATCGCCAGACTAACCCAGTATATCCATAACACACACAGCCCCTACCAACTGCCAGCAAAGGTGAACCCGACATGCCTCCGCCTTCCTCCTTGCCCCCCTTCGTAGCCTGCTCCTCCATACCTTCCCTGATGTGCACTTCTCTCCACGTACAGGCGCCCTCCTTCTCTGCCGCTCACTTCCCTCTCCCAGCTCGCCGGCCTCCGACTTAATCTCGCCGATTTCATAGATGGGGCATGTACACATGCACACAAAAACGGATGCAATGGCGATGCCTCCCACATTTTGGTTTCACTCAAGTGGTGCTGACTTTACTTCGCTTTTGTGCAGTAGCAGTTGTCAGCATTTGCCAGAATTATTTGGTGCATGTGTGAATTCTGCCAAATTAAAGAATGTTTGGTTGTATAGACCAGCATGCACTGTTTCCAGGTCCAAAATACTGTTCCGAATTAATGGGTGTTGAACGAGCTTTTAGTGTACTTGTTTCGGTAGTGCAGCTGTGTTCTCATCTACCTCTTGCAGTGAAAGGGGCCCTGCACCACCTTTTTTTTTTTTTTTTTTTTTGAAGTCTCAAAATCGCACTGGAATGAATGAAGTGCCTTTCAAGTAATATATTATCAAAGTAATTTGAGAACGAAAATCTAGTATGATTGGAGGTATTGCAAGTGCTTTACCTTTCCGACTGAAGAAGCGGACTATTGTCTGCTCATGCTCACGCTCGGCCGCGGCTGCCCATGTTGGAATTAAACTTCGGCCACGCTACTTATCAGTGTCGTAGCCATTGGGTCTCTTTAATTTCAACTAGTTTTGGACACTCAATTAGCCTCGAACCATGCAAAACTTAGTCCTACCACATGCATGCCTGCCAGCGTGCACTTACCCTGGCCGCCCGTGGCTTGATGCCTTGACAGACTTCGCTTTCTACTGAGCTATTGAAGCGCTTCAAAATGCGCAAGTCGGGCGTGGCTACGATTCGTCTGTCAAGCTGGTGCAGGACAAAGCCAGTCCACACAACGTAGCACAACCAGACTGGAGCATATAAGCACAAGCGTGCACTCAAGTCCTGTTGTCAGGGTGTCTACCAATTGGGAAAATCGGGAATGCTCAAGGATTTTGTGCTTCTATCAGGGAAAATTAGCTGTAATTTTATTGAAAGGGAACGAAAGTCACACTAATGCTGGCTCGAGTAACAGAGAAGAATCGTAATGAATAGTCTTTGAAGACTTTTCATCGGCTGGAGGAGTTGCCATTGTACAGCCAACGACCGATTTTCCGGACGCCCAATATTGGGACATGCCCGATAATGCGGACGGTTTCGTGGCACCGCCACATACTCCAGAGTCAGTGTATAAGAAGGTCTGAAATTTCAGACGCAAGAACCCTTCGCCGTTTGATTTTCGGACTTATCGCCATGACCGCATGTCCAAAACTACATTAATCAAAGCCACCACTGCTGTCATTTTATCTTGCCGCCTTGAACCAGCACTCTCGCATGCAGGTTCACTGGCAGCCGTAGTCACCTCCGCAGCAGTGCTAGTTCTAGCTGCTTCGACATTTACTGTTAAGCTTCTTGCCGTTTGGTGCCATGTTTTTCATTGAAAGAATTCGTGGCTGTTAGCAATGGAACCGACTCCGCCTTTTTAATCCTCGCAATTGACTTAGAAGCTCGGAAAGCACGGCACGTTGCGCAATGCTGGTTTACGAAAGTCGGCTTCGCCTCAATACAGTAATGTCGCGCGGTGAAGCATATGCGAAGCATTGCCGTGAAGCTTAATAAGCGTGGGAAGGGGCAATTGTCGCAGGGCACAGTATGTATTCCTTAATTATACACGCGTGCACACACTGTATCTTGTCACAGTATGAGCACCGATATGCCTAATAAGTGCAATGGCAGGCCTTCAGAGCTGCTATGAACGTGCCTGTGCTGATTGGAGCCCTTAAGGGCAGTAAGAGACGTGCATTCATTTTTTCTAACGTTTTTGCGGCCCCTAGGGAATCCGAAAAATCGGACGTTGACTGTACAACAGACCAAGAGGATGCTTGAAATGGCCCATGGGGCAAACGCGCAGTGGAATGAGGACAAGAACAGAAAAGACCAAACGCACTGACGAATGAACGGGAAAGGAAGTCTGCTGCCGCTTCTTTGAAGGAGCTTGAGCAAAGTTTTGGCTGACGCAGAGGTGTAGGTGTCCCTCATCCAAACCAAAATAAACTCTTTAAAGCAGTGAAACGCAACGCTGAGGCATTGTGCACAGGCTGAGAGTATGTCAGGACAGTTGAGTTTGACTTTCCTGCTGCTGAGAGAGAATGCCACTAGTGGCAAAATTGGAACCTCAGTTGATATCGTGAGTTGCCATCATTGATATGAGTTGCCATCAGTTGATAGAAATAGCTTATATTTGCCAATATTTGCTTCTGTATGCATCTTTTTTGATTCGTATTTGTACATGTTCAACTCTATTTGCAATGGGCTTTACCATTTTTGTTTTTTCAAAGATATTTTGTTTGCTGTGCACTTTAACCCCTCCCTACTTTCTTTTTAAATCAAATAAACTCTACTCCTTAGTATTAAAACTGGATTAAGACTTTTTTTTTTAACGTGTTTACTAGAGTGACACAGCATAAGTTCTGCGTCACTCGGGGAATTTTGCAAAGGGACTCGGGGGAAACCTGGAAAACTCAGGGAATTTGGAAATGCCAACTCTGTGGACACCCTGGTTGTACACAAAGCAAACGCTGCACATGTGCACTACAGTTGCACGTAGCTACGGCCTGCTGTGTAGCATAGGTGCCGCGGCTGCCATGAATTGCCGTGAAGAGTCCGCTCACCGAGTGCACTGCAGCTCACTGAGGACAGCCACATTTGGTGCGTCATATGCACCAAAATGGGAAATACGGACGTCTACATGAACATCCAAAATCACATTTGAACTGCGAGCCACGGTGATGTTCAGTAGGCAAAGTGTTGTGGGCACATCCTGCTATGCCATAGTCTTTCCAATGTAAGACATGGAACAAGGAGCACAAGCACCATGAAGGGGATCATGTGCGGCCTTTAATTGCCAAACACTTTGCTTTTGCTAAATGCATTGAAGTATTTTTGTGGCATAGTATTTCTGAAATTGTCTTTTTTAACTTCAAATGCATTTCTTGATTTTACTAAATGGTTCAGGGCCCCTTTAAATACCTTGCTCGTTCATACACGGGATGTTGGTACATGACAGGTCTTAGCTAGAACCAGACAGGTCTTAGCTAGCTCTCTTAGTGCCAGCTGGTTGAGAAGGCACACACTTTACGACACAATCAGCTGTCAAGCATGTATGCTTGACAGCTGATGAGGATGATATTACAAGACAAGTCAAAGCACTCGATTGCAGACCCAAAGTGCGCCGTATCGCTGATGAGTGCAGTTTATCTCGGAAGTTCATTCCAGTCTCGTGCAGTTCGGACAAAAAATGACTGCAGGAATGTAGTGGTACAACCGTATGGTGGGCTCACCGTGTTCGGATGGTGCACTTTATCATTGCTCATCTTGTACTGCCATCAGTCTTGCCCATGTGTGTGATCTCGTACTCGACTGCCGATAAGGTCTACAAATGAGAACGTATTGACAGAGAGCTTCCCGCAGTGGCTTATTCACCAGCCTCTCCTCCGGCTGCACAGCTTAGGCCGCTAGGCCTAACCAGCACCACTTTGTCGGGTATCTGCTACCAAAGTGGCAGTTTCATGCCCAGCCAAATTTTATATTTAGTTCTTCACATCCAATAATTTCTTATATATCCACATTCGTTATGTTGAGGTTCGACTGCATGTGCCTCTACGACTTATTGCTGATCATCCAGGTGCTATATTCCTGGAACTGCCTCTGGAATAATGTACACTTACAAAGCAATGCTCTATAAAAATCCCAGAGTTAACTCATTTGCAGTAGTACATTCTAGTTCTTACATTCAACCGCGGGTTTTGATCTGGTTGTCTAAGCTGCTGGAAGATATCACAATAGTGGCATGCAGTTTTGCGATTTCTTATGTGTGCATGCATGTGATGTGTTTCTTGCCTGTAATCAGCACCAGCATCACCTGCCCCCCTTTGTTTTATTCATAAGCAATGATCAATTTTCTCAACTGTTCATCTTAACAGACATTACGAAAATTCAGTCATTCCGCTGCTAAAGCTGCATTCTGGAGGTTTTATAGTAGTAAGAATAGATGTTGAGGTGCGTGAGAACAAAAGCAAATTTTATTTAACGACCAGTCTCTTCCCCTGAATCGGTAGAGAAAAGCAGAAAAATGTGAAATTGCACCTGCTCAGCTACAGCATAGTCGTCTCGATGCGTGCTCACTTCTCATTCAGATTATTGTTGTAAGTGGCACTTTAAAATTTTTACAGAACATGGGGGTGGTTTAGCCTATGCTGCTGGGCCTAATGACTGTGTTGAAAACACGCAAAGACCAAAACTAGCCTGTAATTTCTTCGCGCTAATGGGAAATAGAGAATTATTTGGTATATCGCAAATTCGTGACACTGGGCGTTAAGAGGTTAATTATACCACAGTGCACTAGGGTTTCAGTAACATAATTACAATGTCAAGAATAGTTACCATCTGATTGTTGACTCTGCCACCTGAAGCGTGGACCTGCTCGGAAAACTCAACTGAGTTTAATGGCATCTCACTTCTAGCAGCACTTATTTCCCTTTGTGAACGCCTAAAACAAAGGATTTTACTACATTCAAGAAGGTAGTGATCTACATGTCGCTGTTGTTGACATGTATCACGACTAAAACAGTGTACACCTTCATCTCCTGTGTCATGCTGGAAGCTGCTACTTTGTAATAAATCTCATAGGTGACAGATAGGTTGGTAAAGACGAAATTAAGTGCCCAGCTATATAGAATGAGAATGTTAATACGTATGGCGGTTTTAAGCGGTGTGCTCAAATATCTTGCGCACCCGGTGAAGGTCCTGTAAATGTCTTCCAAGTATTACTTTCAATCAACCAATACATTTGACCCTCGTTATAACAAAGTCATATTCAGCATGATAATACATTCACTATAAGCACACACATACACATTGACATTGGCAAAAAGGAAAATCGCAATTGGATCTATGTGAAAGAAAATGCAAGCACAATGCCTCCCAACTAAGCAAGGCGTCCCCAGTGTATTTTGATGGCCAGTCGGCAGCTTGCCATGCCACTATGGGGCACTGAAACAACAATAAATTACACACGCGTATTTTGCAGCTTTGCAACTACGTAATCAGTATGATCACTTGGGATCTGCACATCAGCTTGCCAGCTGTCCAACTCAGCCAGACTACTGGCCAAAACACCCATGTCCGTCCCTAATGTGCTTTGCCGTTCCTAATGTCCCTAGTTGCTTTTGCCGAGTACAGTTGCCAACTGATATTTAAGGCATGGAAAGAGGCACTCTCAGACCCAAACTTTGGTGTTACAGCCATCAACCTAGCCCATGTGTGTGATCTCCTACATAATCACCAAGAGTGAGCTTCGGACACTCTGGCATTGCAAATTTGCTGGGACGGCTGAACATGGGGGTGGTTTAGCCTATGCTGCTGGGCCTAATGACTGCCACTTCGTCAGCAGTCAAAACTAAAGTTCTGCTGCAGTGCCGAGTCGACACTGCGGCAACTTTTTCAACTTCCGTGTTAGTGGCATCGTCCATGTAGGTTGTGTCCAAAAAGCTGGTGACACATCATGCAGTGTCTGAAATTTTGGTTCCCATTAACATTGGTGATAAGCGTAGGTGGTGGTGCTGCTGCTGAGAAATTAAAACAGTTGTGCAGGTCCATAAAAACAGGCATTATAAAAATGAGTCTGTACTTTTAACTTGTGAGGTACATCTTAAGGGTTAACTAACTTGTGTTATTGCCTTGAATTACTGCAAGTATGGACTTTTACGATGTGTATTGATTGTGAAGTTCGATTGTTTCTTAGACATCCATGAGCCATTGACCCAACCTTGTGCCCTGGAAAAATTGGCGGTCAAGCATTTTTCACTCATGCCTAGTGTGATTCCTTCGCTCTGAAACTGTAAGCAGGCTTGCTTGCACACCACCCCAGGAAATTATGGGCAAAGGGACCATTGTTTCCCAGACTTGGATGCATTTCTGCGTGCTTTTCTAGCTCACCTTAGGTTTCCCATTGCTCAACTTCATTTGTTTGGCAGAGGCAAAAAGCCTGTCGTCACTCAAGTAAGGTTTTGATACACCTGCCACGTAAATCACTTTGGTCTGTACATTCTTTGACTTTGTAGGTCTGGGAGGGCTCGCATTACCATGGTGACTGTTTTTCATGGTCACTCAAAGTAGCCTTCTGGTCGCACACCATGTTGCTGTAGTAAACAATCCACATTTTTCATGATAAGAATGTGCATGTGCTGTGCCCTAGCACTGCCGGCTGGAAAAGCTCATGTACAGGTACCGCACTAGCAGCCAGTTGCATTTGATTTTATGCTACCTGCACTAGCATCTCGGAATACATTATAGCGGCTCAGAATAGTTTTCCATTACCATCCATAAAGCATGACCAGCATCATAGACATTGTCAAGTGACACCATGAAAACGGCATGCATGAAAGATGTTACACGACCACCGTGCACCTGACACAGAAAGTGTTTATTGAAGGTAATGCATTTTAGCTTGATTCACAAAGCCAGTACGATAGCTGACCAGCACGCAACACCGAAAAAATGTGAACAGAGGTTGCAGGTAGATGAGTTAAAGTGATTGACACTGGTCGTCGTTGGTTTTTGCAGTTCTGGCAACCTGACAGCACCTAGTTAGTTCCCATCCTGATAGGAACAGCGTCAGAGTCGCATGGGGTCCTAAGACAGCCCGAAGCTGCCCGAAATTTTCAAAATTGAATGCTGGAACAGCTGGCCGAAATAAACATAAAGACACTACCAGGATGGCAGCAGCCAGTGCACACAGCATAGTCTTGCCCACTTGAAAATATGTAGTTATGTTATCCAAAGAGTTGAAGCAGTAATGTCGAGCTATCACTTTTGAGGATGCTATCATTTTCGTGAGATTTTGCGCGACTTGGCACAGGACGCGTGCTGTGCCAAGCTCACTATTCTTGCACAGTGCAAGAATAGTGACAAACAATAGTGATTCACACAGTAAGCAGTATCTGTTATGAGAGCAGTAATTGAATGTACGTGTGGTTATATAGACTGGCTGGACTGGCTGGGCATTACTCCATCAGTGCATTTGATTAAATCGACAGCTGAGTTAGAACACATTGGTGTCGAAGCTGTTTATGCACCCAAACACCCCACAACGGGAACACTGGCTAGCTGTGACCGTCTTCACTAACTGCAGAAAAAAGAAAAAATGTTGTCACATAAATGCAAGAGAGATGAGAAAGGATACCATCAGGGAGAAAAGTAAACCCAAAAGGTGCTGCAGTATGTGGGAAGGAGAGTCCACAACTCGCGAGACATAACGCCGATCTAACACATGAAGGCACCGGGCAGTGTTCAGGGAAGGACATTTCACTGGATGCAAAGGAATTTAGGCACAATAATTAAATGCGGACAACTTCAAATGTTTGCCGCCTCTCATCTCACCACCTCAGTAGGCAGAATGGGCAGAATGGCAGAAGTAATGAAAACCGAAGGTAACCATTGCCAGTTGGCTATTCAAGGTAAAAGTCCTAAGGTAGACCAAGCGCCCGAGTTGCAATTCAAGTCCTCACAAAGATGGTGGTGAGTGCTCATCGCCTGTTTTTGTCGTCTGCTAGCCAGAGAGAGCTCACCTCAGAAGGCAGAATGGCAGAAGTAATGAAAACCGGAGGTACATTGCCAGTTGGCTATTCAAGGTAAAAGTCCTAAGGTAGACCAAGCGCCCGAGTTGCAATTCAAGTCCCCACAAAGATGGTGGTGAGTGCTCATCGCCTGTTTTTGTTGTATGCTAGCCAGAGAGAGCCTAAGGTTGCAGGTTCGATCCAAGCCTTAAATTTAGGTGCACATTAACGCTATCTGTGCCATGGATGAGCTGGATTTGTCCGCCCATTTCTGGCAAAAAGGGCCTAGGCACCCGAAACTTTTCATTTTCTAGTAATGCCAAAGGTGAGCTGGTTTTGTCTCAGTGGTTTGTAGTGTTTCTTGTAGATGGCAGCACGCAATTGATGAGGCAGCACCAGTGGGAGCGAGTTTATTCTGGCGGAGGAAGTAAAACATGCTGGCGACTGGGGTCTTTAAAAATTCACCATTTTTGGACAGAATTCAGAATAAGATTGTGGCACGAAAGAACCCTAGGTGGTCAAAATTAATCTGGAGCCCAACACTACATT
Source organism: Dermacentor variabilis (assembly GCF_050947875.1). Classification (NCBI taxonomy): domain Eukaryota; kingdom Metazoa; phylum Arthropoda; class Arachnida; order Ixodida; family Ixodidae; genus Dermacentor; species Dermacentor variabilis. The sequence goes on along the minus strand of NC_134568.1, from coordinate 10,046,600 downwards.
ATGCCTTATAATCATCAGGTTGTGGTTCTGGCACATAAAACTCATGATTTTAATCTATTTTAAATTTTGCTAGCCAGACAACTTCCAAATTGCTGCCCAACTAAAGTAATGCAGGCAGGTTCTGGCAGCCCGTAGGTAAAGTGGAAAATCAAGAAGGCCCACTGGGCAAACGAGGGAAGTTTCAGCCTGGTGCCAGCGTTTCTATGAGATTTTTCTTTGCCAGGGCAATTCTTCTTGTCAAAATATTAGCTCCATGCTGAGGCTTCCCTTGTTGATCACTTTGAAGATGTCCAACACTAATTCACTCCTGGTAAGACAAAGGGCTACATTATCTGCATTGGAAACCCGAACACATTTTGAGCTGGCGAACCTCCTTACATGTTGTTCTCTTCTTTTTGTTGTGGTGGGACGGTCATTAGCAGTTTGTTTTAGATTGAGCTGCTGACAAAAAAGAAATGGTTGTTTTTGACACAATTGGCTGTGGTTTATGTTACTGTGGACATCTTGAAAACGTAGATTGTGCTGATCATTACTGGTCTTGCTTCCCTGTCTGTGCCTTTCTGTGGCACTTTTCATGGGAGCAGAGTTAAACGTAAGAAGTATGACTTTATGGTTGGTCATAAAGTTGTATGATATGTCAGTGGTGGTCAATAAGCTTTTGTCGCCCTCAACTGTGTCCTTGTAGAAATCACTTGAGTGATTCAAAAAGGATGCTTTCAAAAAGAGTTTTGCAGCAGACTATAGCCTTCAAATACAGTTCATACAGGATTATTTTTGTAACTGGAATTGCTGGAGAAAATTTGAAGCTAAGGTGACCTTCTTAACTTTTCATCGCTGCCTATTTGGTGTTGAAAGTCCCAGTGCACTGACTTGTTCACAAACAAATCTTTCAGTTTAGTCGTGGAACTGATTCCAATATAGGGTCAAACCCTGCCTACAATGATTTCTTTGGTGCAAAGCGCAAACCACTAACACGGCTGGTGTGCATGTGCTAACATTGCATCTTGGCGTGCTTTCTGCCATTGAGGTGGCTCAACGCCTGCCATTACATTTCTTGTGGTGTTTGCAAGGCAGTGCCACAGTATCTTGAAAAAGGCAAATATCTGCAAGTAGCTTTATTCCTACTATCTGTTTCATCGCTTCTTTAAAAGTAGTAACCACATGCAGGCCTATCATGAATATCTGTGTTGGCACCTGTCTGTGTGTGCTGATCTGCGGCATATACAGCAAAAGTAGGTCTGACACAGTCATTTTGAGAAGTGCTCTTTCAGTAATACACGAGTGACTCTTTCTCTGAGGCATGTTCCCACCATAAGTGCTGACGCCTTATCCACCCTGCTTGCATGTGCAGACGAGGGTTCCCCGTCGGCGGTGTCCCCTCAGGGGGGCCTGTCTCCCGGTGGGGGCCTGGACGACCGCAAGCTGCCTCGCCCCATCGGGACGGAGCGGGCCCAGAAAAAGGGGGCACATGCTTCCTACCCGGGCATCTGGTCCTACTCCAACAGTGAGCTAACTCGCTGTTCGCTTCTCATTCACATGGCCTACAGGGGTCTTTTGGGCCTCCCTAGTGTACACTCTAGAGACATGCACTTTTGGCTCTCTATTGTGCCAGCTAGTGGGGTTCAGTGGCTGTGATCTGTGGTCTCACCTCGAGCACCTTTTCGTCCCTAATGTTTCAAAAAATCCAGCCTAGAATGAGACTGTACTTGATTCCACATGATCTTAAATGGGGACAGCTTGTATATATATATATATATATTTTACTTTCAAAAGCAAATTATTCCCTTGGGTACCCTAACATAATACTTGTAACAGTTCACAGATCCCTTTGCTAACACATCGCACCCCTTGAGACAGATTTAACTTCGGTGTAAGCCTAGTTTGTAGGAGTGCTCATATTTCAGGGCTCTTGTGTGTTACATCCACAGCATCTTTCAGGCTCTAACTGTGTCAGTAGGTAGAATAAGGCTTATACAAAGTGCATTCAAGCTCTAGAGTAGTCTTATAATATTTTTTTTTTTTTAAAGAAAGATGTTATAGCCATCATTTCCCACACCTGCTTTGGTGTTTCAGCAACCATGGCATTCTGCTGCTAAGCACAACATCATTGGTTTTATTTCTGGCCACAGTGGCCTCATTTTGACTGCAGCAAAATGTAGCAATGCTTATGGTTTAGGCGCAAGGTAAAGAACCCTCCACATGGGCAAAATTAACCTTTAGTCCTGTACTACAGCATCTCTTGGAGCCTCAGTGTTACTTTGGGAGGTTAAATATTTCTTTCCCCACCAAGGCCATTGAATATGGGTCACAGCGACGCATGAGTGCCATGCCCAAGGGCGCAGCTCCCGGTGCTCTTAAAGGCTAGCTATTAAGATGTAGGCTTGTTTTCAAAATGCAGACTAAGGCACAGACTTAGTTTTATGAGCGGTTTATTTTTGGAGGCAATTTTTTATGAGCACACAGAGGTGTGAATCTGGTGATAGCAAAGATGGCAGGCCCTATAGTATCTGAGCTTTTGTAAAAACACTGTTAGTATTGTGATACTGCTGTATCCTCAGATGAATGTGTAAAAATAAAAAAAAACACTCTAGTGGTGCTACTAGTAATAGTGAGACCAAGGAATATGTCAGTTGATTGGATTTTAACTTTTATGATACAGACCCACAACACCAGCCCGGACCATTGTCAGCTGTTCAGTGACGATTTTCATTTTTTGCCTGTTGAACACTGATGATTTCTTGTGCTGACTGAGATGTAACGATGTTAGCAATTTTGTAGGTCTTATTTACAGTGTACCTGCAGCATACAGCAGAGATTTGCCAACATGAGCCTACCCAAGTATTTGTGGCACCTGCCAGAAAGAGGTAGTTTGCCAGTAGGGGCAGAAAACGTTTTTTTGTAGCTCACATTTCTGATGAATTACATCATTAAAACTTTCATGTGCTGTAGATATTTGAAGCAGAAATGTATTGTGTGTGTGTTGCACTTTTTTTTTCTCTCTATCAGTGTAACATTCACTTGTTACCAGTAACCTTATCTTTCACAAAATGTTATCTTTGCAAAGCACATTTATTTAGCTTTCTTGATCATGTATTCAGTAAATAACTATTATTAAAGCCTTAAAAGGGGGGGGGGGGCATTTTTTTATATGGTAAAGAGTTAAATGCCATGATTCAATCAGTCATTTTCAATCATAGTTACCCTGTAGGCTTACATATATTTTCTCATCAAGGTCAGGTAAGTGTGCAGAATTGGGATAAGATTAGTGTTGATGCAGAGCTACTTCTGGATGTGAACCACTCAATCTGCAGGAGTACTGTTCTGATGTAAGGGCCCAGCCTCTCTCTCTCTCAACTGCTTTCTTTGCATTCTGTTTCATGATTGCATATCTACCAATTCTTCAGAATTTCACAGAAACCTTCCACCATCTTGTGCACCTTGAAATATTACAAGCGTGTCTCTGATAACTGACATTTTAAATTGAATCCTCACTTTTTTTTTTTTTTTGCAAAAATCACACGATATCCCCAGTGCGTGTTGCCCCATTATTGGTCAATGTTCTTACTCGGCACTCATCTTTCTCTTAATATCAACGTCGCAGTTGGTACCTCCGTGTGTGTGGCACTTGCCATGAGTGAAAATAATTAGGGGAACTAAGGGGCTCAATTAAGGAGCCAGCCTTAAGGAGCAAGTAACTAAGGAGCCAGCGCCGAACCAAGAAAACCGTAGGGGAAATGTGTACTGTGTTATTTAATTGAAATCTCGAAATTGCTGACTCGAAGAAAATGCAAATTAAGTGGCATACAAAAAAATTGGTTTATTGCTGCCGCATTTCTCACTGTATTTTATTATATATAATAGCTGTTTCTTATGTTTCTATAGCACACATCACATGCCACAGATGTCCACATGCATCATTACTTGTGCAACTTCATTCCGATTTCAGTCTTGTGCATATGACTGGCCTATCTCACAGCATATCAGACTTCTGTGTGTTGTGCAAGAGGAGGAAGTGGGCACTTGGCTCTTCAAACATGAATGTCACTTTTGTTGATAGCTGCGTAAAGCCATTTTCAGCATTAGACACAGTCATCGACTTTCCGAAAGCTCGACAGCACTTTCCATCTGACTTGACTTTGCTGGTTGGCCGTATCCTTAAAATAGGTTCTTGCAGTTGTGGCTGCTGCTATTCTTAAGAAAAAAAAACCATGCAACTTAAATGCACCTTGTATTGATGTAAGTCATCGCCTTTCTGCACAAGAGTTCCCCCTTTGAAAGAAGAACCCTTGCTTTGCAGGCGCCGCAGGTGTGGGTGGCGGTGCAGGCGGAAGTAGCCTGACTCCAGACCTCAGCGCCATGCAGGCCTGGGTTCAGTACCAGCATGCCACGGGGCCCCAGGGAGATGGCCTGGCTCCATTGTTACAGCACAACCGCTTTGCTGCTGCTGCTGCAGACACGGTGTCAGAACAGCAGGCACTCGAGCAGCACTCTTATCACCATGTGAGTAGTAGTAGCCTTCCATTTCATTAATTTGACAGAATTAGGCTATGCAGGCACAGGTGGGAAATGTGTGCTGCACAATTGAGAAGCAGCATATTTCTTCCATTAAAGGGCCACCTCATCAGTTTTAGGCATTAAAAACAGGCAAAACGATGTCAATTGAGTCTCCGAATTGTTGCTGAAAATTCCAAAACTGTTCTCGAAGGAGCCCTCAGCCAACCAGCGAGAGATGGTGCCGGCAATTTGCAAATGGCCATCAGAACAGCAGAGCACATGGCCAAAGTATAACTGAAGGCACAGTGTGCACATGTGGTTTCCACTCTGGAGTGCAAGGCTGGTCGCCCTACTACGATAATGCTGCTGGTTTTGTGACACCACTGCTGCAGCACCATTTCCGCCTGTCAGTACCATTATGCTGCCCTGAGCCGTTGCCGCTCTAGAAATTGTTGTGTCAAGTTCTACGTCTACTGTTGCAGCAAGTTTTATGAAAAAGATTCTGTCCACGAAAAAAACATTTAAAGGTGTTGAGGAATGGAGCGGTGCAAGATTGCAAAAAATGCACAGAAGAAAGAAATTGTGATGGTATCCACACCGTCCTCACGTGGCAGCGCAGGGCGCCACATGGTAGAGGGTTACTTGCTTCAAGCAAGTTTATTCGTAGAAGTTCCTGAAGCATGCGAAATCAGCAACAAAATTGCTGAAAAAGTCACTGTGGTCACTGTGAAAAATAATGTGTAGCTTGTCAGGCTCAGCTGTTCTGAGTTTGCTCTGGCTAGTATGGTGTGTTTAAGGGCGGGACAGCTTTTGCACCGTGAAACATGGCCAGTTTTTTTAGAATCACATTTTCAGTTTCTATAATCTTTTTCTATATGATTCCAAAATATGTTGTCTAAAAACCATGTAGAAGTGCTCTAAACATTTGTTGTGTAAGCCAGAATGGAAAAAAAGAATTCGTGGAGATTAAGAAAAAGTGTTTTTCAAGCCATATAATATCTCCAGAACAGCGCAACCAAGCGCCGCCATCTTGGTCTTCTCGGAAAGCGCATTTCTCCATCTTCAAATATGCCGCTTCAGCTATCCCCTCCATACAGAAATGAGTGCACAAAAATCAAATGATTGAAAATTGTACCAAAGTCTCCTATTGACCGCGCCCGCCACGCGACTCCAGCGCTCTTCGCCATGGGTCCAGTGCTCACTCCATAGAGGCACCATCTGCTCTTTGCGCCTCACAAGCTCCCGACGTCTTCACCACTGTGAACTCTACGAGTGTCAAAACGGGCACTACGTAGACCTTGGCAGAAGTACGGCCAATCCCTCCTTTCCTGGACGTCTCAGATCCGCGGATAAGCTTTTCGAGCATCGGTGCTTCGGACTTTGCTTCCAAGCACATCATGCAAGCAATCCTCGGAAACATGGCTAAGCCTTTCAAGCATTGGTGCATCAAACATCGCAACCAAGCGCTTCGCGCATGGGATCCCCGGACCCACAACCATGCACATCACGCGCATACTCTTTCAACCTATGGCTAGGCATTCACACATCGGCGCCTCGGATTCGGTTATAGAGCACATTGTGCGCAAACACCTCAAACACATGGCTAAGCATTTCCCACATGCAGGTCTCGGGCTTCGCGACCAAGCACATTGTGCACCAAAGTCAGGCTTTTTATCTATCTATCTATCTATCTATCTATCTATCTATCTGTCTGTCTGTCTGTCTGTTTATTTATTTATTTATTTATTTATTTATTTTGATCACAGCTTCGTGAGCCGCAGTGCAGGTCATGACCTTCTCGCTTCTTTGGCTTGAATATTTCAATTTTTTCACGCCCAAAATGTGTGTCTGATGTGAACGTGCCAAGAAAAATAAAAAGTGCAACTGCAAATCTTTGCATGAAAAAAAAGGGGGGGGGGGGAGAGAGAGACTAAGAATGTCATATTTTACTTTGTTCACAGTACAGTTGAACCTGGATATATTCAATCTGAAGGGGGTCACAAAGAAGTTCGATATATCGGTAATTCGATATATAAAACAAAATTTTACACAAAAATTTTAAAGGAAATTTTACAGCTGTTCAATGTATACAATAATTCGTTATATGTGGGTTCAATATACCCAGGTTCGACTGTATTCGACAACCTTCCATTACATTCTGTAAGCTATCCAGGCTCTCACAAGGTTCAGAGGTGAAAAAGTTTGTGCAATACATTGTTTTCAAAATATGGATAGCTGGTGCAAACATTAGGCTGCAAAAGCTTGTAAGGCATGCATGTTCCAGCTGCACTGCTGCTCCTGTACCATTTCCTTTCTGATGTGCAGCTCCTCAGCCGCCGTTGTCTAGCGAAAACAAAATCAGAATGCTGCTGAAAGCCTTCATTTAGTCATCTTGTCGTTGCTACAGAAATATAAATACGCACCATTGAAAGTGACAGACATTATGTGAGTGATTCTAAGGGGGTAAGGCTCCCTGCTCCACTAGAGACAGCCGTCAATGAGGCAGTATACGAATACGATTCTGGAACCTACTGTGCTTTTGTTGGATATTGTGCAACATTTGGTCTGCAACCTGGCCATCATGCTCTTCACAGAACAGTGGAGAAGGATGTCTTGGAAGCGAAAGAAAGGAAAGCAAAGGCACTTCAGACTAAAGGCAAAGCGCTCCAGAAGCCCCGCATTTGATATAACATCAATTGCTTCCAGCCCTGGTAGCTTTTGATAAAGTATAATCTAAGGTGCCACTTTGAGGCCATTTTCTCAAAATATTTTTCTTGCTGCTTGCTCCCCTGATTACTGCACGACTGCTAGGTCTATTTCAATTCCAGTTTCCTTGAAGTGCGATTCAAGGTGGGACATTCTTGCTTTTCCAGTGTGACTTTTTCTGAATTAATGATTCAGCTAGTTCACAATTGAGATGCCTGTTGTACAGTTGTACGTCATAAAAAAGGAGAACTAAAAAAGTCATGTTGTAAAAAAAAAAAAATCACGCCCTCAACCATTCATTTTGAAACGCACAGTGCTGCAAATGAATCTTCGATCACATTTTGTAAGTTGTTCATGCTTGGGACAAGCCCAAAAGGAGAAAAAAAAATATTTCAAGAAAGACGTTGTTGAGATATAACTTCGAAAGTTCGATGATAACATCACAGAAACATCACCACTAGCTCTGCTAATTTTCATCAAAATCTATGCGGAAATAAGGAAGTTGATTCCGAAAGTCCCCCCCCCCCCCCTTAAAGGCAAACCAGTGTTAAAGTGCGTATGTATTCCACAAAAGGTATGTGCTCAAACACACACCTCTTGGTGTGACACCTGCAGTGCCACAAGTACACTCCTGATCACGCCAGTGTTCCGAGACACCTTCAGTGCGACACTAAACCTTGCTATTGCTTTCAATCCTTCACCTTGAGGTCAAACTGATCATATTTTCTTTTAAATGTGACATCGTATTGACATTTTCTTCTTTCTTTTATTGCATTTTTCTTGATTTCGCTTTGAGTTCAGAGTCTACCAAAATTCTCCTACAAAAATTCCCAAGATCCAAATATGGTAGATGAGCATACGTTTAATGCCTGCAAGTACCATTTAGTACTGTACTATATTGTCGTAACAACACTGCAATACAGGAAAGTGCTTAATACGTATAGACAAATGGTTCATATTTTACTGAATGTTGTAAATCTGCAGCAGATGAAATGAGAAAAATTTTATGCAAACTCCACCAAACTAGATTTGGGGGAAATCTGAAATGGCAACACTTGTGGCAACTGTGGAACTGGAAAAAGATAGTCATTCATGGGATTATACATACAGTAGACTTCCATTGATTCAACTGCTGTTAATTAGATTTTTCGGTTAATTCGATCCCAACCGAAGGTCCTGGCTGGCATTTTTATGGGCCTAAACTTTTGTTATTTCGATCCTAAAGTTGGCATTTGCTGCATGATTCGAACTTGGCCACTCGTCATGCCCGCGTCTGACCTCTATAGTAACTCCATTAGCGACCAATTTATGGTAAGATGTCTCAGCGGCGCTTAGGGGCCAGTGAACATACGTCATTCTCTAATCGAAAAATGTCTATTTTTGGCCTGCGCTAGGAAGATTTCAAGCAATAACCATAACTCACACTATGATATTTACTTGATTCTAACATGTGCCTTTTATTTATTTTTTTTATCCCCCCCCCCCATTAAAAAAATTGGGCCTAAAATTTCCTGCACAGTGCAATCCAATCTGATTAAAAACCTAAACTGCCTTAGTAGCTTACGTATGCTTTACTCCATAACACGGATGTATTGCAATGAAGCCGGCTTTAGGAAATCTGTCACCAACCATTGTGCAACATGTTAGACTCTTGCCCATTTTCCTTGCTAGAAAATGGGTGCATCTTAGATTTATACTTGTTTAATTCCATCAACTGGTTAATTTGATAAATTTTGTTTGTCCTGTCAGGGTCGAATTAACCCTTTGAGGGTCAATGACGTAAATACACGGCGACACGAACAAGTTCAAAAATGGTCGATGCCGTACATTTATGGCGCCGTCTGTACATTTAAAAAGTGCGCAAATTTCCTAACTTTTTCTGTCATGTGCTGCCACTATGTGGGAATACAGGGAATTTTTTTTCACGCGCCTCCCTCTCTCGGTTTTCGTTGCGTAGTTTGTTTTAGCACTAGTTTGCTTCGGCATATCTATATACTACAGCTTGCACATTGGCGCGCTCGTTTGCGGGCGGCGGCGGCTTGGGTTTTATTCCACGTGCGGTTTCGGCTTCTTGCGCTTGCAAAACTGATGGCTATCTGGTTGCTAATTGCTCAAACGGCGACCGCTTCTTTCTCGCTCATTTAGTGCTCACAGGGGTGCGCATAGGAACGATGCCGCTGTGCATGCATTTCTGTTGCTTTTTTTTTTAACACTTGCGAAAACTAATTGCCTCTGTTTAACGATAAGATGAAGATTAGCGGAAGTTTGTCACCCGTATTGCTTTTTTGACGGGCACAAAACCACGCAGTTTTCTTGAGTGCTCGCACCTACACAGTTCTATTATGCTATGGATTGTACATATTAGTGTTAGAGCAAGAACATTTGAGTCTTGTGAAACATTCTCGTATGCGCATTTTCAAAGCCTTGCACTATGTTTATAACAACACATCAAATTTTTAATTATAAGTTCATTTCCTTTTTTTTTTTTGTTATTCATGAATGAAGAGTACATATATACCAACACAAAATATTTTTTTCTCACTTTACAGTCGCCCTAAAAAAATTACAGTAAATTCTTTTCGGAATAACTCGCTAAGAAGAATTGGAATCTGCAGTAAAAAAAATGCGCATGGTGTAAAAGATCGACCCTCAAAGTGTTAATGGAAGTTGCCTGTCTTTAAACTTTGGACCTTTAAACTGTCAAATTCTTTAGCATCTGAACTCAACTACGGCAAATCAGTTCTGCAGAAGCTCACTACGTATAAATATTGGAATGTTTAGGAAATTTGTCATCCACCTGACTAGCACGAAGCTACAAAGGAAACCCACACCTGTCTATCATAAAGAAAGCTTCATAGTTGAAGAAAAATTTGCCCGAATCTAGGATTCGAACCCCGGACGAACGCCTTACCGGGGTGACTGCTCTACCATCTCAGCTAACCAAGTGGCTAGGAGGTTGCAGAGCGAGGGTGAATTAATAGAAAATTTTAAGCAGGGGTACATGAAGCTACCTTGGTAGCTTTGTGCTTTTAATGCTAGCTTCCCTTTCATGAACTCAACTACATGCTCTAAAATGATTTCGCAAATGCAGCTTGTTTGTGTAGACCTTTTCATGGGTGAAGAGGAAAGGAGGGAGGAGGAGACCTCTACCTCTTGCTGGAATGTGACGTGAGAGTGGTTAGATGCCTATTGTTGTCATGTCAAGCTCAGCCGCCTAGTGACACACTAAAAAACGATCGCCTTTCACACAGATTTGGCTTTCACACAAATTCTACAAGTTTGGTCGCCAAGTGAAAGCATATGGTCTCGCTTCACTCATTAACGAGACTTAGATGAAGGCTTGGCAGGATTGTGTTGTGCGAAAGGTGTCCCATTCTGATACCAATCCATACACTCTTGATAAATGTGTCTTCCCATGGTTACATTTCTTTATTGAATATTTTAATTCTTCAGAGTGACTTATCTTCAGAAAAAAAAAATAACAGTATTTACTCATGTGAAGTCCACTTTAATTTTTTACTGGGTGCTTGCTTTACACGAGGCAGGCTTATAGCTATTTGCTGAAGCTTCAAACTACACTCGGATGGCTATTCAAAATAACACAATCACTGGCAGCCAGCCGACTATGAGCGCATTTACAGTCTGCGACAGATTTTTCGGATATAGAGATGTCACAAAAATGTCTGAATAATTGGACAGTCCATAAAAACAAATTGTGATGGTAAAAATTTATTTTGTTTGTTTTTTTTTTTTTTCTTTTTAAGAGCACCAACAGCAGAAAATTTGTTCAGACTTTTGCTTAGTGTTGTGCTCTATTAAAATAAAATGTACTTCAAATTTAGTGATCGCTGTGACCACAGGTGAGTTTCGCGTTTCTCTATTGCGCAGTGCTATGTGCGTCGCGGGTCATCGTGAAGTACATATACCATGCACATGGCCTTCACTCCATGACACCTGGCAGTTCAGACTGGTGCGCAAAATCAGTTCGCAGATTTATTGACTTTATGCCTACTCGTGAGCTTACACCATTCTATCCAGTAAGTGCACACACAAACTTGGTAGGCGTTATCAGTAGTTGCCGGCTGATCGCCCGTGGATGTAAACTCACTACAGCCACAGAGGCCGTAGGTCCAGCCCATCCATGTATATCATGCCTGATCACTGATGTAGTCTAGTCTACTGGTAGACGCTGCCCGCCACACCCATTGGCTAGGCTTAACCATTTTGTCAGTCTGCAAGGGAAGTTGTAGTTTGGTAGGTTTGATGCTGGCGTGGGGTGTAGTATTGATAATTCCATTGTCAACAGGACAACTAGTGCCCTCTAGTAGCAGCTTGTAGAAATTAACCAGCATGCAGGATATGCACTTAGTGAAACTCATTTCATGAAAGTAATTTTTTTTTTCCCCTTTTCATGAAGTAAGTCGCTCTGAAGATTTTAAATCTGCGATAACAACATATGTGGCCTTCAAACTGCCACACACGCTCATTTATAATGTGCGCTGCCTTTGTGTCCTGTTCTTATGCTCTCACGCATCACAAGGACCTGTGATGTGTATCTGTGTCTTCTTTGTGGTTGTGCCTTTGCACTACATTATGTCCAGAGAAGTAGTCCAATCTGCCTTTGCCCCTTTATTTTGGCTAATAAGGAAAACATCATGATATTAAAAATGCTGGACTCTCATGGTAAAAAGGCATCCACGAAATGGGCATAACAGCAGAGATGTTGAAAGCAAACTTGGGAGTTCTGCACATTTTTTAACTGAGGAAGCATGACCCATGTAAAAGCGTCATCATGGGTGCCATTTTTTCTTTTGTTAGCAAGCCTTGAGTAGGTGTAGAGACATCATTTTCATAGCATCTGTGGGAACACAAGCGCACACATTATCAAATTATGCTGTGTCAAATTACTCTTTATATGGACATTCTTCAATGCATTGTGATTTCAGCATGTTAATAAGGTCATTATATGCTCTTCAACATGGTGGGCATGAATGAACAGCAATTGTGGCAGCTAGTTCAGAGGTAGGGAAGTACAGAAATGGTGGTCAGATGTGCAACCTCTTGCCTTTCTTTTTTTCCCCTGCTATGCTACACAGCCTCAGCAGGCAACACTGAACGCTGGAAGCCTGGGTGGCTGCCCCCCTTTCCTCAATGGTTTCCCTGGTGGAGCAACTGGAGCAATGCTAGGAGGCGCTGCGCAGCTTTTCTCCTCTGCTAGAGTGGCTGCCGAGGCGCCGCACCAGCCTCAGGTGGGTGCACGACAAAGGGGAGATAGTCCTCCACTGGTAACTGGCTGCCAACTTGCCATCTACATGGCTCTTTAAAAAAAATAAAGGTGGGGTGACATGTTCCTGTTTCTAAAACTCTACTCTATAGGCTCATATAATGTCCACATACCCAGCTTCAAGCAGAGAGTTCTACAGGAAAAGTATCTTCAGGGTGTGTTCAGATAAGTTTAGCCGGGCATGCTCGGTGAACATTTTTAATTTTGATCAAACATTTTATTTTGTTGCCCAAGTGCTAAGGACAACGAAATCAACCTTAGGCTCATGAAAAAAATAATAAAAAAAATATTAACATGCCCGGTCAGTCAGAGACGTTATTTGCAAATTTTGCTGAATCTGCATTTTGGTTAGCTCGAAATTGAAAAGTGTTAACGGCCCTAAAAATATTAAGTGATAGACTGCAAGTCAATAGCATTGATTCTTTCTAATAATGACCGAGTATCACCACCATGATGTGGAGAAGGAAAAAAACACAAATGCGGAAAATTGCACAATGTTTGCCAAAGTCCAGATTTCTTCTTTCTTTGCATCTGGTGAAAAGCATGGTTTTCAAAATTTGTCAGTATGTTGCTATGACAGTTGATAATATTTGAGGCAGATATCTTTGCCCGAGCTAGCACTAAAATTTTACGAGAAGCGCTCAAGCTTAGGCATGTTAGTAAATTAGCAGGAATTTGAAACATTTTTTTTTTTTTCGTAGAAAAGGCCAACCTTGATTTTCTTTGAGATTTCTCTAATTAAATTTATATACTTGAAACTTATGTGATCTAGAAATACTATCATTTTTGTTTCAGAACTGCAAAGCTAGAAATGTGACTGAATAAATGGTACCCCTGCTGTAATATATGTGGTCCATGCATGCTTGTGGTTGCAGGCTCCTTTATTTTATGACACGAAAATGCTGCGGGATAGTTCAAACAGTGCGGGTTGACGAAAACAAAAATTTTGGCAGTGAAAACACTCCATGTGTTCTTGGACATAGCAACAGAACGGAGGTGCATTGTCACAAATTTTGAAGTGCTTGCTCTCGATATTGGGCCTTTAAATGCATGCCCTGCATGCTGTTCATTTGAAGCAGAGTGGAGAGGATGCAAGAACAATTTTCTTAACCAAACGTAGAGTAGCACAGTGAAATCCTGATGATTCAAAATCCCTCGTTTCAAATTTACAGGTAATTTGAACTCCAAAAACCACCCATTGGTTATTTTGAACAAACTATCTCTCTCCCAGGCACAGCTCTTTGGACAAACCCAAGCCAAAGGCGAAGGTTCGATGCGTCGCTAGCTACAGTTATGTTGCATGCCGTAGCCGTAAAAATGACTGTGAAAGACGCACAGGGAGCCAAGACCGAACCGGATGTGCCCCCATCTTTCCCATCCAGCTTCTTAAGGGAGTACGTGATTTCTGAAGCTATCTTACTTATCTTTAGGCCAAATTCGGTTAAAGCACACGGTCTTATTTAGCTTTCTAAGTCAATTACAAAAATACAATTATTCTTTTAAGAGATAATTATGGATATAACTAAAAGTCCATTATATTGTTTGTGGATACAACAGGTAAAAAAATAGTATTGGGCAGAAAGAAATAACACAAGCAGAATGTTTGAGGAGTAAAGTGCTGAAAGCAGTTTTCAAATCCAACAACAATTGGCAATTCCCCGCAGGGGCGTCTGCGTCAGCAGGCGTTTGGTGTGTTGCGACACCACGTACCCGAGAACACGAGGGCTGGACCCTCCCGCGTGTAGCCGTGCGCGGCTTAGCCGTGTCCGGGGAAAAAGGGATCCTGGGGGTTGAGCCAATGCCGGGTGTTTGGACCTTTATGGCCCCTCGGCGGCGGTAACACACCCCTTTGACCTCGGCTTCACGTAGACGGCATCCCCGGACTGACCCACCCGGGGGAAATCGGCAGTCGCCTTTTCCTGTCCTCCTCTCCAATCTTCGTCTTTCTCTTTTGCCTTTTTCATCTTTCCTGTCTTCTCATCACTTCTCCTCACTTCCTAGTTCCCCGGCGGCAAGGGTTAACCTTGTGTAGCTAGCCAGCCTTGGTTATGCTGTATTTGGTTATAGCAGCGATGTACGGCTGGCGTTGGCAGGGTTTCTCTAGCAGGAACTTCTGTCACGTCCCCCTGTTGGACTCCATGGTGGGTGGTCAGCATCGCGGCCGAAAACCCAACATTACTTATGGAACATGCTTTTCCTAAACTACCTGATCGCCCTCAGAAACGAGGGCGCACCGAAGAATTTCAGTTTTTCGGACGACAAGTCCACAATTTTCCTCGTTTTCATGTCATCCACTAAGAAAAACCAGCTAAACAAGTGCGAACAATCTCCCCGTTCCTTTTATCTAAGTCTCTTACCGAAGTTTTTGGTCCAGGATATAAGGTGTCGAGGATGGCTAGCGGTGACCTCCTCTTGGAGCTCCGCGATCAGAAGCAAATTGAGAAACTGCCTCAGCTAGCATCATTTGGGGAGACCCAAGTAGTGGTAACCCCGCACCGCACAATGAATACCTCCCGCGGCGTTGTCTCGGACGATGATTTGCTGGAGCTCACTGAGGCTGAGCTCTTGGAGGGCTTCAGTGAACATAATGTTATAAATGTCAAAAGAATTAAAATGAGACGAGATGGCAAAGAAATCCAAACCAAACACTTGGTAATCACCTTCGGTTCGAGTGTCCTGCCCGAGTCAATCGAGGCCGGGTACATCAAGCTCCGTGTAAGACCATACGTGCCAAATCCCCTCCGATGTTTCAAGTGCCAGCGTTTTGGCCACAGTTCGCAGAGCTGCCGAGGCCGCCAAACTTGTGCGAAATGCAGCGCGCATGAACACTCCTCTGAAGCTTGTGAGAATTCTTTCCACTGTGTAAATTGTGATGGCGAGCGTGCCGCATACTCGCGGTCATGCCCGTCTTGGAAGAAAGAAAAAGAAATAGTAACAATCAAAGTAAAAGAAAACATATCATTCAAAGAGGCACGCAGGCGGGTTGGCATACCTTCCTAAGGCCAGCTTTGCCGAAGTGGCGCGTCAAGGGGCAGCGTCACAACGGCCTCCGGCGGCTGTCCGACCCACAAGCCGTGAGTTGGCAATTACGCCATCTGCCCCCGCGGCGGTTGCAGCTAGCGCTGCTCTGTCTACGCAGCAAACGGGGCCACCGACCCCGAAGGTGGGCGCAGCCGAGGCTGCCCCACCCACCCCCGCCCCTTCTAGCGCTGGCAACAGCCGGCGCAGCCAAATTCCTCAGGGTGCCCCATCGACCTCCGGGCTGGTGGGCGCAGGGGTCTTGCGCTCCAAGGCGGCACCCTCCCTGACAACATCTCACTCGCAAGAGCACGTGTCCGGCGCCTCACTAGAGGCAATGGACACTACACCAACCCTCAAGGCGCATGAAGCGCCTAAGGAGCGGCGAGGCTCCCTCGAACGCTTCAGAAAAAGCAAAACCCCGGTTACAGGGCCTCGAAAGAGCTCTGTAACCTAAGGCATCACTCCCATTTCCGCAAACACAGCACCAATTTACTTTAAAAATGTATACACAAATAATTCAGTGGAACGTCCGAGGTCTTCTTAGAAACCTTGATGATTTGCAAGAACTCATCCACAAACATAATCCAAAAGTGCTGTGTTTACAGGAAACACACTTAAAATCCAAACACACAAACTTTCTCCGTACGTATGTTACGTTTCGCAAAGATCGCGATGATGCCGTCGCATCATCGGGTGGTGTGGCGATTCTCACTCGTAAAAGTATAGCATGTCAACCTTTACAGCTACGAACGCCCCTTGAAGCAGTGGCGGTGCGAGCTGTTCTGCTAAACAAACTCATCACTATTTGCTCGCTTTATATACCCCCACATTACAAATTAAGTAAACATGAATTTCAATCCTTTATAGATGAATTGCCAGAACCTTATCTGGTTCTTGGCGACTTCAATGCACACAACTACCTGTGGGGCGACCCTCGTATAGATGCGCGAGGACGTCTTGTTGAACAGTTCCTTTTCTCTTCTGGTGCTTGTCTTCTGAATAAGAAGGAAGCGACATACTATTCTCTTGCAAACAGAACGTTCTCTTCAATAGATCTTAGCCTAGTCTCCCCGTCACTACTGTCTGAACTTGAATGGGAAGTTAACGACAATCCTTACTGGAGCGACCACTTCCCTATACTACTAAGAACATATAAAGAAAACGAATGTCTACCACAGGCTCTTAGGTGGAAAATCGATACAGCCGACTGGGAGAAATTCCGAACCTTAACTAGCATATCATGGGGTGACATGTCCTCGTTAGAAATTGATGCTGCTGTGGATTACTTTACAGCTTTCATTATAGATGCCGCATCTAATTGCATACGTGAAGTAAGTGGCTCGGCATGCAAACGGCATGTCCCGTGGTGGAACGATGAATGTAGAGTCGCACGTAGGAATCAAAACAAAGCGGGGGGGTTGCTACGTGCTTCGCCCACTGCAGAGAATCTTGTTAACTTTAAGAAAGTTAAGTCTCAAGGCAGGAGAACCCGCCGACAGGCCAGAAGAGAGAGTTGGCAAAAGTTTTTATCGAACATCAACTCGTTTACAGATGAGGCGAAAGTCTGGAACCATGTAAATAGAATTAGAGGGAGACAAACATATTCACTCCCTCTGGTAAACACACAGGGTGATACGCTGCAACATCAGGCGGACTCACTTGGGGAGAACTTTGAGAGTGTGTCAAGTTCAAAACATTATTCGAAATCCTTCCTGAAGTATAAGCAAATAGAAGAATGTAAGCCACTCAAAAGAAAATGTCTACAGAATGAATCTTACAACTGCCCTTTCAGTATTGCCGAGTTGAGAGCTGCCTTGAGCTCATGCAAGAGCTCTGCACCGGGATCTGACAGAATCTTGTACGAAATGCTCAAAAACTTACACAATGACACGCAGGTTACACTACTCACACTTTTCAACACCATTTGGGATGCAGGGTACCTTCCAACCGCATGGAAGGAAGCCATTGTGGTCCCTGTATTGAAACAAGGCAAGGACCCCTCCTCAGTGGCAAGTTACCGCCCGATAGCCCTCACGAGTTGCATTTGTAAGGTGTTTGAAAAAATGATTAATCGGCAACTCATTCATTTCCTTGAACTGAGCAAAATCCTTGATCCCTATCAGTGCGGCTTCCGAGAAGGGCGCTCCACAACAGACCATCTTGTACGTGTAGAAGCAAATATCCGGGACGCATTTGTACAGAAACAATTCTTCTTATCCATATTCCTCGATATGGAGAAGGCGTACGATACGACGTGGCGCTACGGAATCTTAAGAGACTTGTCAGAAATGGGCATCCATGGCAATATGCTAAACCTAATAGAAAGCTATCTGTCCACTCGTACCTTCCGCGTAAAAGTCGGTAATGTACTTTCGCGTCCTTTTACGCAAGAAACGGGAGTACCCCAAGGAGGCGTGCTCAGCTGCACACTCTTCATCGTGAAGATGAACACGCTTCGCGCTTCATTACCACAGGCAATCTCTTATTCTGTCTACGTGGACGACATACAAAAAGCTTTCAAATCTTGTAACCTCGCAGTGTGCGAGAGACAGGTACAGCATGGCCTGAACAAAGTGTCGATGTGAGCAGACAAGAATGGATTTAAGATCAATCCTAACAAAAGCTCTTGCGTTCTTTTTACAAGCAAGAGAGGAATGATCCGAGATCCTTGCTTAGAACTATGTGGACAACAAATACCCGTAAACAAAGAGCACAAATTTCTAGGTGTTATACTAGACTACAGACTCACTTTCGTCCCCCACATTAAACATATTAAAGAAAAATGTCTGTAAACAATGAACCTAATCAAACTTCTATCCCATACTTCGTGGGGTAGTGACAGGAAGTGCTTAATTAATCTCTATAAGAGCCTGATTCGTTCACGATTAGATTATGGTGCCGTGATCTATCATTCTGCCGCTCCAAGTGCGCTAAAGATGCTAGACCCTGTTCACCATCTAGGTATCCGTTTAGCCACAGGAGCTTTCAGAACGAGTCCCATACAAAGTTTATATGCAGAATCGAATGAGTGGTCACTTCATATCCAGAGAACATACATCAGCCAAACATATTTTCTGAAAGTCCACTCTAATCCTCAACATCCGTGTTTTAATACCATTAACGATATGACATATGATACACTCTTTCATAATCGTCCCTCCGTAAGACAGCCTTTCTCGCTGCGTGTGAGGGAGCTTAGTGATCAAATGCATGTCCCACTCCTCGAGCTCCGCCTAATGCATCCAGCCAAGCTGCTACCTCCTTGGGAGTGGCAGCTCATACAATACGATATATCTTATGTGCAAGTAACAAAGCATGCTCCAGATATCGAAATCCAAATACATTTCCGGGAACTCCAGTACAAGTATGTCTGTACCGAGTTCTACACAGACGCATCGAAATCGGAAATCGCGCGAGGGGGTGTCCTATGTAGCCGTCAGTCCATCCTTCTCGGAATCCGACATAATGCACCCGGAAACTAGTATCTTTACGGCTGAGGCCTACGCACTGCTGTCGGTCGTAAAGCATATAAATAAATCACAACTCCAGAAATCAGTTATATATACGGACTCCCTCAGTGTTGTGAAGGCCTTGATGTCTTTCTGTAACCACAAAAATCCAGTATTTAATGAACTCTACTCCGCACTGTGTAAAGCATATATATCTAACCAACATGTGATTATATGCTGGGTGCCTGGACATAGGGGCATCGAGGGAAACGTTCTAGCCGACCAGATGGCCACATCAACTTCATTTCATGCAGTTCATCCTACTGCTTCGGTCCCTGTCACAGACCTGAAGCCTTTCTTAAGAAGGAAACTACGAAACTACTTGCAACACATGTGGGACGAAGAAATAAATAACAAACTGCATGTAATAAAGCCACAATTAGGTTTCTGGCCTCCTGTAACAAGATCCCGCCGGACAGATGTCCTATTCTGCTGTCTAAGAATAGGACACACTTTTGGCACACATAACTTTTTACTCACAGGAAACGAGCCTCCAACCTGTGGTAGATGCGGCGAGAGGCTGACCGTCCTCCACGTCCTACTGGAGTGTCGGGAAGCCGAATCTGAAAGAAAGAAACATTTTCTCTTAGCGTACCGGCAACACATCCCCCTTCATCCTGTTATGTTACTTGGTCCAGAACCACTCTTTGACACCAACGCCGTCTTAGGTTTTTAGAAAGATGTTGTATTGCATGTTATTAGCCCCACACGTTCGTAGCGCTTCCTCTCTTCAGAGGATGCTGCTGCGATAATTATTTTAAATAGCACATGCCTCTAGGCCCTTGTGGATGAAGGGCTCTGGCGAGGCAGTAGTGCTGTAAGCAATTCAACATCTTGCATATTTGAAACAATGCATCATTCTTCTACGATGGATTTTAATGTTCATAGTATTCGTCATTAGACATCGCCATAATTTTATAGCACGTAGATTTTACGCACTTTACAGCGACTATTTTTAGGCCTCTTTACAGCCAAGTCACATCTTCACAGAACTCATTATCATCACCGCGAAATCACTAATACTGTCTTGGCACTCTTTGGCCATATCTGGCCCTTGCGCCACTAAACCACACACATTCATTCAACAATTGGCAATTTGGCAGCTCACAAAGTTAAGTGTTTACGGTATGGCTACCAGGGAACAAAAGCAAATAAAAGTAGAGGAATTAAAAAGAAATCTGCTGGCAGCACTTCAAGTATTATGCATTTAGGTTCATATAGCAAAAAGAAATAACAGCTGTAGTTGTCCTAGATCTTGAGAGATTGTTGCCACAAACAAGCAGGCTGAGCAAAAAGTTTGTTTTGAGAAAATTGATAAAAAACAGACAACTCAATTTATTGAGGAATATAATAAAGTAGGTGCATGTTACCAGTTGTAACAGGCTAGGATGCCCCTGGCACATGCCCCAGAATGTATGCCGTACTCTGGAACGTTTATAGAAGAAAAGAAATCTTGTCGTTTGCCGATTGCCAGCCCTCTGCATTTCGCGCACAGCGTTCATGAGGAATGGATTGCACATTTGGTCGATGCAGCATCATTGTAGATCGCTCACGAGATGAATATCTTTAATCACAAAAAATGTCACCTAATGCTGTTCGCCAATTACCAGGGCCCCGCATTTCGTGCACAGCGAGATTGTTCATGAGGAGCGGGTTCAGCTTTTGGCCACCGCTCCTGCGCAACGAACTCCACGCCGCAACTTCGCCGAAAGCACCACAACTTACGATTTCCACAGTACAGCAGAGCATTTATAGAATCGAGGCTTACGATACCGAAGGGCGCCTTCATCGCAGCCAAGCCAGTTGCAGTGGCTTCAACGTAAGCAAGAAATTCCGATTTTTGCTAAGTAGCCAGCATTGAGGCAAACTCTTGGAGTTTTTCTTTAGTCGCCTTCACTTCAATTGTCGGGCTACAGTAGTTATGCTGGAATGCCGCATGAACACCGGCTGGTGCCAGAACAGAGTTCATCTTACTAAGCCTATTCTGCAGCCGTGCCGTGAGCCTTTGGTGGCGCTCGTCACAGGTAGCAAGGTATTGCTGGCATCTTCCAAAGCTACTGTGCACTTTTGAAAGTTTAACACCCCTCATTTCGTCTTCTTTTCACCGAATTTATGGTTTGTATCAAACTGAATTTTACATCGTTTCGTGCCACATTTCGCATGCCCGAGCGGCTTAGGCAGACGGCGAAAATCAACCAATGGCATGGCACGCTTACGGTCACATGTCTCATTCGATGAGTGGAGTTGCGCATCGGGGCAACATTTTTGCGGGCCTTTCCTTCATAGCCATTCACTACACTGAGTAGAGGTGGCATAAAAACTAAATGAGAAGCAGTTGCGGACTAAGACGTACCAAGTGAAGTACCAAGGCATAAACACGTTATGAGGAGGAGGAAATGGCTGAACACCTGATACTTTTCTGTAAAGGGCTTCGTCCTACAGTTCTAAGCAATGTGGCTAATTTTTTTCGAAGCGTTGGGCTTTAGGGGCAGTTCAGTCAAAACAGACTAAGCGGGTAGAAATAACCGCAAACGGAGGTTATCTGATTGGTGGCTAAAATCAAGGCAAGAGTGTAATTTCGCCCTCCACTATGTACAATATGTATCGCTAGTCATGGCTAGGGGGCGTGAGCCGCTGCCTGATTTACAGGATTCAGCCTTATCTAGCCATCCAAGAGTGGCTCTTTCAAACAAGACCAAGATGGCTGTGGTCGGCAACTGTGCGTCATGGAAAAAGGCCCTCTTTTGCGCGTTTATCAGAAAAAGTACAGCCCGCTGACGGGATACAAAACGCCATTACAATTAATATATTGGTCCAAGATGCGTAAAAATTTTTGAGATACTGCGTCAGACACTGTAGAACCTAAAAAGAATGTTTCAAAAACGCGATTTTCTGTGATTTTTTGGTCTCTAAGGCCCGTTCCTTTCAAAAGGAGCAGTAAGGAGCCCCTAGCATGCACTTGATCAATCACATTACCAGTGCTCACCTATGCCTCCCTCCTAGCGTGCGCTCGGTCACGTATCTCCAACACTGGGCATGGGGGAGTGTAACGTGCATCAAGCCACCATCCTTCTCGGCTCACCCTTGCACGGTTTCCCTCACACCCACAGTAAATGACGCACAAGGCGTTAACTGATAAAGGAAAGAAGATTTTTCCTGTGCGAGCCTAGTGACTGTTTTGGTTTTGCACACTCTACCACACAATTGATCAGTTGCTATATTTAAAGGGGCTGTCCTGAGTTCAAACTCTGTTTTATTCTTATAAATGTCCGGTCCCCATGGAGTTCTAATTAACCAAATTCTACTGTAATTTGATCAATGAGGGAGCACGTAGCAAAACTCGCAGTGAACCAACACCACATAGGGGTACGCATCGTGAACTACAACTACGAAGGAATAGTTTTGGCACTGGCATCAACGCCATCGAATTTTTAACCTGCCAGTACCATCTCACAGTGAGATCATAGATGCCACATGAGGAGTCTGCACAATTACATTAGGTGAGCTTAGAGCAAAGTGCTACAAGAAGCGAAACAATTCCTACAGAAAGGTAGCGTTGTGCTTCACTTTGGAAAGATGCACTTTTTTCCTTCCCTATAAGAGCAGTAAAACTGTCAAAAAAAGTTAATAAAAGACGATTCAATTTCTAGTTACTGTCTATCAAAGACAATGTCTTCCCAAGTGAATTGGGGGGGGGGGGGGGGTCCGAATAAGCTGGCTCATTCTTTGCCCCGTTCGCACCCCCCCCCCCCCAAAAAAATATATGTATATATAAAGAGTCACTGGACATGCCGGTCAAACTTATCAGAACACACCTTTCAGACTGAATGTGAAAAAAAATGCACAGCTAACCTTGGGAGGCGGTAACATGCACTTTGCAACAAAAAAAAAAAAAATCCGAGCTTAATTGTGTGGCTGTTTTTCCTGTTTACTGGTGTAATCCATTTTCCAAGTGTTGTTTCATTGTTTGAAGACATCATTTAGCCTATTTGTATTTAAGCTTTTTATGAATGCCTTCAACAATCAAGGTTAGGTATGCAACTCATATGCAACTAAAGGCTGAAAACATTCCTGCGAAATTATTCAACCCAATGTTACAAATGCAGAAATTGCACATGCTATGCAAAGTTTAAAAGTGTTGATTTCAGGAGAATAATTCACTGGCATTCAAAATGTTTCTTTTGGAAAATTTCTCAGGAATGCTGTCAGCCCCTGAAGTGGCTTTGAAAGGTGGTGATGGCCAGGCCAAATCCTTAAACGCCGGCTGCGCAGTTTTGGATCCCGTTAAAAGGGCTAGATTAAGGTAGCGCAGGTGTAGAGGAGCCTCCATGCAAAATTTGATGCCTAAAGTACTAGCGAAAGCGTCGTGAAAAGCTAGCAAGAAATAGCCATTCTTGATGTCATAACTGAAAAAAAATGCTGCCATTATTGCTCTCTGGAAGTGACGGCTACCTAGAATGCGCTTCTTCTCAGCATGACCTCTGAGATAAGCTCCGACCACACGTACGCTTGCTTTTGATAGCGTTTCAAAATGCGCAATCTGGATTTGGCTACTACCCGTTGGTCAAGCTGGTGCAGAACAAAACTGATCCACGCCACGTAACCCGGCCAGACTAGAGCACACAAATGCAAGCACGTACTTCAGCCCAGCCATTGCACTTGGCAAATATTATGCTCAGGGCTTGTCTCCCTTCAGTGGAGGGGGCCTTATAAGGCGCAGACCAGCATAACGCATGCAAACCCTCACACGCTTGTGTGTGTGTGTGTGTGTGTGTGTGTGTGTGTGTGTGTGTGTGTGTGTGTGTGTGTGTGTGTGTGTGTGTGTGTGTGTGTGTGTGTGTCACATGATCCTGCAGTGAAACAGGTCAAACAACAGAAGGACATTCAACATTAGCTACATAGATTGGTGGGTTTGTACATTTTATGCAAACACAATTCTTGATTCCAGAGGTCCACTGTTGACGTCTGTGTCAAACGGGAAACAAGAGATGGTGCTTTTGGTGCAGCAGCATAAGCAGCTGCCTTACTCAGTTACAAACGGCGTCAGCGATGGAAGCTGCATTTTCGCGAGAGAAATTCACAGCCTATAAATGAGCACTTCTGTTTATGCAAGCACAGTTATTTTCATTACATTATGACACACGCAAACTGTAAACATGATTGAAGGAAAAGAAAAATGAGACTAATAACAGCCTTTAATATATGTATATATAGACTCATTTCAAGCTGGAACAATGCAGCTCATATGTGCAGATATGTTTGTCTTGCTACGTTTTGACATTGTTTCATATCAGCGATGCTCCGTTTCCACAATATTTCAAGCTCTCAACCATATGCGGCTGTGGATGTCGATGTAAAGAAGTGTACCGCTTTGGTAAATTCAATGCAGAAAGCTGCACTTGAAGGCTTCTTGAATATGCTAGGTGTCTAAAGAATATGTCAAATACAAAAAGTGAGCTCCAAGTACAGAAATCGGCGATAACAAACTCCATGGCAGCCGGGTCGACAGAAAAAACTCTGTATTACTTTATAGGCCACACTGTTAGCACAAGAGCGCACTCAGGCCGGCCTGCTCACCCAGTAGTTAGTGCCACGTGGCTTCCGGGAAGGACATGCTGCTCCAGAAAAGCCATTAATAACTATTAGCAATCCACGAGATGCACAACCAAGGCACACTTAACATGAGTGCAGGTGCACAAATCAACCGGCGAAAGCCCTGGCACTCTACCAAAACGTTTACAGCAGCCTGCAGCAGAAGGCAGCACAGGAACATGAACGTAACTATAGCACCAGAGCGATGGCATTCTTGGCACAATGCCGAGCGCACTTCCGTGTGACTAGCGCAAGACGCGTCGGCATCTTTGAGTGATGTCATTCATGGAACGGTGCCAAGCACACTTTCTTATCACTGTGCAAAAACACTTCCATCTGTCTACACGTTCAGTGCTAGTCGCATGAAATATAGCGAAAACAAAAGTATCCTTTACAAGCGATCATTCAAGAACACGGCCCAAGTTTGTCAAAGTGTGTTGCTGCATGCAGATACGCTTGCCCTTGGCCTAGACAGTCCGTGGTCATGACTTTCTTGCAATGCCTTTGATGATATTCTTCTTCACACTTTGTCAGGGGTCAGAGCGACACTCTGCACACATTATCAACAGGATCAGCCGGCCACGAATGGTGGATGGGCCTTTTATGATATTTTTTTCTGTGCTTCGTCAGGGGTCAGAGCGACGCTCCGTACGTGCTATCAACAGGATCAGCTGGCCACGTATGGTGGGTGGTATAAGGGGCATAGAATCAAGAGGAAGGCATTACTAGAACCTGCTTCTCAACCATTGTGATACTGTCACTACAGATAGACAAAAGTTCAGTCGATTCATGCACCGAATTCTCATCGGCGACTACCAAATCGACTAAGCTTCGTTAGTTTCAGTGTTGTGGAGTGCCGGCGGCGTCTTAATATGAAGATTTTGCTATTTCTGCTTGACTCAGTGGCCGTTTAACAGACGGTTGTGCAGTCGGAGTCCGAATTATCGCACGACACGCTGTAAAGTGTCCGAAATGTCAGTCCTTGTAGATTATTAAGTCTATGGGGCTAGTGGCGGCGCCATGGGGCTTTGCGAATAATAAAAGTGTGTCCAAATTATCGGTGTCCAAATAATCAGTCATGTACTTTATATACTACTCATTTGTAACAAATTTAGCCAAAGTGAAATTTTGTTGCAGTTGGGCTCTCATGCTTCAATTTCATTAATGCAGTTTCATTCAGGCTTCAAAGTTCTAATTTTTAATGGTATGTCTTTCCATTAGTATGTGTCTCCTTTGAGATCAACTTCACCACTCAAAGTAAAACTCCAAGCTTACTCAGTTGTGTGCTCGTCTGTTTTTTTAATAACTGCTTACATGTACGCAGGAGTGAAAGTGCTGCCCCAATTGCCCCCACCCCATCCTGTGCCAAACACAGTGGTGCACACGTTCACTGTCATGCGCTGGGGTTTAGCTCACAGGTCCAATCCACTTCAGTCTTTAGTGTGTATTCTAACTTCGCTGTTGGAAAATGAGCAGCAGCAAAGCTTTTTATAATTATCGTTATATTGCATTAAAATCTTGTTAAATCCGACTTTACGGAAAAGGGGAGAAAATCGGGAATGGAGCACATGCTTGATGGAGCACCCACCACCCCCTGCATGTGCTTGATTGCACACGGAAAAATGGCACTCGTCAAGCCACCATTGTTCTCTGTTCACCCTCGCAATTGCTCCTTATTTGGAGTGTGACGCTGCTCCTCTTTGGCGGTCGGTTGCTCTTGGTCGCCCGGCGGGCAATTTGAGTAGTGCATTCGCAAGCAGGCACTTGTAATTCAACTATTTGACCATCTGCATTCGTGGAAGTTTAGATTTATTGCTTCGGTATTCCTTAGCGGCGGCAGTGAAATTTCGTTATATTGAAATCCTGTATATATACACACTTCATAATATTCATATTCAAAATGCATGATGTTCCACGGACAAGAAGTATTTGTCGCATTGCATGCCTGTAAAATGAAACCGCCACTTTCTGCACCACTTTCCGCGGCAGAAGGTGAGGCAAACACCCAAAAAAGTGAGAGCAGAGATAGTTCCTGTGAAAGAAAGCATGGCTTCCAGAAGAATATTCGTGAATTCAACTGTGTGAATACGGCCTGGGGCCACCCTCCTTTAATTGTCCTTAAATGTTGTGCGATATTTGGTACAAACCATGGCTAATGTGCACTGGAGTTGTATATTCATGTTACGTTCATGCAGTGGCAGTAATTATACCTTGTCACAAAAGCAGCAGAGCATACACTGTCTTTTCATTGGCTGTTGTTGATCACCCTAATCTGTTTACATCGTAGTCTCATGCAATTGTTGCTAGAGGAAAATCTGGCGCTGCAATCGTTCAGCCACCATGGGAACGATGGGAAGCACATGGATTTGTCTGATCTTCGTGCTTGTGGATTCAGAAGCTCCTGTGTCTTTGTTTATTGTACGCTTTATCTATGTTCATTGTCCTAAATTTCAGAGCAGTGCATACTTTTCTAAGTGTGGAATATTGTGAGAGCACACACAATCGCTACTAATTGCAGCGGTTCAGCCTCTCGAGGTGACCAAATCGAAATGTGCCACGCGTCTCAACGTGCTGGCTTGCCTGCAAGAAATTCATAAAGGTGTTCTATGCCGCTTGTCGATGCATGTGTCTGCGATGTAATGCTTTTAATATCGGACCTGGTACAAGGGGTCCTGTGTTCGAACCTTGTAGCCAGACAGTCTTAATAATGTTTATCTGATTATTTCTGACGCAGCACTTTGTTGAAACTGACGAGTTTACAAAGTCATGAAGCCGTTTAAAGCCAGAAGAACAAAGTTTAGGCAAGTCCATGTACTTCCCATAATCCCCATGCTGGTACAACCGCTCCCATTGCAGCCCCCGCAGACACTATTGCCAGAGTTTCCTCTAGTAATTATTGTATGAAACTCTGTGACATGACATGACAGCTCCTCTAATTTTCCCTGTGTTCATGTGCAAGTGCTTTGCTCAGAGATTCAAACTTTTCTTTCCATCAGGAGGCAACACCCTGGTCCCCGCATAAGCTAATGGGTGGTGCGCCTGGCGACTCCATGCACCACCATGCCAGCCACCACCCCCCCCACCACCCACAGCAGCAGCAACCTCACCATGCCCATGTGGCAACTGCCAAGCTGGTAGGTTATCTCTCTCTCTCTCTCTGAGTTTCTGTAGTAGTTTTCTGTATAGTTGAAAGCTTGCTGATTGTGCATGTTGTCCTACATAGAGCACACTGCTTCCATTTTCACCATATTATCTTTAACAGCTTCCACTGCTCAAGGTGCTTTTTAAGGGCCCTAATTCTTCCTCTGTGCCACCAGCAATTGGTACGGTGACGGCTCACTCACGTGCAATCTCGGTGTATTCGTCTACTTTGAAGTGCAGCATTGGTTATTGTGTAAAATGCTTGGAGACCACCACCTGACCTAGTGGAATAGCCTATAAAACTAGGATCAATGTAACTGCAGCCAGTAAAGCATTGTCACTTACAGAGGCCATCACACATGCATGACATTTGAGCAACGGTGACATGCAATGCGATAAGCAGACCTTGTTGCATTGTGGTGTGGGGTAACTACTAGGACACACCACCTTGACAAGAAGTAGTGACAAATTTACACTGTTGTCCAATTAAATATGCTTGTAAAAAACTGCAGTTATGTCACAAGATCAATGTTCTATAAGGTCTAGTTTGAGGTATGAGAGCGAATTAGGTGTAGTTTTAAGACCGTGCTTGAGCACAGTGAACAAAACAAAAAAATATGTTGCAAGGATGAGTTTAGATTGAAGCTGGCAGTCTGTTATGAAACCATGGTAACCGGCAGGAGCCTCGTGTAGACTTCTGGGCAACAAGTCAAAATTTCTGAGTGATGCAAAACAGGCAGTGCAACAGGCGATGGCGATAGATGCCCCCCTGCAACAACAAATGTGTCACTTGAATTTTCCGTGGATGTGTTTGAGCCTTTAAAATCCTCTAGAACAACTATGAGCAGATGCTTAGGTTTTTTTTCATTAGTGTGAGTTCAGGAACATTGTGACCCCAGATTAATGTTGCCAGAACTCCATTATCCGTGCATTATCCTGTAGCGCCTGGTATCGGTAGTGGTGCTTCATTTGACAGTTGCCTGGTGGGTGAAGCAAGCAGCAAAATTGTGCGGTCCA
This sequence comes from Dermacentor variabilis, assembly GCF_050947875.1. Classification (NCBI taxonomy): domain Eukaryota; kingdom Metazoa; phylum Arthropoda; class Arachnida; order Ixodida; family Ixodidae; genus Dermacentor; species Dermacentor variabilis. The sequence continues at coordinate 10,017,836 of NC_134568.1, read as the reverse complement.
TTGTCGGGAGCCACCTGCCATCGTAGAATTGTGGCTTCAGTCTGCTGTCGGAAGGCACATGCCAAGGCCTTTTAAACTGCGCACATCCTTTCTCCCAGTGCATATGTAGTGCCACCTTTTGGGACGCTCGCACAAGTGCATACTTATTTTATCCTCTTCCCTCTAGGTGGCAGCGCTAAGGTGAGCAACTAAAGAAGACTCAAAAGCAGCATTAGCTTGAGTTGCTTAAAATGGGAACGATTCTCATGGTTTCAGCGCAAGTAACAATGACTTTAGTGAAGAGGAAACTTATATTCTTTTATCAGACAATGAAACCTTGTCCAATGAGTGTACTGATGACTACAACTGGACAGATTACACAGAGGACAGCAGTATCAGAGGTGCACGTGCGACGGGACTGGAAAAGCTACACAATTAACATATTTGTCACGAAGCAATGAATTGAGGAAATTGTGCATAAGACAAACCACTTTGCAAATGAGAAAGTTTCCTACTTTGGTGTCCTTCCAGAGCAATCCATATGGAAGGGCTGGAAAGAAGTAACTCTATGGTATAGAAATTGCACGGACTCTTGAAAAATTAAAAGAACTACGTGGCAGCTGGTATCAGTGACATACGTCCAGTAGAAATTGAGCATATATATCACCATTAATGTGTAATGTTCTTGTCCACATTGTTAACCTTACTCTGAGCATGGGCACCTCTCCACAAGCTTTAAAAATGGCAAGAATGACACCCATCTATAAAAGCGGTAGAAGGGATATGCTTACAAATGATCGAGTGGTGTCAGTATTACCCAGTATAGTCAAGGTTTTTGAAAGCATCGTACATAGTAGACTAATAGCTTTCATAAATGAGAACATATTAAGAAAGAGTCAGTATGGCTTCCAGAGGAATAAATCAACGAAGCAAGCTTTGATGTTCATTAAAGATAAAATAATAACTATTGAATACAGAAAATATATATGCTTGGTTTGTTCTTAGACTTTAAAAAGGCTTTTGTCTGTATTCATCACGAAACATTGCTTAATAAATTGTGAAGGTATGGTACAAGGGGGATGGCGTTAAAACTGGTTCAGAAGTACTTAAAAAATTGTTTCAAGTAGTTAAGGTAAATAATATAACTTCTTCCAAACTAATGTTAACATGGTTTACGTAAGTGATTTAGTAAATATTCCTGATTCCCCTGAAATAATCATGTGTGCAGACGACACAAACATATTTTTCGCATCGAAAGACCTACAAACACTTGAAACAAATATAAACCTTTATTTGTCAATTCTTTGATGTTGGCTTAGGGTCAGTCGGATACAATTGAATACAAAAAAGACCACTTAAATCATATTTCATACAGTTCCAAAAATGATTAACAATGAGTTGAAAATTACATTTGAAGGGTAGTATATTACTAGAGTCAGCACACAAAAATTTCTTGGTATAATATTTGAAGAGCGCCTGTCTTGGAATGCTCTTATCAATAGTTTAGCAGTAGAAAGTGTGTGAGGTGTTTATACAAAGCAGCCACTTTCATCCCTGTGTGGCTAACGAAATATTTCTATTATGCACTGTTTTACTCCAAATTATGTTGTGGAAATTTAATATGGGGAACGACAGCAACAAGGTAATTACAATAAATTATTGGTATTACAAAAACAAGTAATTCGCTGCTATGAACGTTATAAAGGGAACCCGCGAAATCTCGGAACACTGCCATTATTTTAAAGCATGATGTGTTAAGAGCTTACCAAATATTTCATTACACGCTGCTTCAGTTTGTGCACCATGAAAAATTATATATAGATAGCAGTGTTGATAAATCGTCTTACTACTTTAGAGAACAAAAACGACGCATGCCAATAACACTGACTAATTATGGAAAACAGTAAATGATATATCAAATAATGTTGCTTCTTAACAAACTCAAAAGAGATTTGGACTTCAAAGTTAGTCCAGACCTCTTTAAACAGCTAAAGAAAGAATTATGAACCAGTGCATCCACTTTCACTATATCCAATTAAAATAAATTTTCTCTCCGTGTACGTCTTTTTTTGGCATTGTCTAGCAAAACATACTGTTCAATTGACTATTAACACAGTGAATACAAAGATCTGCTAGTAGTTGTATTGTTAGGTAGCTTATAAATTCTTAGAGTGAATTATGAATATCCCACTTTTCTTTTTATTGTATGAAAGAGACTCTCCACATGCTGCAAAGTACTTACTATGTATGTAAAATATAATTATGTTTTTGTATAACTGGTACAGAGGCCTCTGTTGAAAAAAATAAGAAAAATAAAGCTTCTGAATCTGAACTCGAAGCTTTTCGTGGAGTTCTACTGAATGTGGCACTGAATCCCAAACCAGAAATCGAGGAATAGATAATCCGCGACCTGCTGAAGATGTTCTTCCCACATGTGGTCACACAAGTGATAGTCTACCAAATCCTCTGGATGCTCCATGTTGCTCCATCCAGGGATCATCCTCCAAGCATGCCAACATAGAGGAGCAAGATGAGAGACGTGTGATATAGTGTAAAAACGCATGTATGATACAAGGTTTTTTTTTTCTTTTTTTGTATTATTAGCGTCCCAAATTTTTGTGTCATACTATATGCAGATCCGAACAAAAATTTCAGTCAGAAATTCGGGCTGAAAGTTTTGGTTTCGTTATTGCTACAAAGCTATGGCTTGACTTCGTTATTGCTGCATGGCTACAGCTTGGCTTCCTTATTGCTGCGTGGCTACAGCTTGGTTTCGTTACTGCTGCGTAACTACAGCACATGTGCAAACCACGCTTCGTGAAATGCATCTTTTTTTATTCTGCATTGAAGGACCAGGATATCCGGACCACGAAACAGTACTCGGCTGCTTTCAAAAGAAAGGTTATTTTAGCCGCACAGGACATCGGCAACAATGCGGCTGGGAGGCAGTTTGGCGTCAACGAGGTAAGCATTCACGAATAGCGTCGACAGAAGGAAGCCCTTTTCGTGTGCAGCGGAATGCAAAGAAGCTTTCGCAGCCCGAAGAGTGGGACATTCCCAGAAATCGTACTCGCCCTGACGAAGTTCGTATGCCAACAGTGAGCCGCGCATCTAGCTGTGAGCGTGGAGCTTATGTAGGTAAAAGCTAAGGAGCTTGCAAGAGAGAAAAAAAGCTACCGAGCTCCGTCTTGAAAGCGAGCAAGCACTGGATTTATTGCTACATGTGCCATGCTGGGTTTTCCTTATGCCGCCGAACTTTGATTTCGCAGAAGCTGCCAGAATCATTCGAAGAGCTGCTTGTGGCTTTCCAGTGCCACATTATTTCACTGCGCAAGTCCAAGAACTTCCAGCTAGGACAAATCGACAATGTTGACCAAACGCCGGTTTATCTGGACATGCCATCGCCCCTCACCATGCACGAAGAGCGCTCTAAACAAGTTTATGTCCAGTCCACTGACAACGCGAAAATGCAAGTTATCGTCATGTCTGCGTGCACGGCAGGCGGACGCAAGCTCCCGCCCTATGTCGTCTTCCAGCGCAACACAGTGCCTAAAGGTGAGGAGCTGCCAAAAAATGTGGTCAAGAGATGCCATGAGAAAGGCTGGATGAACGAGAATCTTGTGCTTGACTGGATAAAGTCCGTCTGGTATAGGCGGCCGGCGCACTGTTGTCGTTCCTGTCCATCCTCGTGCTGGATGCATTTCGTTGCCATTTGGCCGACTTAGTGAAGAGCCTGTTGCGTGATTCCAGCACTGAACTCGTAATTATTCCGGTTGGGATGACGTCTCAGCTGCAGCCTTTAGATGTTTGCATGAACAAGTCATTCAAGGACGCGGTCAAGCAGTGTTACGCAGGTTGGATGCGCTCAGGTGAGCCTGCAGTGACACCGACCGGGCGGCTGAAGTTGGCTTCACCAGCCGCGCTATGCAAGCGGATTGTGGACTCATGGGCCAGCATACCAGAGAACCTTTTGTGTCGTGCATTCAAGAAGTGCGGTATCTCGAACGCACTCGATGGCACAGAGGATGAGTACCTCTGGGAAGATGTCTCACAAGGAACTATCCGAATAGAGCGCAGCTGAGGAAGACAGCGACTGAAGTGCGGAGTGCAATTTAAATAAATGTTTTCCTCGGGTTTCCCTAGCTACGCGGATAAAACTTTTTTTTCCATTTCGCATCCCAAAAATGTCACCTCGGGTTCATATTAGATGCGGGTTTTTACGGTATTGATGCCAAATGCTGTGAGCATTTCAAAGCCATGCCAAAAATTTGCATTAATGAGAGTACCGTCAGCTTCAAAGGAAGGGCGTGCACTGTTTGGTGCTTGCTGACTTCCTAACAGGGTACATCTCCACATTTGAGCCGTACTATGGCAGTGTCACTACAAATACCAATTCTCAGCCAGACCTTCCGTTCACAAAGTATTAGACACGTGAAGCAAGGTCCATGGTTTTGTTGGACGTATAAATTGCAGTAAACATTCGCTTAACTAGTTCAACAAGCATGGTGTCATGCGTGCACGGTCAAACTTGAACAGATTTCACCCGATGACTGCGAGCACTCACTGTCGCAAGGCTGGCATGATGAAGAGCGGCGACAGCAAGCGAATTGCCCTTCATGCTGCCTCTCACTTTGACATGAACTAGGCGCGTGAGAACACAGTGCACAGAAAGCCCTCAGCCTGCCTAGCCTTTGTACCCGCCGCAAATTACCTCCAACTGGCCGCGCACAGCCATGCCATTCACAGTCGCAGCCGAAGTAGACGAGACGTGTGCTAACATACTCCCACTACATTGCTGTTGTTATGTAGAAATGGAATACATCTACAAGAGTTCACCATGTGCCCGAAACACTGTATTTAGCAATTTTTTGGTTTTGGTTTGTTGGTCGTCTTGGGGTGAATTGGTTTCCAAGCTTTAAACGATTTGCCTGCTGGTGTCGGGGTTTGCATTCATCTGTGCATTTCGCCATTGTGACGACATGAAGCAAGACGCAGCGTGATCCACCCGCAGAAACATGCTGCAATCGCCCGTGCACTTAGATTTACAGTCGAAACCAATTTTCGTGGCACTTGACTATTATTATTAGTCAAGTGTCACGAAAATTCCATTGTTATAACAGATAATTATTATAACCGGGTTCATGAAAAAAAAATCAAAATAGGGGATGGCAGAGCTGATGTGAGAACTGTAATGGTGGGGAGGCCAGTGCCCCTCCCCACCATCTTCCTCTGTCCGGCTGCTGTTTGTATTCACTCTGGTTTAACTGCTTCCTGGGCGCTCCGATCGCGTGTAACAAGCCACGGCTGTCGATGTTAAAGAATGGCACTGCTATAACAACTGCAAAGAGGCGTCACAGGTGGCAAGCGATATGCGAGCACCACCGAAGCATCGCTTTGGTGGCCCCAAATGGGGCCTTTTAGAAATTGCGAGAAGGCTGCTCCGGCAGCCTGTCAGTTTGAGAGATCCAGAAGAAACGCTGAGGAGAGATTGCCACAAGCATCTCGCCACGTAGTTCTCACTGGCTTGCTCGAGAAAAGTCTGTCTTGTACGTGAAAAGCTTGCCGACATCCTTCTTCAAGGCATCCAAGGGCTCCACGTAGTGCAGCGGAAGGTTCCTCGCAAGAAGGAAGCCCTGGAGGGAGTGAATTATCTGCCGGGCCTCGTGTAAGGACAACGTTGAGGCAGCCGGCCGTGTCATCGCTGCCGTCGTCGCCGTTGCTACCTGATGCAAGCACGTTCGCAACGATCATCTCAGTTTAGAAGCACTTAGTTTCTAAATCTATAGCCGTGCCCTTTCTTTTCACCGGCAACGTGGTGCATTGCAAATGATCAGCGGGCGGATCAGCCATCTTCCGTTTCTGCGGCGAGTCAAGCGAGGCTGAGAAGCCGCATGGCCCGGAACGATTTCGATGCAACCAACAAAGACAAACGCAAGCGATTAAGCTGCTTGCAGAACTGTGCTGAATGAGGAGCCAGCAAGCAACAGGCGAGCAACAGGCGAGCAATCTCCTTGCGGTGCAGTTGGCGCAGTCCATTCGCATTTCAGAGGGTGGGGCGGCGTAGAGCTATGGGCACAGCCCATTCGTGCTCGGAGAGGCGGAAGGGCGATGGGAGATAGCCGCACGAAGATGGCTGGAAAATGAGTGCGCGGCGGATGTTGTAGCAGTGGCCCATCGTGCAGCACCTTGAATTTCTCGTTTTCTTTTCTTCTTCTTTTTTTTTTTCTTTTCAAGGATTTTGCATTTCACTGCCTTTCGGCTCAGACACCCAGCAGCCAGACTTCATCGTTATAACCAATAATGCAGCATTGGGGCATTGTAGTAAGCAGGTTATTTCACCATGAAAAACATACAAAAGTTGACGGTGCTAGAAACATTGTATGTTTCTTATGTATCTAGTATTGGCTTTGTGAGCAAACAGACAAACCTAACTAGAAGGATTAAAGGGACCCTGAAACGATATTGACGATTTTCTACAAACATACCGAGTCGTTAGAGTAGGTCCTTCTGATCATTAATTGATGCATCTAAGTGCTCCGCGTAATGCGTGTAATTTATTATAAGGTTTTAACAATGCACAATGCTGCCGATCGCAGCACACTGCTCAGCGGAATTTTATGCCGCCCCTACCCATATGACTGAAATCACCCATATGACGTCAGTGGGGCCAGCTATCTGATTGGGTGACCAGGGTGCGTGATCAATAATCTTTCCAACTTTATGGTAAACAAATGATGTTTGTAATAGTTGGAATGTTAGTTAATTTGTTTTTGTAAAAAGAAAGTAACATAAAGAGAATGCACAAGAACAATTTTTCAGTACACTTAAGCACTTCTGGCACAGAGCAAGTGTCGTCTGCTTGTGTTTCAATGCGCTCCATTATTGACGAGAGCTCCGCCGTCAGTGTCACTCTGTCTTTCGCGAGCGCTATGATTCGACTTTGTGGACTGCAAATGTTATAACTGGCAATATGTCAAGCTGCGACATCGTGTCCCTCTGCAAGCCAGTAGACGAATGAACTGGCTCCAGTGCATCGGACTGCCGCTATCCGATCGGCACCAGGATTTGTGCGATTGCGGCCGTCACTTTACACCAATAGCGTTTCACGAGTCCGATATTAGGGTAAACGCAAGCGCAAGGGGACAGGGCCTGGCCATGTCCCCTATCGTGTCGTTTCACGGAATGAACAGAAGCGCAAATGTGAATGGTCTGCACGGTGCAGCCACTTGGTGGCATAGAGCTCAACCACACACAGTAGCAGTAACAAAATATATTCTAAGAATTAAAAATTTGATGCATTTTTATACACATAGTTCAAGGCCTTGAAAATGCGCACACAAGAATATTTCGCAGGACTCAAATCTTCCTGCTCTTACACTAATATCTAATATGTACATCCATAGCAGAATCGAACTGCGTAGGTGCTTGCACTCAAGAAAACTGTGGTTGTGTGCCCGTCAAAAAAGCAAAATGTGTCACAAACTTCCGCTAATCTTCGTCTTATCACCAACCAGAGGCAATTAGTTTTCGCGAGTGTCAAAAAAAAAAAAAAAAGCAGCGGAAATGCATGCACGACATCGTTCCTATGCGCACCCCTGTGAGCACTGAATGAGCGAGAAAGAGGCGGTCACCCTTTGAGCAATTAGTAACGAGATAGCCATCAGTTTTGCAAAAAATCGCCTGCGAAAACAAAACCCAAACCGCCACCTGCCCGCGCACGCGCCAATGCGCGGGCGGCACTATATAGACGCGTGGGAGCGAACTAGCGCTAAAACAAACCATGCAACGAAAACATAGAGAGGGAGGCGTGCGAAAAAAATTTCCCTGTATTCCCACATAGTGGCAGCGCTTGACAGAAAAGAACAAGTCAGAAAATGGGCGCGCTTTTTAAACGTACAGACGGCGCCGTAAATATACGGCATCGGCCATTTTCGGACTTGTTCGCGGCGCGATTTTGCATTATTTGCGTGAGTGACCCTCAAAGGGTTAAAATGTTTTACACTTGGTTAGAACAATATTAGCTCTTTCTTTGGCTGGTTAAGCTCTGCACCAACGTGTGGCTGGACCGTGGAGACCAAGCCGGCAGCTCACGTACGTCTACGCTAAAGGTCCTTCATCAGCTTGAGTTTATGCCTCCACCGTTCCATCGAAACGTTCAGCTAGTGTGTGGTTACCGGAATACCAGACACGTTCGGTGCTGCGACAGAATGCTTGCAGTGCACGCTGCTTCGATAGCTCTCGCTTGGGGTTGACGGCCAAGTGGCTAGCGGAGAGGTTTCACGCGGGCAGGAGCAGGCTCCAAAACAACCGGAAGTGGACGATGTGACGTCGCATTGTGACGCAGAACCAGTGAAGGTGGAGCTTAGCCCTGATCGCTCGGCGAACGAGTTGAGGAGGAAAAGCATGGCTAGGGAGAAGGGTAAAACTTGCAGCCCCATTGATATGTAACTCTTCACTTAAATTATGGTGTGAATGTTCTACTTAAGCTGTACCCTACGCGTCTACAAAATTTGTGCGAACCATTTCAGGGGCCCTTTAAGTATGCCATTCCAAAGTCAAATATCCAAATATTTCTTTCAGCTAAGGTGCGCCAACCTTTAATGCTTTTTTTTTTTTCCAGATTGAATAAAGAAAATTTGTGTGTTCTGTTGCATGAGTTTGTGTGCCATTACCTGCTGCATGCCGCAGTCTGAAAGATGGAGAGCGAAAAATCGTTACCAAAAAGTGGGAAATAAGAAATGCAATTATTTACTCATTTATTCACATATGTAGTTGCTGCCCAACAGGCATTACCATAACTAAAAACAGTAATGATTGAAATTTTAATTAACTTCAAACACAAAAATACTAGTTAGTTCGTTTTCCGCATGTCTGCTTATGTCACGTTTATTTTATTTTTTTATGTATTTATTTATGAATATTACATGCCTTTAGGGAGGCACTTAGTAAGGGGAAATGCTACAGTCGCATCAATCTAAAACAAGTGTTATTCAATAAAGGGAAAAAAAAAGCATTGGGTAACAAAGACATTTGCAAACGCAACAAAATAATAAGAACTGGAAAAAGGGCGCACGGAGAGATACTAGCAAGTATCACACGAACATTCGTCGCACTAAAGAATTGGCGTGCAAACTCGAAAACTGCCACATTAATTGCTTAATTAACGCAATGCAAAAAAAAACTAGGTAGATAACAATTAAACTCTGCCATCTATGATAAGCTACCAGTTCACAGACAATGGACAGTGTGTTAACACACTATTTGTTTCGAAAGACTAATGAAACATAAGTACGGGCTATAGATACTGCATGATCAATGGATAAGGATATAAAAAGGGGCAAAAAAATGTAAACGCACAAAAAGACTAAACGGTTAAAATGTCAAAATGTTCGAAGCAAAGCCGAAAATTGCCTGAATCTATCCTACCAAAATCTTCCACAGCAGATGAAAAGAGAGGCAATACACACATTGAGGTCTCGCACGGTCTGCCTTCTATGGCCAACTCCACGGGCAGCAGAGCCCTCGGCTAACAGCACCAAGCGCCCGCGCTGCATTACGCTTTTTCTGCTGGGGAGCATACGAATGGGATGGCCAGAGCAATAAGGTGCAGAAGCTGCACCTTATTAGAAGCCAATGATAACCCTGTTTACTGAAAGCCGAGGAAGTTACACTTTTTTTTTATGTAAAGTAAACTTGCCTAGGGTTACAACCAAATGAGATAAGCAAAAATTGCGGTAATATTTGGAATAAGCACATAAAGTTACACATATCTGCAACTACGCAGCACCATAATTCCAAGAGTAAAGATTTTAGAAATGTTTGGTCTAATACCTGACTCCACCCTTGAAGGCAAAGGACACCTTTCCTTTCACAGGGTGGGGATGGGGTGACATCTTGCTGGGTGGAGTGCATTGTTTTTTGAGGCCCAGTGTTGAATGTTTCTCTGCTCACGGTGTTGGCGGTGGCACTTCCTTGCAGCCTTGGCAGAGCTGGACGCACCACCAGACGTGATTTGGTCCCGCGGTCCCTTCCACAAGTAGCCGTTGCCATCCCGACAGCAGATCGGGTGGCCCAGCAAGCCCCCCAAACCTGGGGGAGGGGAGCAGAAGGAACCCGTTTATATATATTATAAATATATATATACACACACAGACAGACACACAAGCGTGCCAGACACACACATGGAACGCACACACGAGACAACACTAGCGAGAGATTAGAAAGGCCACCGGACAAGCCACCGGTGTTGGAGGAGCAAACCTTGGGAGGGCATGCTGCAGCGCTGTTATAAATAATAAAAAAAATAAAAGCAGGTTCAAAAAAACCACATGTGCAAAAGTTGTGTGTTCACCATGTGCAGTGCGAAGTCTGTTGACTAACGCTTGCACATGGCTGTCATAGCGGTTGCTGTTAGAGGTCCACACAAGCTTGGGAGTTGTCCTACGTCTCAAGATTGAAGTTGGCCCAGGCCAAGTTTGAAAGCTACTGACCCAACTGCGCTCAGGGTCTCGCCACAGTGCACAGATTGTTTGCAGGGTTGAAGGCCAAAAACTTGCTCTGAAGAGTATTGGGTTGGGATCGTCTAATAATTCTATTCCAATGATAATCATTTTAGCACTTTGTCAGTGGTTTGTGTGGCGCCCTACCTATGTTATTACTCAAAAAATAGAATTGAGCGAAATTAATCCTTGCGTTATAATTGCCTTGGTGTCCATGTGTTCCAATGGACTGTTAATACTTGAAGCTCCACCTCTGGCACCTGGAAGTCGCAGGGAGCCATAGAGGGACTTGGCTCAAAGGTGCAAGTGCTGAGTGTGTTGCCAAGAGTGTTCTTGTTGTGAATATTGTAGGCAAAAAGTGTACATTAGAATGGAAGACCGGGTAGCATTGTCATCTTTTAAGAAATTCTGCCCTGTTAGCTGCCCATTCGAAAATGCATCATTTGCCAAGAAAGGGTGAAATTTCTCGTAATGTTCTCGCCAGCTAAACTGAGCCTGTAATGTGAAGAGTAAGGACTTCAGGTAGACCTCTGTATGCATATTTTGTTGAGAATGCAGCTTGAAAATGTAACAAATGAGTGGTTGTATATGTTTACATGGATCAAGTGAGTGATGGCATAGTGAGCTTATATACTTCAGAGTACACTCACTGCATTCTAATAGTGCTAACATATGGGTCAGAAACTTGGAGGTTAACAAAGAAGCTCGAGAACAAGTTAAGGACCATGCAAAGACCGATGGAACGAAAAATGTTAGGCTTAACATTGAGAGACAAGAGCACGGTGGATCGGAGAGCAAATGGGGATAGCCAGTATTCTAGTTGACATTAAGAGAAAAAATGAAGCTGGGCAGGCCATGTTATGCGTTGGGTAGTAGATAACCGTTGGACCATTAGTACAGGTGAGTGGCAGGGGAAAGGAAACCCACTCTTGGATGGCAGAAAAGTACATGGGATGATAAAGTTGGGAAATATGTAGGTGCAAGTTGGAATTTGCTAGCATAAAACAGGCAATTGGAGATCGCTGGGAGAGGCCTTCGACCTGCAGTAGACATAAAAATAGGCTGCTGCTACTGATGATGATGATACTTTATTTCCACATCGGAATAGATGCTATGCAAAAACCACAAGTTCACTTATCCACACATCTCGTTTGACCTAACAAGGATCTAAGGTGTCGGCGTGTGAACTGGGAGGCTCGTCCCTGCCATCCAGGTTTCCGAAATGCGTGTCGCAGCTTCAGCAGTGCTGGAGCTTAGCCTTCTAACTTCTGGCCAGTAAGATGTGTGGGGAAGCCTGCTTGCCAAACTTTGCACATATTTTATTGTGCCAGTCTTCAAATAGGCAGGAAGGGGAATGCCCAGAGTACCCTCGCACTTCCTAAGCAAACATTTGCTACTCCACCGACAAGTGCAGTGCCTGCACTGAAACTTCAGGGTAATGCAGAAGTGGTGGAATTAAGCCTGACACAGTCTGTTTTACTGATCTTGCACAAAAATTTGATTTATATATGTTCGCTGTCAAAACCGCAGTTTTTCTGTATGTATTGTTGAGTAAATGCTGCATGTTTTCTTTGTTTTTTTTTTCCAGAGGAGTCTGATGTAATATGTATTGAAAAACAGACATGCTTGCCGCCATGTTCGATAGCCTTGAAAAGTATTTCTTTTAGCTTAATTTCTGCCTCATTCGTCATTGCTGGTACATAAACCGCAGCACTGGAGCAGCTGAAATATGGTTTAACCGAATTATGGTGTTCAGACATGAAGCCATCATTGGATGGTGGTGTGGACGTTGCACCATTGATAGGGTTGTATGATGAAAAAAAGATCTGTCATCGAATGGATTGTTCAATAGTGCATGTGTATGTTTCTGGCAACAAAAGCTCGCTGCACAAAATGTGGAAAGAGTGTGTGATGCCCCTGACCACTTGCAAGCGCCTTCACAAGTGCTATGCATGCACAAGGGAGGTAACACTAAGTGTTCACTATGGGAATGACAAGCACTAAAAACATTCCAGGGAAAGTATCAGCTTCAAGGATGCGATGTTTGAGTACTGCGTCTGCCAAACAACTTAATATGGAGCTTCGCTCGCAAAGCTTTCATAGTGAACCATACTTCCACAAATGGACTTCGAGTTATTTTTAAATATATAAAATAAAGTTTTCTCTCTCTCTCTCTCTGCACATCCTAAGGCTGTGCCCACAAGCAGGTGCTGCCGCCAGAAAGCAGCACAAGCCACAGGGTACTAAGATGCAAAGCTTGTGGCAACAGTAATGCTTGGTCAATGAACTTGCGTCGTAACAAACTACCAACTGTTGAAGCACCAAAATGGACTGAATGGGAACCCGACGTACCTTCATGCACTGGTGGAAATAGTGCAGTGCATGTGGTGCAGGAAGGGATAGGCATGCCTAGGGTAGGGGTGTGCTCGTAGTGGGGATGCACGAGTCGAACGTCCCCACAACTGATGTTTTGCCTGCATTGCTCTCACATCTCCTGTAATCCGGCTTGCCCGTGTAGCTGGGCACCGCTGGTGGTCAGTGTAGTTGCAGATTAGTATGAGAGGTGGTGCGAGTATTGTGCTGCTAATGCCACCTAACGGGCGGGTTTACTCGGGCACAAAGGGGAGTAGCCTGCTCCTCTTTGGCTTGGGGCCGGCTAATTGCACAGATGTATCATGCGTGCGCCGACACGCCTTGCGGGACCGTCCCGAGTAACGCTTCGGAACAGAGCACCAGGGTGGATGAACTCGATCGTTCAAGCACGACACTGTTCGCGTGCCTGTACACGCAAACGAACAGGCATTGGTGTCCCAGCATGGGGGCGAACATATTCATTCGCTGTCCTGTCAAGATGAGTCTAATTTCCTCGATTCGTCATCACCCGTCGGCCTGTTGTATTGGTAGTCGTTCAGTTAGCTGGCATTGGTGTATGGAAGGTGCAAGAAATACCCTTGTGATTGTTTGCATTGCCGTGTTCTCGTTTCTATGTCCCAATGCCATGGTTGAGACCCCACATCATGCATGGATAAACTCTGAAATGCTTTTATTTGATATTTTGGGATGCATATTTAGGGGTGCGACCTTTGCAGAGGAATGCACAGTATATCTATTGTTCCCATGTTGCTAGATAGAATGATCCTCCTGGTTAGTAAAGGAAACTTGTTTGACCAGGCCCAATTACGGTGGACTTGTGGTTTGGAATTTCTGCTGGTGCACACCTCTAATTACTGTGTTCTCGGAATGTTGCCGAGATGAGTGATCTGGGTGTTATGTTCAGCCACGGGTAACTGTGTTTGAATTCTAAACGCCAGTTCGTTAAGTATTCTTTTATGTCGCAGGGAATGAAGAAAGCAGTTTCTTCATCTAATTAAGGAAGTGTTTGAATGTCATATTTGCATGATAGTGGTGCTATTCAAATCTGATGGGAATCCTGTTGTGTTGTGATAAGAGAATTCCCATCATACCAACAGATAACTGTTTACTGCCTTTTGAGTACTAGCAGCTTACTAAAAATGAGTACTTTTCTAGATTTTAATTTTGTCAATTGTGTGTATGACTGCATGCCAAAAGTGGTGATATTCATTGGGAAGTTCTAGACACTGCAAGTAGTAATCGTATATGGAATGAATGCACTTATAACAAAAGATTGGATTTTTGGACATTCTTGAAATACTGGCTTTTTCTTGCATGTATGTTTTTACAGCTGCAGCAGCTGAAATCTTTTTATACATTTTCCCGACTTTGTAGAAATGCTTACATGTTTCAGAAAGCAAGCACAATGTCTGGTTCTGCACAAATGCTGTGTGTGCATGTGTGTCGGAGAATGGAAAACAACAAAGCAATTGTCTGCACACTGGTCAACAAAGGTGCTCATCTATTGCCAGTGATCGCTAACTTTGTTCACATGTGCCCTAGCGGTGGATGGTAGCTTCCCCCCCCCCCCTTTTTTTTTTCTTTTAACCACATGGCCATGCTTCATGTATGGAAAACTAACCAGCATTCCTAGACCCTTCAGGAGCGTGTACAGGGCCTTGAAAGTTAAACTGAAGGACCTAGGTTAAACTATCAATTTTAATTAGAGGATCTGTTAGATATTGAAATGAGGGAGGGAGAGGCTTGCGCAGAGGTTTGTGCCCTATTTTGACGGACACAGTTTTTGCCGACAAATAGGCTCAGTAAATGCATAATGAAAATATTTTTTTTTGTGATTATTGGATGCATTTATATAAGTTACTTGAAACAGTCATATTCAAAGACAACTCCATTTTGTTGGATACTTCTAGAGCACTTGTGTTCTAAGATATTCGTGAAATTTGGCACTCGGCACGCGAATTTTGCATGGAAACATTGAGCATTCGTATTTTTGTCGACTGCCGCCTCTGAATGTCAACTTAGCATGTCGAGTGAGTGAGTGAATGAAACAACTTTATTTGGTCCACAATAGACGCGAGTATATTCGCCACCTGGCTAGGCCCACTCGGGGACCATCAGGTGGAACCTGACGGCCCTCTCGCGAGCCCTCTGGACTGCCAGGATTTGAGAGGTCTGGTCCTGGGCCCTAATGAAATGAAGCATATCGAGTGCCAAAAATTTAATGATGATTGTCTCGGATCGCAAGCGCTATAATAGTATCCAATAAAATGAAGTTTTCTTGCAACGCGATTTTCGATTAATACTTAATACGCATAATCAGTGTCGTGAATATTTGGCTGCGCGTGTTCAAAAAAAGATTTTGCACTCACCGCTGCACTGTTGCTCAAGTTTTGCAGAACGATCGCATTTTGTTGTCGACTTCGTTTAGCATAACACTTGGCACGATTAGTCGCCCGTTTTTTGAGACAAAAACGAGAAACTGTTTTCGCCTATGGGGCTCTTGCATTGCCCAGGGGGCGCTGCAAAAATGGTGCTAAAAAGCGCCCTCTGTCCTGAACTGGGTAGTACCAAGCTCAGTAGTCTGCTTCGGAAAGCACGTTTACAATATGGACCCGCCACTTTCGCTTTTGTTGTACCACGGCTTGCAGCGAATATCAGGCGCCGAAGATTTTTCAGGGGTGGCACGTTGCGTAAAGGCAATAGATCATGCAACGCCGAATACGTGTACGCCGTTCAAGAAATAAGCGGCGAAGTTGAACTTCAGGTAAGGTTTGCGCGCTGCTAGGTTCAGGCGCACAAACGCGAGGAAATGCTTGCTATAAATGAATTCACAGCAGCGATAAGCAAACGTGTACGGAACTGCTAGAGCGCACGACGGTACTCGCGGCGACGGCAGCGGTCTTTCAGCATGCCGCGATGTACGAACTGCTCGAGCGCACGATCGTACGCGCCGCGACAGTAGCGGTGTTTCGACATGCCGCGAAACGGCGGGCCTCCTGCAATATTTGTTGACTACATGCCGCTAGACAAGTAGCGGCCGTCTGTCCCTTTAGCAACTGATAAATAACTGATGCAATGCATATGAGCTCGCAGTAAATTAACGTACGTGCGAATCGCGCTGCAGCGCGAGCTCGTGCGCTGCTCGCTTGACGTAACTTAATTTAATGACAGCGCTCGAACATCGATGTGCTGTAATCAATACTGCCTTGCTGTGCTGCCTCAACGTGCTGGCTTGAGGTCAAGGATGAGCACATTTAACTCTCGAACCTATGCTGCTCGTAGTGGGTAGTTATAAATTGTCGCCGAATCAGCCCGACCATTTGTGGTCATTAGCACACATCTGGTCACTTCACCAGTTCACACCAGTCGAATTGTTAATTGTCGCTGTGGCCGGGTCTCCAATCGTGAATCACAAGCCATGCCTGATGCTATGTCGATCTGCCGTCGGGACTGTAGGTGCAAAAGACCAAATTTTGGAATGCAGATAATCAAGCAAGCTTCAAGACAGGTGAAGCAGGCAGCATGGCGCGAAGTTTCGCTTATCCAGCGCGCCCGACGCTCCGCTTCGCGAGGCCTTGAAGGAAAACGGTCCAATCTGATGTTGGGATTCAGGCCTTCTTGTTCATGGCAGCCCACGACGCAGAAGTAACTACGGTGACGCTTTTTCGAGGCTGAGCTAGGTCTCTCCAGATCAGCGTCTCCGATTCCTTCTGCTTCCAGCATTACGTCTCACGGAGAGCCCGTTTTCGTTAAACTATAGGCTGCGGCTAGCTCGCAGCGTGGTCAGCGTGGTCTGTGAGAAGTGACGAGCCTTTTTGCACTTGCAACAGGGCAGAAAAAAGTGCGAATCGACGCAAAACTCGGGCTAGAAACGTGCTTCGCCACAGCCAGGGCTCAATACTACCCAAGCCGGTACTACCCAGATAACGTTTCGCGCGCCACCACCAGGCGCCGCTACATACCTCAAACTCGGTCGGGTCAGGACAACAAAGTGTTGGCAAAAACTCGGAAAGTAGGGTAGACCCTACAGGCGAAGTGGGAGGCAGGGAGCCAAAGCAAGCCGTCATCAGCTCGCCGCCGGTGAAACGGCGTAGTTATAGTGAAGCTGCACAACGCGCCCCGAGTGAGGCGACGCTGCAGCCACAGGGGCGCCAGCGGGCGCAAAGGGAGGGGCAGCAGGCACAGGCTGCAGTCGAACGGTTTGCACGTAGAAGGGTCCTGGTGATAGGGGACTCCAATGTGGGGAGGGCCGAACAGGGCGTGATGGCGAGAGTGAAGGCGGACGGGCGAGTACAGGTGGAGGTGCAAGCGGGCAAGGGTATGGCGGAAGCAATGACCAAGGCGCGGGAAGTAATTGGGGTCAGCACGGAGAGCGACAGCTTGGTCATTATGCATTCTGGGCTCAATGACGTGCTTAAGGGGAGAAGCCAGGACCTTGAGAGGCACATTGAGACTGGGCTGAGTAAGCTTAGAGAGGCCTCCGGGAGGGTGCATGCGACCATATGCACTATCCCAGAGGTCCAGGGCCAGGCTTACCAGGTAGAAAGGAGGGTGGTTGAGGCCAATCGGGTCATTAGGAGTCTGAGCGGACGACTCGGGTACAGCGTGATGGAGGTCAACAGGGACGTGTACGGAACCGGCTTCCGACCTTTTGTGCAGGATGGTATTCACTACAGTGGTGCCACTGGCAAAAGGATAGGGGGCAGGATGGGTCGCCAGGCAACAGCTTTTTTAGGGGGACCCAGAGCCCTGAAAGAAGCAGTGTAGGCGTGGACGATTCGAGGCAGGAGCCACAAACACGCGAACATCGGTACTGTAGGAGAGGTGACAGGAATAAGCGCAAGAGCCAAATTAAGTCAGACATAGGGTTCATTAACATGCAAGGTGGCAGAAATAGGCTAAAATGGGAGGAAATCGAAGAACAACTAAGGCAGGAGAACTTAATGATT
Organism: Dermacentor variabilis; assembly: GCF_050947875.1. NCBI lineage: Eukaryota > Metazoa > Arthropoda > Arachnida > Ixodida > Ixodidae > Dermacentor > Dermacentor variabilis. Next base: position 10,000,036 of record NC_134568.1, on the reverse strand, counting down.
TATGGGTTTGTAGAGACACATCTTAGGGACATGGAACAACCGCCCTGTAACCCTGATTATGCATGGGAATATTGCAACAGAGTGCAGGGTAGCAGAAAGGGTGGGGGAATTGGAGCATTCATTCATAAAAATACAAATTGGCAAAGGGTCAAAGAAGAATGCAAGGAGCATTTATGGCTAGAAGGAAAAGTAGCAGGGGCGAAAACACTTCTGGGCTTTGTATACCTTTGGACAGGATCAAATGCTAAAGAGGAAAACAAAAAAATGTTGGACTGTATAGCAGCGGACATCAATGAGCTAGGAAAAGGATGTGAAGTAATTGTATTAGGAGACATGAATGCGCATGTTGAAGATATGGATGGGTACACAGACTCCACAGGTAACATGCTGCTGGATATGTGTGAGAGGCTTAACTTAGTTGTCTGTAACTCTACTGAAAAGTGTGACGGGATCATAACATGGGAGGTAGGGGGTCGACACTCGACAATAGATTATGCGTTGATGTCACATAGGATGTACGATAGATTAGGAGCCATGATTATAGATGAACAGGGCTCCAGAAGTATAGGTAGCGACCACAAACGTATCAAGTTGAGTTTTAAGAGGGAAACTAAAGCACGAACGACGCGCGAGGAAACGCCAGATGTGATTTTTTACTCAGAAGACGAAGTGGAAATAGCGGCCAAACAAATTGAAGAGGAAATATCAGAGAGTACTGAAACTGATTGGACTTACCCAAAGTTAATGAGACTATTTGAGCGTGAGCTAGGTAAGGCGCGAGTCAGGAAAACAAGGCAAGGGATACGAAAACTCAAGAGCTGGTGGGATGAAGAGGTTAAGAAGGCCATAAAGAAACGTCAGGAAGCCTCCAGGGAACACAGGTATTCCAAAAGTAAGGGAGAACCTGAAGCAGAAGTAGAGAGGAAATGGGTAAACTACATAAAATGCAAAAGGGAAGCATCTTATTTGATCAACGAGAAAATCAAGACAAAAGGGTCCCAATGGCTGTCAAAAATAAGCAATAAAAAAGATAAACAGGCAGCTAGAAAATTCTGGCAACATCTGAACTCCTTGGGTAATAGGACAAGCCTAGAGCAGAGGTATATAGTAACAGCTCAAGGTACTCGGTTAGAAGGAGAGGCGGCAATGGAGCATATAGGAACCATGATGAGGGAAAAATTTACAAAACAGACAAATGGTACATGCAGTAAGTCGGAGAGGGATAGCCCGGTCAACCCACTGCTTTCGCTTGGACAAAAAGAGTGGGAAAGGGCGGAGAAGAGGGTACCAAGTAGCACATCGGCAGGCCCCGATGGTATTCCAATTATGTTAATAAAGAAATTGGGCCCGAAATCTAAGAAATCATTGAGGGAGGTGGTGAGCAAAATGCTAGTGGATGGTAAAGTACCTGACGAATGGAGGCTAAGTAGGATGAGAATGATATATAAGGGAAAGGGGGACAAAGCTGACATAAATAACTACCGGCCTATAACAGTGACGTCAGTGGTTTACAGGGTGGTTATGCAGATTATAAAGGACAGACTGCAGGCATGGGTAGAGAACGAGGGGGTACTTGGAGAGCTACAAAATGGGTTCCGGAAGCATAGGAGGCTAGAAGACAATCTGGTCTCGCTAACACAGTGCATTGAAATAGCTGAAAAGGAACACAGACCCCTATGGCTGGCTTTTTTGGACATCAAGGGAGCCTATGACAGTGTACTTCAAGAGGGCTTGTGGGGCATTCTGGAAACTTTAGGAGTGCAAGATGGAGTAACCAATTTCTTAAAAGATATCTATAAAGGTAACCGGGTGATTATACAATGGGAAAAGCAGGTTTCGGAGCCTGTGATGATTCGGCGGGGGCTTAGGCAGGGGTGCCCATTGTCACCTCTGATGTTTATGCTGTACCTACAAGGTCTAGAGGCCAAAATACAGCAAAGCGGACTCGGCTTCAACCTATCATTTCTCAAGCAAGGAAAATTGATTGAACAGTCATTACCAGGACTGATGTACGCGGATGATATTGTATTAATGGCTGACAATGCAGAAGATCTGCAGGAATTAATGGACATATGTGGTACAGAAGGAGACAGGTTAGGCTTGAAGTTTAGCAAAGAAAAATCAGCAGTCATGATTTTTAATGATAACAGTTGCGGCGAGTATAAGATACAGGAGGCCACGCTGGAGATAGTCGATAAATACAAGTACCTTGGGGTGTGGATAAATAATGGCATTGAGTATCTGACAGAGTACGAAAAATATCTAACGACTAAAGGTAACAGAAGTGCAGCGATTATGAAGAGTAGGGCACTGTGGAACTACAATAGGTACGAGGTAGTACGAGGGATATGGAAGGGGGTAATGGTACCAGGCCTGACTTTTGCCAATGCAGTTCTATGTATTAGAACAGAGACCCGGCAACAGTTGGAAATTAGGCAACGTGGTGTGGGTAGGCTCGCTCTGGGAGCACATGGCAAGACACCAAATCTTGGAGTGCAGGGGGATCTGGGATGGTCTTCTTTCGAGGGCAGAGAGGCTAGTAGCAAGATAGCATTTGAGGAGCGATTGAGAAAAATGGGGGAAATTCGGTGGGCTAGGAAGGTTCTCAGTTACTTATACACGAGGAATGTTGACACGAGGTGGAGGAAGCGAACTAGAAAATTGACAAGCAAATACTTGGGCAGTAGCGGGGGAACAAGTAAGGAATCATCTGTCAAGAAAAAGGTTAAGGAGGCAGAGAGGGGTATGTGGAGTACAGAGATGCAAACCAAATCGGCATTGGAGACATACAGGACGTTTAAGCAAGAAATAGCCAAAGAAAATATTTACGATAACTCTAAGGGAAGCTCATTGTTGTTCGAAGCCAGGACAGGTGTACTGAGGACTAAAACATACCGAGCCAGATACCAGGAGATAGATTTGGTGTGCGAGGCGTGTAGAGAGGAGGAGGAAACGGTGGAACACCTGATACTTGCTTGTAAACAACTTCACCCTGCAGTTGAGTCTAACGGGGAGCTATTCAAAGCCTTGGGTTTTAAAGACAGTGAAAGTAGAATAGACTTTGAACAGGTAGAAATAACTAAACGGAGGCTATCTGATTGGTGGACAATATCAACGCAAAAGTAAAGAAGTAAATACATAGCTATGCATGCATATAGAGCCATTAAAGGCTAGGTGGCGCGCGCCGCCGCCGCCCGATTCAAAGGGTTGAGCCACAATCATCCATCCATCCATCCATCCAGCGCAAGACGCCCACGGGAAAAATGGCGTCTGAAAAGCCGGCCCTGGCACAGACTTGTGCCGCCGCCTGCCGGCAGCAGCAGGAAGGAGCTGCTGCCGCGTAAGCGGCCGATTTCAGGATGTGGTTTTGTCTGCTAACGCGGCCGCCTCGATCACGCGCGCACGGCGGGGCTTGCTCCGGCCGTCCCATTCAGCGCGCACCCCATTGGAGAGGTGTAATCGGAGAAGTTTCCTCGCGCGCCGCAGAGCGGCGCTGTTCTCCCACTCCTGCTAGAGTTACTGTATATGCTACCGTAGGTAGCAGAGTTGCGCGTAGGTCCGCCATCTTGCCTGAGAAGCAACCAAGTCTATGCGGCGAAGCCGCACTCCGTTTTTGCAGGCGACATGCCTAGCGTATCGTCGATCGACCGTGGGCGCTTTTGCATCGCTGTGCACCGCTTTTCCGCCTAATCGCAAACAAAGCGCATCGAAACAGCTGACTGGATTAGATTGTGAAGAAAAAGGCGCTGCCCTTTTTTAGCGCCCGGCGTAAGATGCAGCGCGTATATTAGTTCTTTTTTTTTTTTGAGTTGCATTCACCTGTGCACTTTCTCCGCCCTAATAACGTATGGGCACTCGCGTATCTAGAATAGATTGTGTATTCTATATACGCCGATCAGATGCAGCATTCGTGAACCGCGACGGTAACGATTAGATCGCACCGAATAAACTTAGGGAATATGGTGATGTTATTTTATAGATTCCGGAAATCCTACAAAATTTTCGTGCGAAAAAGCTACTTCACAAGGTAGTATAAGGTTCGAAATAAGATAGCGTATTAAAACTGGACAAACTTTAGTAATTGAGGTAAACAATCGGATACTTTAATGAGTTTCCTTCGCTTGAATACTGCTTGGCACTCAGGTTTTGTTTCAACAGAGATAAATACGCAGAGAAAAGAGCAGAGCAGTGCTCGTTTAGCATGTAAACAGTAACAAAAAGCACCGAGCCGCAACTACCTCTTTTTTTGGCAATAAAATCACAATTCGAATTTCAGAGAAAAAAACAAACACTAGTATATGCGCGTGCAAATATTTTGATATAGTGAGCTTTATCAAGTGGCGCTCTTTTACAAAGGGAACTGTACTAAATATAATGAGGCTCATACTTGCTTATGTGCCATAGCTCTCAACATGTAGCCAGTCTAAAATATTACTGGTGAATCAATGACGAACCATTGCTATTTCGACTCTGGTACCCCATTAGATCTTGTGTAGGAACATATCCATCTACCAGCAAGCAATGGATATCAGCTACACCTGCAAGTGTGATTTCATTATGTGCCTTTTCACTGCAGGGATTCCAAAAGTAGCCTTCTGTGGGAGTGTTGCGAAAGTTTTTCTCACAGGATTGACATAGCTACATTAAAGGGAATAATTCAAAACACAGTTAGGCCCTTACCGTATGTTAAATGACGACATTCATTCCTCTTGCATCCTGCTTCACATAAGCTGTAGTAGATTAAATATATTTACTTAGTAGTAACCTCTTTCATATTCAGAAACAACCCAAGCAGTGCACAATCATGAAAATGTGAGCTGGCTTTTTTACGACACTTCTGTGAAAGCAGTGTGGTGCATCACACGCAGAAAACTGGTAATTCCAGCTAAATCTTCTGTATAACTCTACGTGCTTCCATTATTTAAAAAAATCCAGACTTGCAGTAGCTTTTAATATTCCAGCTGTGAATTCTTTTAGCACAGCCCAAAAAGCACGTAGCTGTTAGTCAAGCAATTTCATCTCATACATACTTGACGCAATAGGCAGTTGGCTGAAAATTTGTTTGTTCAGGTGTCTTTACCTGAACACCCTTCACTAGTTTTACAAAAGAAGAAAAACAATTACTGCAGTAAGGTGTCACGAGGCAGGCCGACGAAACAAACGTGAGATGCGCTGCGCACGTTGCGTTGTTGCTACGCAGCTAGCACGCACGTGGATAGCGAACGGCAACATCGGCCGGATTGGATTTGAATTTGACTGGCGATAACTTGTGCCAATCCAGTTCGCTGCAGCGGCGGCGTCGGGAAATACAAAAATTGGCCCGAACATCTGCTTCTCCGCAATGCACGGTTGCTTGGCTACCACGTGATGACACTCTGCCAATAGAGGCGCTAGCGGCGTGATAAAACAGACGCGCAACTCTGCTACCTGCGGTAGCACATACAGTAACTCTAACTCCTGCTAGAGTTACTGTATATGCTACCGTAGGTAGCTACCTGCGGTAGCACATACAGTAACTCTAACTCCTGCCTAGGGTGCCTCGATGCGCGCGCCCTCTACGGAGGAGGGAGCGCGCGCATCGAGGCACCCTACTCCTGCCTAGAGTCACTGGAAAAAAATTGAGAGTACCGCAAAGGTCGGAATTTGACTGGCAACATTGAGCGGCCACCGCCATATACCTTTCAAGTCGACTGCGTCGCGGGAAGGCCGCCGTGTTGGAAGAGCTTCATATTCGGTGACACATCGGGTTGAGTGTTTACTGAAGTACAAATACTTTCTGGCCGGAGATAATGGTTGCGAAGAACGAAAATAAAATGTTATGTTGTGCGAAGTAATGCAGCCGGTGGTTGTTTTGCAAGCCGATCGTGTTTACTGCTGGAACACGATTGTGGGCAGCAGTTTAGCGCGTCTATCGGGAGCTTATGCACGCGTTTGTTTTGTTTTTTTCCCCTTCCGCGGAGCGAGCTACGAAGGAAACATTTTGTCACTTCGAGCCGGAATGAGGCAAGCTTGTGCTTTTGGGTATGAACATCGTGGACCGCCGTCGGCTTCTATTGAATGTTTCCAAGCAGGACGAAACTAACTACTGACAGTGTCACAGGCACGTACGTTCATTGTATAATTTCACAAGCTAAATCGAATACATCTAATTTAGTTTGTAAACTCTAACTCCTGCCGACGGCGCGGCGGCATGGCACATGCTTGGAGAAGCGAATACATCGGAGAGTGCACGTGCACACCCTGGCATCAGCTTCACTCTAAAATGTGTTGACAGCCAGAGGAAACCGCAAGGAAATCAAGGTACGTCTCTGTATATCCTTAAATCAGGTTCACATTGTTTCTTGTAGCATAATACGATCGAGACGCAGCTAAGGCTGCGTTGATGCATGACTTGATGTGCCGCATTGCACGTGTCTTGAAATATCTATTCTGGCCAGTGAGCTGCCGCTGTGCCTAAGCGCTGCCTCTGCAACGCTCGTCTTCCTTTTTGTTTGCGGGCTTTTCTTTCAACGTGGCCCCTGACTGTCTTCTCGATCTGTCTTTCAAGGTCCATTTTCTTTAGCCTCGTGCTCGACAAATTATATACTCGGGGCCCTTCCACGCATGGCTTTTATATTTTTTTACATTGTGTAGCTTCAAGGGCACTTGAGTGATGTTGGGAGTAGGCTTCCCAGTCCTCAAGTGTTGCTGCTGAAGGGGTTCTGCTGCTATCAGCCATGTGTTATGTATTATCGCTTTGTTCGAGTCACTTCGATTCAGACAAAAGATTATTTTGATAATCAGGGACTTTGACCTCATAGATTATTTCCGGTATTTTCAGGAACATGCCACATTGCTGCGTGCCATGCTGCAAATCCAGCACAAAAGAAAAGTTTGGCTTAAGCTTCCACAAATTCCCAACTGGTGAAACGCTCCGGCACGCATGGCTGAAAACTATATCGAGGAAAGATTTTACTCCGAATGATAAGTCCGCCAGCAGTGTCGTCTGCTCTTTGTACTTCTTGGGCAATGACTACCGTTTTGAATCCGCAAAGATCCGGTGTCTGAAGCGGACTACTGTACCCAGTGTTTTTCCTGGATACCCGAGCTATATGCAGCCGCAGCTAGCAAAAAAAAAACGGCGAAAGTTGGAGCGGGAGCAACCACCTTGCGCAGTTCTAAAACAAATGATGCTCTCAGTCCAATGAACTGCATTAGTGAGAAAAATGTGAAAACAACCGAGGGCCATGAAGAAAGCAGCCATCTGCTCTTACCTGCTGTAAAAAGCCAAACACTGAATTTAGTTCTTCAGCCTAATCCTCAAGACCATGAAAATCATCTTCCAGCTACTTCAATAGTTGAATGTGCTACTCAAACAAGTGATTATATTGTCCCCCATAAACATACAGATGTAAGAGAAATAAACCGGTTGAGGGTGCAGCTTTTCAGGAAAAATAAAGCAATACGAGAACTTCGCACACAGAATGAAAGGTTGCTGAAAAAAGTCAATGATTCTAAGTCCAACACAGTGCAATCTGCATTGAGGAAGTGCTTGCAAAAAGTGGGCACGGCAAAGTTTTGTCTGGAAGACTGTATAGTTGAGCAGCTAGCAAATGCTTCAAGGCAGCATCCTTCTTGGTCACCGGATTTTGTGAAGGAGTGTGTAGGTCCTATACTACCTATCGCCAAAGACCTACCGTTACATACGTAACCGAGGCCTTCTGAAGCTACCCTCAAAAAATACTTTGCTCCGGTATGTTGGGAAGTCTAACAATAAAAGTGGAGTCACACCGCTGATGAAAGAGTGTCTCATGCAAGAAGTCAAGCAGCTAAAAGAGCAAGCAAAGATGTGTTCAGTAATTATTGACGAAATGGCCATAAGCTCAAAATACATATATGACCGCAAAATGGACTGTTTTTTTTTTTTTTGGTCATGAAACAACAAAGCCTGACACCATCAGCCAAGAAAATGTAAGCAATGTTGTAGTTGCTAATAAGGTGTTGTGCTTTGTGGCTGCAGGGCTGTCAACGTCTTACAAAATTCCATGCGGCTTCTTCTTCACGAACCAGCTAAGTGGTAAAATGCTGCACAAACTGACAAAGCATGTGATCGAAGAAGTCGAAAAGTGTGGTCTTCATGTAGCACGAATCGTTACAGACAACCACAAAATTAATGTGACTATGATGCGCCATTTTGTTAATGGATCGCTGAAGCCAGCTGTCAATCGCCCATGTGACCCAAGCAGGCCACTATTTTTGTCCTTCGACCAATGTCACATCATAAAAAATGTGCGAAATCTCTTTCTTGAAGGCGAAATGACTGATGGAAGCTTTCAATAACGGGATTATTCATAAAGAAGCTCTATGAACTCCAGAAGAATGAGATTGTGAAGCCTGTTCATTTTCTCACTCAAAAGCACCTTGAGCCGAGTAATTTCGAGAAAATGAATGTTGGGAGGGCAGTGCAGCTTTTCTCGGATGAGGTGATTGCTGCGGTTTCCTTTCTTATGGAGTTCCCTACTTATCACCCAAGAGCTGAGCCCTTAAGAAATGCTGGCGCAACTGTGCAGTTCATGAAGGCAATCCAAAATTGGTTTGATATCCATAATGTGGCCAACAACAGAGCCCACGTGCACTGAAGCAAGCCCGACCAGATGCATTTCTTCTGTGCGACAGATGGACGCTTGAACTGGCTTGGGGACGAATTCCCGCAGTACCTTGAGAGTCTCCACAGTGCCTGCAAATCAAGTGGAAAAAAATTCCTAAGCCCAGAAACTTACGAGGCACTGCTGCTCACAAGCAAGTCTTCCGTTCTTTGTATTAAGTACTTGCTGGAGAGTGGGTTCTTTTATGTCCTCACGAGAAATCTGTCAAGTGATCCGGTTGAGGTCCTCTTCAGTGCTTTGCGTCAAATGGCGGGTTGCAATGACTGTCTAGACGCTAGAGCTGTCACCTTCGCCCTTGAAAAGTTACTGCGGACTGGCATCCTGTGTGCATCGCAGGCATCAAATGTGGGAAATGGTCAGAGTGTTATGAGGTAAGCACACAAGTTTTGCTACAAAATTAAGTGTATTTCACTGTATATCAAGTTCTTCTGGTTTAATTTCACTTGTTCACTAATGCTAGTCTGTGCTGAGCATGCAAGAAAATTTTCTTGGCATTTTTTCCTTCTGATGTCATTTCTGTTGTATTCATTTTTTTTTTTGTTCTCCAGCATGTACAGTGCTTCTACATCAACCCAATTGAGCAGAGTTGATCCAGCTGTGCCGAGCGGGACATCTTCAGGATTGGACACATCGAGCATTCCTCAGAACACCTCGGCTAAAACCAGTAGTGCACTACTCAGGTATGCACATCCGCTGCAGCACCATTTATTTGATGTCAGTTTTTCAAAAAGGACGCGCGCTTCCTTTGGTTCTTTTACCTCTGTACACCACATATAGTGGTAACCAACTTCTTGTTCTTGCACTGTTTTGTTTTTCAGCTTGTCTGAACCACCCGATATTGCGGATGATCAAAGCAATGTGTCAGCAGTAACTAGCGATTTCCTACCTAGGTATGCATAAGCCCCAGCTCCGTTTAACAAATGTGTTTTTCAAGCTAGTGCTGTTTCCCCATGCTTTTGCACCTTTTTCATGCCGCTCACTAATATATAGTTTCTGTACCGTTTTGTTTTTTCGCATTTGCGAACCACCGAGTTTCGTGGATGATGTCAACAGTTTGCTGGCGCCCTTGAAAGTGATGCCCTGTAAGTAGGTAGACTTAATGTATTGCGCATGCAGTTATAATAGCCTTTCGAGCTTATTACTTTTTCAAGCCGGGATTGGAGCTCCATATTCCTTAATTAGTCCTGATATGTGCACTTTGTTCTTACCTTTTCTTTTTCAGTGCAGCGGCCACCTTCAACAGTGGAAACCGCTGCAGTAGCATACGTCGCCGGTTTTGTCGTGAAGGCGATAGAAGAAGAAAGGATGTGCAGCGCCTGCCCAAGACTGAATGATTCGGGACCATCAATATCACCAGTGATGGGACTTATTATTAACCACCGAACTAGAGGGGGTTTGGTGTTCCCAAAGCCCGAGTTTGTAGCTGTTCTTGTAAAAGTAAAGAAGGCCATCGACATCGCAGTGCCGGCACAAACGATGTGTGCAAGAAGATCACGGCAATGATTTTGCCGCATCTGGAGAGCTGCCCTCTCTATATATGCGAGGCAAGAGAAGACCATGTCTCGGTCACATCCTCAATAGTGGCAAAGAAATTCATAAAGCCTCTCCTATCAAACATTGCTGCTCTTGTTACGGACAGAGTGGCCTATCGCAAAAAAATTAATCACTAAGCCGCTCAGTCGAAAGGTTTTGCGCGTTTAAACAGCTCGAGCGCGCACGAGCTGACAACTTTTTATTGTAAATAAATTCCTGCATACACTGACTTTGTTATGCTGGTAATTTTTACCACGAATATAGCCATGATATTCAAGTATACAGACTAATCAGAGCCACAGGACGTTGCTCTCCGCGGCTGTCGACTCTGGTGAGCAGATTCTCTCGTACAGGAGGAACAGTGATGAGCTCGCCTAAGGAATATAAAATTGACAGCTCAGCGTGCAACATCGCCTGCCCATTTTCTTCATAGTAGAATTGCCATTTCCCTTCCAGGCTGTTTTTCGACCGGTAAAGACGTTCTGACCGAGCTAGTACGTCATGCACAAACGTTCATGAATTTACAGGGGAGCAAAATTACTACTGCGCTGCCTCGTGAGACGTGGCACTTCTTTTATAAAGAAGTAATGCCTTTCCATACTTCCATGCTTTCATTGGCCTGCTGCGCCCAAAACCGCAGATATGGTTGTTTTCCGGGGAGCACTCGTTTCGCATGGCATCATGACTGCCCGCTTCGGGCAACATGCGGCCGCAGCGTCTGGAGCTTAGTAAGAAAATAAATACCTAGTCGCAGGAGGCGTTGGTGTTCTTGTGTAAATTTGTATTCATCGCGGTTTTCCGCCACTCTTCATCACGCAATACGTCTAAGGCGCCGCAAATCGCCTCGTGCAAAGCCATAGGAGGGGAGGCCAGGAGGGAGGCGAGGGGTCGGTCACGCGCGCCGCGGTGCGGCGAAAGGAGCGGCCACGCCACTCTCCGCAATTACGCCCTCTCCGTCCGAATGGAACGGCCGGAGCTCCTTCCTACTGCTGCCGGCAGGCGGCGACACAAGTCTGTGTCAAGGCCGGCTTTTCAGACGCCATTTTTCCTACAGGCGAAAACAGTTTTTCATTTTGTCTTAAAAAAAGAAAAGGTGACTAATCGTGCTAAGTGTTATACTAAACGAAGTGGACAACAAAATGCGATCGTTCTGCAAAATTTGAGCAGGAACAGTGCAGCGGTGAGTGCAAAATCTTTTTTGAACACGCGCGGCCAAATATTCAGGACCCTGTATTAGTCGCGGAATTTTAAAAAAATTATTGTTTATTATATATTAACTGACTCAATTTGTTCGGGAACGTGGTGTCTGCCAAAGTGCCTAACTGTGCAAGCAGCCTTTGCTTTCTAGCATAAAGTTAATATACTGACTCTACAGGAAAAACTAGTCGAGAAAAATGGCCACCACAATGACGCCGCCATGTTGCTACCTCCCGTTTTTATTATGCTGAAGATAATATATGCAAAAACAAGCATTTACACGAAGCACGTATTAACGATGTGAAAAGTTAATTCCGTTTATTTTAAAGAAGGGTGCGATAGGTATTTATAAAATTTCGATGTAAAATTTACGGTGCGTGAATGCCTGTTTGTGTCATCTTTCCTGTATTCCCAAGACCCAGGGCCCATAGAGTTTTGTAGGAAACTCTATGCCATTGCCGACTAGAGTGACCTTCCTCCGTCCATCGCTGCCATTTCTGACATTGACAAATTCAAGACAACTCTGTTTTCGGCCGCTTTTTAAAACCTGTTATTATATAATTATGTACTGCTTTTTTTGTACTTACCACTCCTTTCTGTAATGCCTTCGGGCCAGGAAAGTATTCGAAATAAAAAACAAGTGAACTAGATGACGCCACCATACCCAAGGAGGCTCGGGATAGCGTTGATTGCGCATTTTGTCTTAATCGCATCTCTGCTGCGCCTGCACAGCATTGCAACAGTGCAGCGCCCTTGTGGTTACCGATTTCAATGCATAGGCGCTGTGAGGAGCTTTGCAGCTAGGATTGCTTACATTAAACCGTTGTTGTACAGAGGACAAATTTAGGGATTCTCAGAGCAAGTTTAGTGCTTCCGAGAAGCTATTGTGCATATAGTGCTGTTGCGACTGGGGGTCCAAAGACGTGAAATCTACTTTCATAGTGGAGGAGTAAGGGAACGTGAGGCTGGGCCCGATATTCAGGACGTTTTACAAACACGTTAATATTTACATATTTACAAGAAAATTCAAAGTAATACAGAAAAAGTTCATGATGAAGTTGTAGCTGCCCATCACTCCCGCCGTCCGTGGCTCTTTTTATGCCCTAGGGGGTCATTGTTCAGTCACCTCCCCCAATCCGACGTCAGGAGCCCGATGACATCAGGCCCCACCAATCCGGAGGTCTGTTGCCCTTTCCCTCCGAAGGGAGCTTTGTCGTAAACGCACGCACATCACTGGGCACAAACAGGGGATCGTACACTGAATCCGCTTGTCCATTGTCTCCGCTTGTCCGCTGACTTCGATCGTACACAGACTCCGTCCTTGGCGTGGACCTGCCAATTTTGGCGGCTGACAGGTGGTGGACCGTATTTTTGCACTATTTGCCCAAACCTCTCCTGACCGAGATACTCCCGTGCTGGCCGTAAGTCATCCCTGTTGAGAACCATTGTGACGAGGGCGTCGGCCCGTTCCCCCATAATCACGCTAGCCGTGACCGGAGGTTGTCGCGGGATGAACGGCCGTTCACAACAGCCCGTCCACCGCCAGGAAGAGGGCTCGCAAGGTGCCAGCTCATCGGTGCCCCTTGAAGAAGCCTTGGCCGCTCAGCAGGCTCCGCTCCGATTCGAAGTCCCGGGCTCGCCGGGAGGATCGAACGGCCGATCACAACAGTGCCAACTTCAGTGGACGACAGAAGTTTTCTATAGCTGCCCTATAAACCGTTTCATCGGGCGAGGAGGATAGGGCGCGCGGAGACAACACCCTCTAGAGAACTTAAGGCCTTCTGGCTGAACCTCTCCCCTTGAGCTACGTCACGCAGAAGAGGCCAACATAGAAGTTCCGTGCAGCGCGCTGCGAAGGTACTAGCGGCGTACCTGTGTTGAAAATGAAGCGCGGAAGATATACAATAGTTAACCCCGGCTATTCGGAGAAGATCGAGGCGACGACGGCGGCGACAACAATTCGATTAGTTCCAGGAGCCGTGCCGCTCCTCGAATAGCTTCGCGGTTAAACAAGTCCCGGCATGCTCGGCCACGCTGCCGCATGCTTCCGAACGCACATTTTTTTCTAGACGTGACCAGTGCATGCAGTCTCAACACTTGTGCTGTGCTTGCGATTGTGTGTACCGCGAGTCTTCATTGCCCCGGAATGTGGAGTGCCATGCCAAGATATGCCTAACAAGTGCTGCGTGCCCACTTGCCGGAGCAATTACAAATCGGGGGAGAAAAATCACGTCTTCAAGTTTCCGCAAGATGAAGAAGCCCAGAGTGGCTGCATTAGGGCGATACCACGTGCAGATTTCATTGTATCACCGCACTCCAAGGTAAGATGTTCAGCACTTCTTTAAATAGTTACTTTTGAAAAATACGGGAAGGTTAACTGCTCAATTAGAGAAAGTTCCTTTAAATCAGTAATGTTAGAATAAAATTTAGAACAACTTTTAACTTCCTTCTAGGTTTCTGAACTTCACTTCATTGAGGCCGACATCGTGCGGGAATTCTCTCACCTTGACGACCTTACAAGGCACACCGTCACTGCACCACTCTCACACCTGCGTCTTCGCCCAGGTGCAGTCTCATCAAAGTTTCCTCAATGTCCACCTTATCTTTCGAAGCCAAGCACCTCGAGGGAGGATTCTGATTCCAAGCGCATGCGTCTTGAAGCTGCTTCTTTGAAGAAAGCGTGTGAAGCGTCTGCTGAAGCATTCCGCAAGGAGAAGGAAGCGGTTAAGATTCTAAACCTAGAAGACCTGATGCAATTTATAACAAGCAAAAAGTCTACGTTCAGGAAGATGAATTTACTAATTTGCCAAACCAACGTCGTTTAGTCACTGACCTCACGCTTGAACTGCATGCTCGTCAGTGATGATTCCTCAGAGTTCGACGCGTGCGAGGATGGACACAAATGTCAATTTGTGTTAAGGCACCTTTTGCGGTGTAGCACAAATATTTTATTGAAGAACTACTGCTGCAAGATGAATGACAAAATATTGGATGCCAATGCTAAGGCAAGGAAGAGAAAAGCTGAAACTCTGCGCAATAAGGCAGCTGTTTCCTTGTAAATAGCTGCACGAATGTTTTATATTCCGTTTCTATACTTATTTGAGTTGTTGTAAATTAGTGCACTGCGGTAATTAGTGTGTTGACAGCGAAATTATTCATTTAAGCATAATCTAGATTGCAATAAGTACATGTGTCCCCAATAAAAGTTTTCATACGCAATTGGGAAGCTAATAGAGTGCGTTACATTCATCATTGCCGCGCCATAAAAACCATAGGTACAAAAATACGGAAGGAAAAGTTTTTATGGATTCAATTTATTTGAAGTAATAGGTATGGAGTGTGGCGTATAATAAATAATAATAATTATTATAATGAACAAACAACGTAGATTACAAAGACGACAAAGCGCGACGCTATAAAAAGCTGCTGAAATCAATACCTGCACATGTTTTACAAAGCTGTTTTGTATCTGTGCCTCTAAATAAATGCTTTGTAAGGTGCCTGCTGCTCATTCCGCAGTTTATACTGAAGAAAAAGTGTGGAGTGGTCAATAAAAGCATACGGCTGCTAGGTGAACCAAGCCGCGATCCCTTCATTCAACCCGTATCCCCGAGCGTGCCGATGGCCTCTTCTCCGTGACGTCACTCGCCGAGCACTCAGGCCTTCTTTTCTAGGAGGTGTTGGCGGAGAGCCTTTCCTCCTCTCTGGCTTGGGCAATCCGGCGCGGCGCTGCTTGAAAGTGTTGCTGTCGCGTGCTGCGGAACGATTTCGAGATGTTTTAGATCTTACTTTGTGAAGTTTACGCCATTTTCGTTCATATAAGGTCGTCAGGGAAGCCTTTCGGTGAATAGGTAACTGCGGTAAGCGCAAATATCTCTTGGGGGCGCAAAAATGTGACGCGCTTTATCAGCCGCGGTGTACGCACATGATTATCAGTCGCGGTGTGTGCATATGTTGTGAACTATTTTGCTTATATCGGTTTTAATGCAACAAAGAAAACCGGTGTCTCTGTATTAGCAGCATGAAATGGTAAATCTGCTCACTATCTGATCGCTTGGCGTACGGAGTAAAACATAAAGCATAAGAGCGCACGCTCGTGCACGGAAGGCAACCCCGAAACATCTAAGCGGCAGGCGCTATCAAATATTTGTGATGCACCGGTATCGTTCTCGCGCATTTCAAGTCTAGTATGCGTGAAATTACCATATGTACACGCTAGCCTTCCTGCATGAGGCCGATGGCGCTGCTCAACACAGCGATCACTGCGGTTGGTGAACCAGCACGATACATATGTAAGCTGTGCGCTTCGGCATTGCCTTTTTGGCCTGTATACAGCCAGAATATATTAGAGGGATCGCATAGAAAGAATGCGATGCCTATTTCTGAGGACAAAATTTTCGTAATACGTGTGAGTGCGTCGTAGAGAACGGAACGAACACAACTGAAAAAAAAAATCGGTTATCATCCTTTTTCGAAAAAGCAAGAGAAAACGGGCTAACGCCGCAATACTACCTCGCATAGTCACGCCGCACAACGTTTATAAATATATAACCCTGATGCCGTATGCTTGGACTATGCGGTAACAGAACAAAGATATATGTAATCCAGCACCTACCACTGCTTAGGACGCTCGCGCAGTTCGTAAAGAGTCCCTTTGCTGGACAAGCTTAATTCAGACTGTAAGGTATGCTACTATTGCTTGCCGAAACGATTTTATTCAGGGGCGGAAACCTCATCCATCGAACCTAGTCGTCACGCAATTTAACCTGCAGAGAACAGTTTGAACACTTGTCAAAGCATAGCATCACAGCTCCTATCGTAGCAGCACGGTACCCACGCTGGTACGTTCGTCGCGTATGTTTCATGGCTCCTAAACCGCAGCTTAGAAATAGAGGATAATACTGCAATAAGGTCACATTAGTGATTGGAACATTCAGAAATACACAATTGATCTCCGAGGCTGATTGTAGGCTCAAATATGCGTGCACACATCGCGCTGCGTGTTCCGTCCACCTCAACGCCAGCAGAAGTTCCGGCCATGACGTATTAAACCAATTCAGCACGTCTCACAGAACCGTTTACCACGTAGAAGACGCACGTCATACTAAACAGACCGCACGACCGCGAAAACAAACGCCAGAACCTACTGCTGAGCGTACACCTGCCATGCAAGAGACTGCTTTCACCCAAGCCAGTATGGCGCTGCTCATAGGCGGTGCCACTGCGTTCACACTATGGCGGCGCCTACGAAAAAACGGTCTATACGCCTCGTGCACCGCCTATAGAGGCGCCACTGATAGCCACCTAGCGGGCGCTTCTAACAGTACGCGCGGGAGCAGTAGCAGACGACAACCCTTTGCAGCAAGGATGGCTGAAGTTCGCGGCTGCGATTTCTCCTTTGTTCGGGCGCCAGACTGCTTCTTCTGCGGTGACAGCCGTAGGGAAGACGCTGACCTCTGTGGGAGCGGGTGTGAACACGATGTTACCGGGTGTTTGGGACAACATGGTCCACATACGTGCAGTGGCGTAGCAAAAGGGGGGGGGGCGGGGGGGGGGGTGTCATATACATCTGAATACATCCGGAAATTGTTGATAACCTCGCCTTCCTCGATTACACCCGGGGAGGGGGTGGGGGACTGACAGAAGACCTATGGGCCCCGGGTGCCAGACGACCTAGCTACGCCACTACGCCAGGTGCTACGCCAGGTGCGTCCCGCAGACAAATGCCATGAACCCCATTTACATGAAGTGGAGCTCATGTTAACTAGCCGATACATTTTGTTGACTAATGCGACGTCTCGATCGTGTTTTTTTTAAATTCTACCCTTGCCGTAATGCTGCTTCTGTACTTCAATAATAAGCACCCGTCGTTAGTACAGACGCATGGCGCGATGTCTGTATATGCCGTTGTGATTTTTCTGCCAATGAATACATGTGACATCGCCGAATAAGTGCAGTCAAAGTCGCCTCAAGAAGAGTAATTGAGAATTTATTGATGGAAACGCGTACACTAGTCAACGAAGTCACCAAACAGGCACTCGAGCCGTTTCGCGTCCGACCAAGTAAGGGTCTGACCACTCGCCAGGCGGCGTAGTGATATCCTCTTCACCTCAAAGGCACACAGCTTATCATACATGTACCGGGTTGCATTCACACGTCCCGTTCCCTTAGAGACGATGCTACGCCGGTCATGTGCCGCTGGGTACGTCTAGCGTTTCTGTATATATGCATATACAGGAACACTAGTTACGCCCACCCCACTGCGCTTTTCAATGCGCCACCTCGCTTTTTCGGTAAGCTGTTTCCTCTTGTCTGCAGAAATGAATTTGCTGTTTCGTGCGCTAAGAACATTGTTAGCGAATCGTTTGTTACGCTGGGTGAACTCATTTTGCACGAGTGGCATATAATATGAGTCGCGGCGCCCATTTACCGTGTCGCTTATCATGGCTAAAACATTCTTGTTGTGGTCTGTGTCTGTGTGTTTATCAAATGTGTGGTCCAGTATTTCTTTCTCTGCAATTCCCAATGTAAACAAGAAAAGTAACCTTTTTTTACAGCGAATCAGTCTATGGCTAGGATCTGGCGGATCGCGTCCGCGCGTAAACCAACAATTTTTCAAACGTGGGTTGATCCTAAAGGTAGTGCAATACCGGGCCGACCCGCGACGGAGGTCAAGAAGGCGTTAAGCACTCCGCATACATAGCCCGATCCCGAAGATAGTGCATTACCGGGCCGACCCGCGACGGAGGTGCAGTTCGCCATTAAGGGGCCGGGCCCACATACACAGCTTCGCTGGTCATACTTCACAGAGTGGAATGGCACTGAGTTTTTATATGGAACCACTGATTCCTATTGTGTGCAAAAGAGGAAATCGTCTCAAAAAACGGCGAACAATTACAATAGGAACAGCTCTGATCGCATGATTAAAGGTCTTGCACTTCACTATCGAAGTCATGGAACCCCAAGCGACGTCCCATGCTCTGTGTTCACAAACACACCGAGCACCCCTATTCCCTATTGCACCCCTATCTTCCCCATCCCTGATGATTTGGATGGATGGATGGATGGACGGACGGACGGACGGACGGACGGACGGACGGACGCTATGAGCGTCCTCTTTGAAACGGGATGGTGGGTTGCGCCATCAAGCTCTTGTTAATATATTGTCTAATCTCCTACCTGTGTTAAAAAACTTAAGGAAAACGAAAAAAAAACACGACGAATTCCAATAACAAACTTTCTGAACCCCTATAGGGAACATTGTTTTTGTACGCCTCCTTTGTTTGTCGTTTCCCTACTTTTCTTCCACCAATCTTCCAATCGCCTCTTACTAATCTCTATTGCAGACATGTTTACCTTCTCCCTGCTCTCGCTGAAGCCAAAGGCTTCAAGGAGGCCAGTGATTCCTAAATCGACCGCTGGGCAAATATCTTCACATTCTAATAAAACGTGCTCCATGGTTTCCCTAGCTTTACCGCAGCAAGCACATGCTTCTTCCGTCTTATACCTCGCTTTATAAGTGCGCTTTCTTAGGCATCCCGATCTCGCTTTGAAAAGTAATGAGCTTCCCTTTGAGTTATCATGAACTGTTTCTTTCCTGATTTCGTTTTTTCCTCTTAAGTACTTACTCATGGCAGGTTTCTTTTCCATTGCCGCCACCCGTGAGATTATCTCAGCCTCTCTGACTTCACGCTTGCAGCGCTGGATTAGGAGGGGGCTAAGGGGGCTGCAGCTCAGTGCCTCACCTCGGACAGTAGGAGAAGGGGGCCAATTTATTCTAACCTGCTTAGTATATGGAACCATGGGCAACGGAACTTCGAGCGACATCTATGAAACGAGAAAACCAGAACGAGCAGTCGGGGCCCGCCGCCTAATGTAACAGCATGCGTTTAGCCCGATCATTTGGGAAGAGCTTGTCGAGCTGCAAAAACAGGAATCCCGCGCCACCCCGGCGGGGCCCTCTTTCTTACGAAGCGAGGTGCGTTCGCTTGGAAGATTTTTCGTGGTTTCCTGTCAGTCCGTCTGTCCAGTGCTGTCTTGAGAGGAGGGGCAAGGGGGAAACGCCTAAAGCAAGTCATGTGGGATGAGAACCTAAATATCCCTTGCCCCTCGTCGCCACCACGCCACCCTCCACCTTTCAAATAGTTCCGCCGCTGTACCTTTCATAGAAAGGATGTGCTGCAGTACCAAACAGTGCCTTCCATTCGACTTTTCTTTACCGTGATGGTAATTTGGGCGGGGGAGGGTGAGTCCGATTGCAGATGATGATCAATCCGATGGCAGAATCTAGGCAGGAAAGGAAAGAAGACGTCACACGTGCTTTTGCCCGCGTGCCGTGGGGCATGGAATGTTCACTGTTCGGGCTAGGGTTGTGGAAGAGTGAAGGGGGAAGTTGGAGAGCTGGGCACAAAGGCCTGTCTCCAAGGCCCACTCCTGCCTAGTGGCTGCGCACCCTCGCGCACACACGACGGAGGTAGTAGGTCAGACTGGCCGCCGAACTTTCCAGAAAGAAGTAGAAAAAGATGACTCAGAGGCGACGGAGGGCGCGTAACTTCGCCCGCGCTAGGAGTCGCCCTCTCCCCTTCGTTCTCGCTCTCGGCGTCGACGGGGCGAAAGAAAAATCGAGAACCTCCCAGAACAGGCGATTGCTCCTAGCCAATAGGAACGGGAGAAGGAGTGAGTTTGTACGGAGAAGGAGGGAATTTGTACAAGGAACTCTATGCGTATGTGAACGCCTGCTTTGGCGCTAGTAACAGACATACGCGGCGCGCGTCTATAAAAGGAAGTTGATCGCGGGCTGCGGTTCAGCCCCGAGCCGCCGGTTAAGCTTGCATAAGCCCGCCCACTGAAGAGCTCCCGAGGGACGCACTACTCTCGGCCAGCCACGGACCATCCAGGCAGCGTGCGCCAGTCATCGGGACGGCCACCGTTGGACACCTGCGGTCGCGTCGGACTGACGAAGTGCCCGGTGAATAATTAGCATTCATTCATGCGAAAATGCTCGGTCGAAAGCATCAAAGTGGTGGATGTAAACGAAAGGCGAAGTTAGAGAAGAGCGTGAGAAGAAGCTACCAAAGATGACAAAGCACCTACTAAATGCTGCTTCCACGGAGCAGTATGATCGCTCTACCCAGAGTCCGTGTCAAACTCCCAATAGTACCGACTGTGCTTCTGTGGAGGACTTGCCAACTCCATCACCACGGTTTCCTGGCAAGAAGCAAGGTTTGACTCATCTTGATTGTCTGGATCCTGTGAAGACGGTGCCAACCTCGGTCGTCCATATTTCTGAGCAACCGACGCTAACCGAGCCCTCTCCTGTTCCTGAGTCAGCAACGTCTATGCTACTCGGCCGGGCTCCTGCCACAGAGCTCCAGGTGTCCGGTCCGCCACGCGCGATTTCTACTACTGCTGATCAACAGGTGCCAAACCTCCCCTATGAGCCTCCTTCTACTGACGAGCGCCAGGAAACAACACTCCAAGAACCGACTCACTTGTTTCCTGTTATTTTGGCTTCAAATAATCATGTTCCCACCCACAAAGTGTGCCTCGAGAGGACGAATGAGACGGCTTCTCGTTGCGGCAACAGACAATTACAGACACCCCCGCAGCAAGAGGTACGTTGCTAGATTCTCCGAAGCGACCCTGCTAAGTGGCCGGACGTTAGTACTGACAGCTTTCAGAGTGTATGCCTTGAGAAAGGGCCATTGTATATTCAAAATAGGGCAGAAACTTTTCCGTCTTCCGAAAGGCAATACAAAACTCAGGAACGCTATATGTCACCTCATCTTTTCGTGCGAAAGGCTGTAAATGGGGAGGCGTACGAGCGACACTGGTTAATGTACTCGGAGTCCAAAGGTTCCGTTTACTGTTTCATGTGAAAACTATTTTCGATTTCAAGCAAACCCTGTGCTTTCACCACGCAAGACTTTTATGATTGGAAAAGAGCAGAAGAAAAGTTTTGCGCACATGAAAATAGCGTCGAGCACCGGAACTACGTGGCAGCATGGCTCGCCCGCTCTAACTCGAGCAGCACAATTGACAAGGAGCTGGTTAAGCATCCTGTCACTGAGACCGCTTACTGGACAGAGGTGTTGAAGCGCGTAGTCGTTGTAGTTAAGCTTCTAGCTGAGCGCAACCTAGCGTGTAGGGGCAGTGAGGAGATTTTTGGTTCATTGAGAAATGGCAATTATATGGGAGTGCTTGAGGTCATTGCCAAGTTTGATCCATTTCTAGAGAAGCACATCAAACGCTACGGGAACAAAGGGAAAGGTCACCCATCGTATCTGTCAAAAATCATTTGTGATGAATTTATCGAGTATATGGCAAAGGCTGTCAAGGAACGTCTCGTTGACGAAATGAAACGAGCAAAATACTTCTCTTTAATTGTTGACTCAACTCCAGACCTTACTCACGGTGATCAGCTGTCAGTTGTTTTACGATACTATTTAAATGGGAAAGTGTACGAACGCTTTCTTGGATTTGTTCCAATTGAATATCATACCGGCTTGTATCTTTTCGATACCGTGATGTCCCTCTTGACGACCAATGTCATCTCAAGTGATGATTGTAGGGGCCAAGCTTATGATATTGCGAGTAATATGTCAGGAAAACACAAAGAACTGCAAGCTCAAATCAAACACCTGAACGAATTGGCAGTCTACGTCCCGTGTGCTGGTCATTCACTGAACTTAGTTGCCGCGTGTAGCGTTGACAGTTGCCTTGAGGCAGTCAAATTTTTCACCGTAATTCAGAGACTGTATGTGTTCTTTGCTGCCTCACCTAAGCGATGGAGGTATCTTTTGGACAGCATAGGCGGAACTGGCCAGCAGCTTGTTTTGAAAAGTCTCTCTGAGACCAGGTGGTCAAGACACGCTGAATCATGTAAGGCCATTCTCAAAAATTTCAATGCAGTCTTGTGTTGCCTTGAAGTTATATCAAAGAACGAGGAAGAAAGCGGTGACACTAGGAACGAAGCCCACACCCTCTCCAAGAAAATGACAAAACTAGAGAGTGCATTCATGGCGATTTTCTGGAGTGAAATCTTGGAGCGCTTTGACAAAACGAGCGTAGCACTTCAGAAACCAGGCCTAGACATTTCAACTGCTGTAGACCTGCTGAGCTCTTGAGAAGGCTTTGTTAATTATTTGCGACCTCTCTTTGATACCTTCGAAAAGAGAGCACGCACACCCGCCGTGGTTGCTCAGTGGCTGTGGTGTTGGGCTGCTGAGCACGAGGTCGCGGATCGAATCCCGGCCACGGCGGCCGCATTCCGATGGGGGCAAAATGCGAAAACACCCGTGTACTTACATTTAGGTGCACGCTAAAGAACCCCATGTGGTCGAAATTTCCGGAGTCCTCCACTACGGCTTGCCTCATAATCAGAAACCCGCCGTGGTTGCTCAGTGGCTATGGTGTTGGGCTGCTGAGCACGAGGTCGCGGGATCGAATCCCGGCCACGGCGGCCGCATTTCGATGGGGGCGAAATGCGAAAACACCCGTGTGCTTAGATTTAGGTGCACGTTAAAGAACCCCAGGTGGTCAAAATTTCCGGAGTCCTCCACTACGGCGTGCCTCATAATCAGAAAGTGGTTTTGGCACGTAAAACCCCAATTATTATTATTATTATCATAATCAGAAAGTGGTTTTGGCACGTAAAACCCCATAATTTAATTAAGTAAGATCTTTTTGATGATGTATCTGTCTTCACAGGCTCTACACTGCCGTAAGCGAGGCCAAAAGCGGAAAATATTGACACGCATACTTGTAGATCTTTTTCGGGTGACCGCTTTTCACCGCCTAAAAAACGCTATCGCTATGCGCGGGACGTGCCCGCACTTATCGGAAGTTTCTCGAATGTTATCGACAGTTCTTGCTGCTATCTGTTGTCACCGAAGCTAGTGTAATCTGATTGCATGTGCGACGTGAATTGTGTAGAACTTTCCGGAAGACACGCGGGCACCAGCGATTACTCTGGAACCTTCGATGTCTCATGCATAAAAGCTGACGCGCTTGACCCGCTGATCAGATTTTCGAAGATCGCCGATTGTTCCCCGCTATCGTTGTTCTGAGTGTAGCCTGCTTTTGAGGGCACAAGTTCGCCCAGTGAAACGCCAGTTTCGTCATCACAGTTTTGCTGCTTTCTTCACTGTCAATACTACGTGACCTCTGGTGGAGGTGATTTTCGTTCATGTACCGAACGCCCCCGCAAAGCCGCAATCCAAGCTCGAAACCCGAAGACTACACTAACGTCGCCCAAGACCAGCAAGCTAGCCGCAGACGGCAAGGACTGCCTCCGGAGCACGGACTTCTGCCTGATACGACCAGGAAGACCGTGGTCTGCTCGACAACCACAATGGCAGCCCCAGTGCCCCCATCATGCTTCAACAACCCAGGGAGCCCCTACCTTCCGTGTAGCTTGGTCGGAGAATCCGGAAACCTGGCTCAAACCCTTCGAAAGGATCTCGCTCTTCAACTAGACCTCCGAGGATAAGCTACGACATGTGTACTTTTTCCTTGGAAGATGCCGCGAGGACATGGTTCGAGAACTGGGAATCCACCCTTACAACGTGGGAGCTGTTCCGAAGTAACTTCCTGAGACCTTCACGAGCATCGTCCGGAAAGAAAGGGCCGAAGTTCTATTTCAAGCCCGAGTGCAGCTACTGAACAGGAACGTTGCCATATTTACGGATGAGCGGTCTATTCCGCCACGCCGACCCAGAAATGTCCGAGGACAAGAAAGTCCGCCTACTCATGCGTGGTGTGAAGGAAGAACTTTTCGGCGGAATGATGCGAAGCCCACCAAAGACCGTCGAAGAGTTTCTTCGCGAGGCAACCAACATCGAGAAAACCCTGATAAGCGGTCACCCAAAAAAGATATACAAGGATACGTGTCAATATGCTCACCAGAGACCGCAGGCATTATCAACCGACTGAGAGATGATACACAAAGGTATCGCAAGTCACCGAAGTCAGAGCTGCCGAAATATTACCATGACGGAAGCACTAGAGAACTTGGGTCTATCATGTGAGCCCAGAGTTCTATCAACTCTTGCAGTGCCATGTGACGCTCTGTTATCGCAAGAGGAAGAGAATGACAAGGATAAATGTTTTCCGGAGCACACTGGTGTGGCCGCGCAGTTGTGTGGTCTGTCCACTGTAGTGAAAAATAAGCTAAACCGCAGTGTACTATAAGAAATATTTAGCTCTAATAAGTGTCGCATAGATCTGCTGCTGTAGTTCTGCTATGCGTGGCTTATGCTGCACATAAATGATACCAATCTGAATCTCAATAAAATGCATGAGAGAAAACCCGCTGCAAAAAGAAAGCTCCAAAAGCTTGAAAATTAAGAAAAAAGTTTCTTACTGACAATGTATTCTTTTTGTCTTAGGGCGGTCGCCTGATTAGCCTATCTTTAGAAAATATTTCGGCATATTTCAATATTTGCAAAAACATCATGCAGGGTATTATTTCTGCAGACAGTCATTGCTCCCACACTTGCACCCTCCTCTTCAAGGATTATTACGTAGCTACCATACATGGATCTTGGGATGCTAGAATCTTCTTGAGCTTAATTCAGTAAAGTTGAGCAAGTACGAATGATGCTCAGCACTCTTCAGTGGTTTCATTAATATAGCAGAAGTGGGAGGGGGGGGGGCGTCTCCTTTTGGCAAAGTCACGAATAATTTTAATACGCAAAGAAAGCATGCTATGCCAGAAACGAGTGCTCTCGAAAAGTTGAAGTGCTTTCGCTTCCTTATTGTGTCGACACCGCAATTCCCATGACGGGTGACTTCCAGACGATGATGAAACTCGTAACGTAGCTCTAACACTTGTCCTATGCTTCAAACAAGTCGCACGACACTGAGCCTATAGGCTGTGTTAAATAAAGTTCGCAATGTACATTCAGCGTATTAAAGGAAGGTCTTCAAAACCATTCAGAAGAAAATTATTCTGAGCAGGTTTCCCTGATGCATTGAATGCAGACGACTTGCGTTGCTGTTAGAAAATATTTGTCCGTGTCCCGAAGCTGCGCGTTCAATAATACCGCTGTGCATCACTGACCTTGCCCAACCACAACTGACGATCAACCGCCGATTGACACATGCGTCTCCTGCATTTACTATTTCTCAAAAAAAAAAAAAAAATCGCGCCATTTCTTGTCTTGGAACTAATATACACCCAAAGAGTGCAACTATTTTAGAGTGTACACTCTTAGGCAAAGTTACGCCCTTTCGGGTGTATCTCTGCCACACAACGATAATCGTCATCAGCCTTGCTTGCGTTTCCTTTCTTGAAAACGTTGCGCCCGCTACTTTCCTGTCGGGAATGCTATGTCATCCTGATAACGCGCATGACATTCGTTACTGGGAAGTACCGGGCTCGCACGCGTTAAAGAAAGGACATGCGGACAAGGCAGATGACGACTATTGTTGTGTGGCAATAGGGTGTAATTTTGCCTAAGACTGTAGCTGGAACTGAAAGAACCTCACGCAAAGCAGAGTTAGCACAAGAGTATAAAATACAATTTCAGGCAATTGCGTACAAGCGAAATCACACTCCCTGCGCGACTTTTTGGTTACGTGGCGGGATATGTATTGGTTGCACTGCTTCACCACCGAGCGACGGCACATATGATCATTTTTGCGCCACTTTCAGATGCAAAGACATGTTCCGAGCGGTAGACAGTGCCTTTAAACATGCCAAAACTGTTTGCGCTCCATCTCACACTGTTATGTCTCGGGAAAATGACGAGAAAATGCGTCGTTGATATGGCCGAAGCTCAAAGGATGAAAATTCTTCCGCTCACCCGTGCGATCTCCATCGCAGACGCGACCTCCTGTCCACCGGCTCATTTTTGAGGATCTTGGAGGGCTTTAGTTTGCCGCCAAGTTTTCGCGAATAAAGAATTTCAGGGGAATCTTAAAGAAAACTTCTTTTAAATTTAATTTATTTACAACTAAACAAACCAAAAAATACCAAAGCAGCGCGATCTGCTTAACTGGCGCAGAGGACTGGCTGTCTCGCTTCTAAAGGTTCGGCGGCCACACTCACGGTACTCCTTGCGGCAAAGCACGCACTGCGAAAAAACGGGTGTCGCTAAGAGGGCTGAGCGTGCGTCTCCAATCTCCACGTTTAGAGGCGTGCCATGCGCTGCCGGTCGAAGAGACCAATGAGGAACAAGCGATTCAGACGCATGGGCTAGCTGCGCGAGGAACTACCTCTCTCTCTCTCCTCTCTGCTAGGAATAATCGCAGATCACAACCGTACTGATTACATCGAAGGGCGAGGTCACCGCGAACAACACTATCGCACGAACCGGGGTACGAAGGCTGCGGCCGCGATGTGGCGGTATAGAGACGCCGACCATTGTGCTCATGACCCCCCCGCCCCCCTCCTCTTTAACACCACTGGGTGAGTGATGTCACTCTGCTGACCTATCTATGGTGGTTAGAAGAGGGCAGTGCGACGGGCGGCGTATGAGCGCCGTGCGAGGGAGAGTCACGATGAGCGATGAAATTTCCCGGTGCCGCTAGAAGCGCTGAAATGCGCTGGTGTGCAAATGGCCAAGAGTGGGAATATAGTGAGCTCCTAAGTGTAATAACGACGGAAATACGGAAAGAGAAACAATACGTTCGCTGGAAAGGAAAAAAAAAACAAAACCGAAAAGCTGGTGGAAAAGGGAGATACGAGAAGCGATCGCCGAACGACAAGAAAGCACCCCGAGAGCGCAAGCAGGCAAATAAGGCGCACTTGCCGCAGGATGAAGTAGCCACACTCTAAGAACAGTTTACACCCTTTGGCTTGCCCCTTCTGCCACACAAAGATAATCGTCATCTGCCTTGATGCGTTTCCTTTCTTTATCGCTGCAAGCCCGGAACTTTCCAGTGACGAACGGCACGCGCGTTATCAGAAGGTGCACTCCAAAGGGTGTAAACTGTTCTATGCTGATAACGCGCGTGCCATTCGTTTACTGGAAAGTTCTGGGCTCGCAGCGATAAAGAAAGGAAACGCATCAAGGCAGATGACGATTATTTTTGTGTGGCAGAAGGGGCAAGCCAAATGGTGTAAACTGTTCTTAGAGAGTGCAGTAAATGGGAAATATACCGGGAGAAAAAGTCTATGGTTCAAATAACGGTGCAAGCAAAGATAAAACGTGAAAATGAACGTTCGTTGTCAGAAATACGTGGGAGCAAAAGAAGGCCGCACCTAGAGTATTTTGGAACCACATAAAATTATTAGGCAGGAAGTCAACAAAGATACAGCAACATATCCTAGACGAAGATGAAAACAAATTGGAAGCGAAAGCGGCATTAAATTACATCCGAAAAATAACAGCCGAATCTTTCCAAGGCAATGACGAGGTTGTATTTGAAGAAAAAAAAGAGCATGAAAGAGAACCAGATGGAAAAGGAGCTGGTGCTGACAAATTTCAACTGGAAGAAAACCGAAGATAAAATTCCTAAGCGCACAGCCACAGGGCTAGGCGAGGTTCCCGTAAGGCTGATTAATGAACTAAGACCAAAAAGTAAGGAAGCTCTGATGAAAACAGTGGAAAAAACTTTAAAGTTAGACGAATACCAGACAGTATGCGACAAAGTAGAAGTAATTTAATTTATAAAGGTAAGGCGGAGAAAAATTCACTCGTATAGACCGTTCACCATTACATCGGTAATATACAGGTTGGCAATGCAGGCAACCAAATTAAAGCTGGAAGCTTGGGCAGAGAATAATGGCATTTTGGGAGAACTTCAGTATGGCTTCAGAATAGGTAGGCGTTAAAGTGATAACTTATTTGTCCTTACTCAGTGTATTGAAATATTAAGAGTAGAAAGCGGACTGTTATATGTGGCCTTTTTAGACATTACAGGAGCCTATGACAACATAGACCGCAACATATTGTGGGATATTCTGGAAGGGGAAGGCTTAGGTGACGATTGTGTACAGCTTTTGAGAGAGATTTACCTAGACACTGCCGTTTGCGTTAAATGGGAAGGGAAGAGGAGCGAGGAGAAAGTTGATACCAACAAGGGACTGAGGCAGTGGTGCCCTTTATCCCCACTGCTGTTTATGATGTACATGGTGAGGAAGGAGAGGTCGCTAGAGGGAAGTAATATCGGGTTTAATCTCTCACGCAGACAGGTGGATACAGTAGTGAAGCAGCAGCTTCCAGGTTTATTTTATGCAGACGACATTGTGTTGCTAGCTAACAAGCAAAGTGATTTACAACGTCTGGCTAATATCGGTGGACAGGAAGGCAAGAATTTAGCTATGAAATTTAGTGTTAGAAAATCAGGTGTTATGGTATTAAATAAAAACAGTGAACAGACAGTGGCAATACAGGGCCAGGAAATACCTCGGGTAAGAGAATATAGAACCTCGGTATATAGATAGACGAAGGCAACAGATATATGGAAACACAGGAAAAACAATAACAGTGAAGGGGAAGAGAAATGCAGCCATAATGAAGCACAGAGCGCTATGGGGATACAATAGGTACGAGGTGCTTTGAGGTATGTGGAAAGGTGTAATGGTTCCAGGACTGACTTTTGAAAATGCGGTTGCTTGCTTTAAATTGGGGGTACAATCAGGACTCGATGGGAACCAAAGGTCAGTGGGACGCCTCGCATTGGGCGCTCACGGGAAGACTACAAATGAAGCTGTGCAGGGTGATACGGGCTGGAGTAGTTTTGAAGTGAGGGAAGCTCACAATAAAATTGATTATGAAGAACGACTGAGGAATATGGAAGAAAGTAAATAGGCTGGGAGAGTGTTGAAGTATATTTACAGGAAAACATTGATTCACAGTGGAGGAAAAGAACTAGGAAGCTTACCAGCAAGTATGCGGTCTGTATAGGGTGGGCAACACAGCAACAAAGGTCAAGCGGAAAGTCAGGGAGGCTGAAATAATCTCATGGGTGGCGTCAATGGAAAAGAAACCTGCCATGAGTAACTACTTAAGAGGAAAAAACGAAATCAGGAAAGAAACAGTTTATGATAACTCAAAGGGAAGCTCATTGCTTTTCGAAGCGAGATCGGGATGCCTTATAACACCCTCCTATAAAGCGAGATATAAGAAGGAAGAGGAAGCATCTGCTTGCTGCGGTAAAGCTAGGGAAACGATGGAGCATGTTTTATTACAACGTAAAGACATCTTTCCAGCGGTCGATCTAGGCGCTGTTAAGAACGGCCCGCTGAGATGCAAGTTTTGCCAGCCAGTTGCGACAGCAGCGGCAACCTTTTCTCGGAACGCTACCGTTACGCTCTAGCCTCGTCGCCGTTGTGACTGAATGCGATCAGCGGACCAACTATAGTTACTGAGCCCGCCACCGCCAACCGGATCGGCCGCGAGCGGGAGAATGCCCGCGGGAACGGCTACTGATGCCTCTTCCCACGCGCCGTTCGAGACGCAAGACAATGGGCTACCGGCCGCGCTGCGGGGTCAGCTCCGAGTTCTACGAAGTCCGTGTGACGTCGTTTGGGGACCGTGAACCTCGCGCAAGGAAGCGTGTGTGTGAGTGTGTATGTGTAAACCGTCCCGCAGAGGGGCGGCTTGTTAACGATGACTGGACGGCCGTTTCCGTCACCTGGGTATCGGGGGGGAGGACCGAGTGTTTATAAACCGTTGTTGTGCGGATGCTCAGTACACTTTCTCAAGCAGTCATGTTAGACTGATGTACTTTTCTCTCGCAGTCATGCTAGACTGATGAACTGTATGTAGATACTGTAAATAAACCCATATTCCTCGTTCTCGATGAGAAGCAGTCCTTCCCTTCATCAACGTCCTCAGCGTGGATAAGTTGGACGACGGCATGGGCCAGCTACCTTCTAATTCATGCCGGACTCCAATCTTGACAACGGGCTACGAGCGATAGGATTGAGCCCCCAACCCTAACAACTGGCTGACAGCGGTGAGATGTACTTTGCGACGTGGTGCTGTGTCAGCGGTGAGAGCTTGGTTCTTCCTTTGATTCTCTAGGCTTCATTTTGTGGTTGTTCTGTTCAGAACAGTAGGGAAGCTAGATTGTTGAGTGTTAGCTAGGTTGTGTTTTCCTAGCTAGATTTAGCGAGCAGGGTCAAGGCAGTAACGCAGCAATCATAGAGTTAAGGAGACTGCTGAGGGACAAATTGTTGATTGTTGGTGAGGAACTGGGCCCTGATGTACGCAAAGAAATGCTAAAAGCGGAATTATTGGAGCTAATTTCTGAACAGGCCAGTGAGGAAGAAATTGAAATGGGATTGGAACTTCTAAAAGAAAGAGAGAAACGGGAAAGAGAGAGATAAGAACGGGAAAGAGAGAGAAGAACGGGACAGAGAGAGAGAGAGGAACGCGATAAAGATCACGAGTTAAGAAAAATGCAACTTGAACTTGAAAGCAAACGTTTGGAGTTGTCTCAAGGAAGTGAAGCGGCTCTGGGACGCTCAAGTGAAGCAGAATAATACCGCATGGACAGGCTATTAAAGCCATTTGAGGTTGGGACCGACATAGGCTTGTTCCTAAGCAATTTTGAAATGACTTGCGAGATGAACTTCGGCGCAAGTACATGGCCACAGCGATTGCTGCCTATATTGCCGCGTGAGGCGGCGGAAGTAATCGCCAGACACAGTGCACAGGATGCATATGATTATGCGAAAGTTAAGGCTAGTCTACTGAAGAAATATCGCCTTTCAGCCGAAGCATTTTCGGCAAAGGTTTAGAAGCACAGGCAAGAAACATAGCGAGGGGTATCCGGAGTTTGCATACGGCTTAAATAATAATAATAATACTTGGGGTTTTACGTGCCAAAACCACTTTCTGATTATGAAGCACGCCGTAGTGGAGGACTCCGGAAATTTCGACCACCTGGGGTTCTTTAACGTGCACCTAAATCTAAGCACACGGGTGTTTTCGCATTTCGCCCCCATCGAAATGCGGCCGCCGTGGCCGGGATTCGATCCCGCGACGTCGTGCTCAGCAGCCCAACACCATAGCCACTGAGCAACCACGGCGGGTACGGCTTAAAGGCCAACCTAGTCGAGTGGCTGAAAAGCGCGGAAGTGTACGACACAGAGACATGATCATTGAATGCATGTGTCTAGAGCAGTTTTACAAAAGCATCCCCCAAGCTGTGAAACGGTGGGTGCAAGACAGAGGGAATGTAAACACTGTGGAAAGGGCGGCTAAATTAGCCGAAGAGTACGCAACGCGTAGAAAGTTGAACGCCGAGGACGGAAATTGGGACGGTCGAAATGGACCGCGGAAACCATTTCCGTTCAAAAAGGGTTCGCAGACTAGACGATCGGCGCCTGTAGACGTGGAGGAAAACCCGCAGAAAAGAGCGAGGAGAAACTTAACGGGGAAACCATACAAAAATAGCAGAAAAGAAAATTCGAATCTTTTAGACCGATCCGTTGCTATAAGTGCCACAAACTGGGACATATCGCTGTGAACTGCTGAAAGCCTAGCGTAGTTTTTTCCTACGTAGAGGAAAAAGACGAGAATATGGAACTTGTAAGCCCCTATCTTCACGACCTGCAAGTTAATGGCAAACCCTGCCGGGTGCTAAGAGACAGTGTCGCCACGATGAACATTGTCCATCCGTACGTATTACGTGACGGTAGATGACTTTACTGGAGAAGTAGCATGGATCAAACAGGTTGTAGAAGAACACAGCGTGTGTCTGCCCATGGCCAAAGTCAAAATCAGTGGACCATTCGGGGAGCTAGTGACCGAGGCTGCAGTTTCCAAATTTTTGTCACTGCAGTACCCTTATATTTTTCGAATCGTTCGGAATCAGTTACTGCGTGAAAAAGGGCTTAAACTGGGAGAGGGCGTGGTACAGGCATTGACCCGAGGCCAAGCTCGTAAAATCGCATCACTTTCGGCTGAAAATGCACAAGCTGCTCCAGCGGAAGCAGCAAAAGAGACAGCTTCAATAACCGAATCCGAGTTAGGCCCGAGGGACAAAAACACAGTTGAGGAAAGCCTGCCAGCTGACCAGCTCAATGAGAGCGTATCGCCAGGGTGTCAAAGTTGACCCGTGCAGGAAGAGCCCGCTGATGCACTCGCAAGCGAGAAAGAGTCATTACTATCACCGGCCTCAAATAACTTTGATCAGCTCTTACGTGTGGACAGAGAGGCACTAGCAGCGGAACAAAAGAATGATGACAGCTTAGCTAAATTACATGACACAGCTAAAGAAGGCATTGCTAGGCGCAACGTGACGATACATGAGAGAGGAGGATTGTTGTATCGGCACTACAGAGATCGAAAGGGTAGTATTTTAGATCAGTTAGTCGTACCTACTAAGTACAGGGAGGACCTTTTGAGTCTCTGTCATGGAAATGGGTGGTCCGGCCACCTAGGCACAAACAAATCAAAGGAAAGATTGCTTATGGAATACTACTGGCCTGGCTGTTTCAAAGATGTAGAAAACTTCGTAAGATCATGCGACGCCTGCCACCGCTCGGGTAAACCAGGAGAGGCATGGAAAGCTCCACTAAAGGTAGTGCCCTTAAAAACAGAACCTTTCAGACGACTTGTGATAGACACGATAGGGCCTCTACCAAAAACAAAATCGGGTTACCGGTACTTATTTACCATGCTGTGTCCGGCTACAAAGTTTCCAGAAGCAATCCCTCTGAAAGAGCTCAGCTCCACCGAAGTAGTAGACGCGCTTTTGACAGTGTTTGCACGAGTTGGGTTTCCAGTCGAAATTCAGGCGGATCAAGGGTCAGAATACAACAGCGCACTGACTTCCATCTTCTTGCAAAAGTGCGGGGTAAAGTTAATACACAGTTCCGTCTATCACCCTCAGTCAGTGTAGAGAGGTGGCATTCAGTGCTTAAGCGAGTTTTGCGTGCGCTCTGTTACGAGCACAAGGAGGACTGGGAGAACTGTCTGCCGGCAACTTTGTTTGCTTTGCGAACGGTTCCACATGAAGCGACAGGGTTCTCGCCAGCAGAACTAGTGTATGGGAGGACACTCCGTTCTCCACTGAGAATGTTAAGAGACATGTGGGAAGAAAGAGGAGAGAGTCCAACAGTGGTTAAATACGTGCTAAATTTGCTGGAACGGCTAAGTGCAACCCAAGAACTAGTCGAAAAGAACATGGGAGTAGCTCAAAAGAACGCCAAATTCTATTACGACAAGAATGCGAGGCTTCGTACGTTTAACGCTGGAGACCATGTAATGATCCTCAAGCCTTCAAGAAAGAACAAGCTTGAAGTTCACTGGGACGGGACCGTTAAGGTGTTGCACGAACTTTCAGATACTAACTATGCTCTGAAAATGCCCGGTCGCAGGAAGGCGGTGAGGATATATCACTGCAATTTGATGAAGCCGTATATAGAGCGGAGCAGAGTCGTTAACTATACCATCAAAGAGCAGGATGGCACTAGTACCAAGTTTAAGGAGTATAGGGCGACCCCCAACTCTGAAATCGGCCTAGAAGAAGTGGTAAAATATTCGGTAAGCTCGCACGCTCTAAGACCCGAGCAGCTAGAGGAGCTAAAACGGGTGTTAGGGGAATATATCGACAGGTTCAGCGATCGGCCAGGTAGAACCGAACTAATAACGCATGAAATAGAGCTGACATCAACTGAACCCGTAAGACCAAAGCCTTACAGGGTGTCTCCAAGACAGAGAGAAATTATGGAGGCAGAGATACAGCGCATAACTACATTTCAACTATATATATCGTGCGGGGGTACTGGCAAGTTCCGCTTTCAGAAAGTGCCAGCCGCTATGCCGCATTCATCTCACCTGTAGGCACTTTTCGCCCTCTCGCACTCAGCTTCGGGCTGATGAACGCGCTGTTTAGCTTCTCTAAGTTAGTGGATATTGTCCTAAAGGACTTGCAGGAGTTCGCCTTGCCATATCTTGATGATGTAGCAATTTTTTCGGACAGCTGGCAACAACACGTATCGCACCTCAAACAGGTGTTCTCACGGTTGAGGGAAGCCGGCTTAACGATGAAAGCGGAAAAGTGTAGGTTTGGTTGCTCGCAGGTTACTTATCTAGGCCATGTTGTCGGCCAGGGCACGAGACGGCTGGCCGAGCTGAAAATAGCTACGATTGGAGAATTTTCTCAGCCGCGCACGAAAACAGACCTACGTTCATTTTTGGGACTTGCGGGGTACTATCAACGGTACATTCCGAATTACTCGCAAACGGCAAGTCCATTAACGGACGCCCTCCCAAAGGGAGCACCGAGTAGCGTACACTGGGATAAGGAGAAAGAGAACGGTTTCCAAAGTTTGAAAACGCTATTGGTTTCTCGTCCTGTGCTTCGCGCGCCAGACTACGCAAAGGAATTCATAGCTCAACGCGAGGCAAGCGACAGAGGTATGGGCGTGGTACTTAGTCAGGTCGGCGACGATAACGAGGAGCATCCTATTCTCTATGCCAGCCGTAAACTAACTGTAGGAGAGGAATCCTACAGCGCTTCAGAGAAGGAATGCGCTTGTTTAGTTTGGGCCGCCCAGAAGTTGTCGTGTTACTTGTACGGAGCGAAGTTCATCTTCGAGACCGACCACTGTCCTCTGACGTGGCCCAATCAAATGCGAGACAAAAATGGCCGCTTGCTCCGATGGAGTCTCACTCCCCAAGAGTATAACTTCTCCGTTAGATATAAGAAGGGAAAGTTGCATAGTAGTGCGGATGGTTTGAGGAGGCTAATTTGAATTCTGCGTTTAAGGGTCCAGCCTGAAGTTTAGGGTTACTATTCTTAATTTTGTTAAGCCAAGAAGATTCCCTCTCATTTAGCAGGATTCCTTCCACGATTGCTGAATTTGTCAGCACGAAATTGCTTCAAAAATTGGCATAGCGAAATGCAGCATTTTTTGTTTCTGAACTTATGTTTTTTTTTTGAAGCCTAGCGGGTCTAAAGTGAGATCCAAGGTACGTCATCTCGGCGCAGAGCCGTGGTGTGGGGTTCGTTTTGCAGTTGCCTGTCCTTGTTGGATGTTTTGGGGCGGTGACATCATTACACAAGTGGTTGCTGCGAGCCAAGGCATCACCGGGCCCCCTGGCCACCAGCCGTTCTCTTCCTGCCCAGCGGTTGTCAGCGCCGGACATTCGAAATTTTCCGGGCCATGGAGGCGCTGTTAAGAACGGCCCGCTGAGATGCAAGTTTTGCCAGCCAGTTGCGACAGCAGCGGCAACCTTTTCTCGGAACGCCACCGTTACGCTCTAGCCTCGACGCCGTTGTGACTGAATGCGATCAGGGAACCAACTATTAGGCTGTTTTAGCAGAACGTTTTTGACGGTCCGCTCCGCTCAGCGGGCTAGCGGAAGCGCAAGTGCGCATGCGCGACCCGTTCAGCCGTGAGCGGGCGAGCGGACGGGAGCCCCCTCTCCGCTAGAAAGCTTTCTCAGCGGAGCGCGGCGAGCGCGTCAAGCGGCTCTAGCGAAGCAAAGTGGCTACCCCCTGTGCTGCTGGCCCGTCAACGAGCTCGTTTGTATCGGTATTTGTAAAGCGCAAACCTAGAGTACACTTTAGGAGACACGAAGATCTTTTTCTACTTCGGGAGGCTGTGGCCATGAACCCGTTTCAGAACCCTGCCATGTGTGCACGTTTGTTTATGCGCACCCCGTTTTAGGTGTACTGAAAGAGCAAAAAACCTTGCCTTGGCTACAACACAGCGTAACGGCTTTGTTAATGTAAGGATAATATATATAAATATATATATATATATATATATATATATATATATATATATATATATATATATATATATATATATATATATAAGAAATGAAAATGAAATGTATTGCGTGAAATGCCTTCAGACATTTGAGTAATTCCAAATATATTATTTTATTGCGGCAATTCTTACAACTTGAGTATTATGTTCATAGCGGTTTTACCTTCTGCGGCAAGGTGGCGCGTCAGGCGAGCACATGCCTTTCGGACGCAGCCGGGCGCTCCGCTAGAACTGATTCTTCGTCCGCCGCCCCGCTAACTGTGAGCGGGTACGCGAGAGCGGAGCGGACCGTCAAAAACGTTCTGCTAAAACACTCTATAGTTACTGAGCCCGCCACCGCTAACCCGGTCGGCCGCGAGCGGGGGAGTGCCCGCGGGAACGTCTACTGATGCCTCTTCCCACGCGCCGTTCGAGACGCAAGACAATGGGCTACCGGCCGCGCTGCGGAGGTCAGCCTCCGAGTTCTGCGAAGTCCGGCTGACCTCGGTTGGGGACCGTGAACCTCGCGCAAGGAAGTGTGTGTGTGAGTGTGTGTGTGTGTAAACCGTCCCGCAGAGAGGCGGCTTGTTAACGATGGCTGGACGGCCGTTTCCGTCACCTGGGTATCGGGGGGGGGGGAGGACTGAGTGTTTATAAACCGTTGTTGTGCGGATTCTCAGTACACGGAAGTGTAAACAACTTCCGACCCATATCAATACTACCTCTTTTTTCAAAACTTTTTGAAACTGTTCTAAACACTCGACTAGGGTTTCTTAAGGAAATATTCTATTATTAGTACGGCGCAGTATGGATTCCAAAAAAATAAATCATGTGAGGATGCGCTCCTAAATATAGAACATCAAATACTGCAAAATATGGAAAACCGTTTACACACGGTAGGCTTATTTCTGGACCTGCGTAAGGCTTTTGACAGTGTAAATCATGTTATACTTCTGTGCAAACTTTATGACTACGGTATACGTGGTACAGCATTAGATTTAATGAGAAGTTACTTAACGGATCGTTACCAGTTTGTTTCATATAATCAGGCCACTCCCCCACTTCTCAAAATACAGACTGGCGTGCCACAGGGATCCATACTTGGTCCTATATTATTTAATCTTTATATCAATGACCTTCCTAACATTTCTTCCTCACCTAATATCATCATGTACGCAGACGATACTAATCTTTTCTTCGCAAATTCTTCCTTGCAATGCTTACAAAAAGAAATAAATTATTATATAAATTTATTATCTGAATGGCTTTACATCAACAAACTACAACTGAACGTCAACAAAACCAAATATATAATATTTAGACCGATAAACAACCCATTGCCTGTTAATATAACTGTTTTATTTCAAGCAAAGAGGCTAGAACAAGTAACAACGCAAAAGTTTTGGGGGTATGGTCCCAAGAAAACCTCTCCTGGGTCAATCATGTCAATAAGCTTAACAATGATCTTAGCAAAGTAGTAGGCTGTATGTATAAAATAGGTGATCTAATACCTTTATGGCTAAAGAAAGCAATATACTACGCCCTTTTTTACTCGAAGCTAACTTATTGTGTCTTGATTCGGGGAACAACTACAGCAAAAAACTATGATAAGTTATTAAGCTTGCAAAAACTAGTCCGAATTTTTGAAAACTACCATGGTAGGCCGCGTGACTTACCCACACATAATCTCTTCGGCAAACATTTACTGATCCGAGCAAATCAAGTATTTTATTATAGATTACTCTTACATATAAAAAAACACAGGCTGCATGTTGTCAGCATACCCACTTCTCCTCGATACCCATTACGTTATCAAATCAAGAAAATACCATTCACGCGTACTCACTACGGACGTCAGGGTATAAACTATCAAATACCAAGGCTACTAAACATTGTTGAGTAAAAAATTGATTTCTGTGCGCCTAATTTTAAGCAATGTATAAAAAGCCTTCCCTATACACAATCAAATTATTTACACATAAATTGCTCTCGCACTAAAATTTTTTATGCACTACATATGTATTCCTTAACCTGCGCTGTAATGTGATCGCACAAACAAAAACTGAAGCATAAATGTCTTTTTCACATAGTCATTGTATAATGTACACATTATCTTGTTTATTTGTATTTTCTACATCGTACTTGCTTGTTTCTTGTTATATTTGCTTTTTTCGTACATTGGATCATCATGTAAGCCGAACGCACTTAGGAGCAAGAGCCCCTGTCAGGCCAAATGGCCTTTAGCTCTTGTTTCCTCTTTCTGTAATGAAGAAAGGAAATAAACTTCAAACTTTCTCAAGCAGTCATGTTAGACTGATGTACTTTTCTCTCGCAGTCATGCTAGACTGATGAACTGCATGTAGATACTGTAAATAAACCCATATTCCTCGTTCTCGATGAGAAGCAGTCCTTCCCTTCATCAACGTCCTCAGCGTGGATAAGTTGGACGACGGCATGGGCCAGCTACCTTCTAATTCATGCCGGACTCCAATCTTGACAACGGGTTACGAGCGATGGGATTGAGCAACCCTAACAGCACCACTGGCCTCCTTGAAGCCCTTCGGTTCAGCGAAAGCAGGGGAAAAGTAAACATATCCGCAATGGAGATCAGTAAGAGGCGATTGGAAGATTGGTGGAAGAAAAGTAGGGAAACGACAAAAAAACGGAGACGTACAAAAGCAAGGTTTGCATTAGGAGGTCAGAAAATTTGGTTGTGGGAGTTCATAGTGTTCTCGTCTTTCTTTTTCTTTCTTAACTTAGGTAGGACAATAGGCAGTATAATAGCAAGAGCTTGGTGGTGCAACCCACCGCCCCGTTCCAAAGGGGACGCTCATAACATCCATTATCCATCCATGCGAGAACAAGCCGTAGCGTGGGCCTTGCCAGTGTAGTGCCAGCGAGGTCTGCCGGGCAGCGTTGGCGTTCAGACCGCGCACGTCGATCAGCATCACTTGGAAGCGGGCAAGCGTCGCACATGTGACACTGTGATTATTTTAAGGAGCGTAATGCGTGATAGTGTGATGTTCTTGTGTTATGTGTATTAGATAACGCGGCGTGCACTCATAGCGTCGAAAGCGGGAACATGTTTTGTACCGTTTAATTTAGTGGCAAAATTTATTGTCAACGTTGCGCTCGTGGCCTCACAGTCACCAGAGAAGCAGCTGAATGTAATGCAGACAGCGTGTTCACTCAGCAATTTGACAGGGGAGGCCAATTTTATCCTTCAGCTCAATTTAGTGCTAGAGGATGCACGCGCATTATTTTTTTCATCAGAGAAGCTTTATGCTTTCAGTGTGCGCGATATTATGTAGTTCTCAAGCAGTTTACTACTCCGCCAAGTGGGATGCGAGCTTCATCGCAAAAATGACCTAGTTTGTGGCGTTAACTAGGCTGCACTTTTTCACAAAATCTTTGAACAAGGACAAGGCTCTTCAAATGGAGTGCCAGAAATATTTGAAGTTCAGAAGAGTTATGTAGAGCCTACTGCTAAGCTCGGCCTGGTGTGTGCATGTGGATTACTGTGCTATGTAATAAAGGGTAACAAAGCACTGAGGGAAAATACTTTGTGCATGTTGAGGTTCGCCAAAGCGGCAATATATATGTACCTTATTTTTTTTACAAAGCTAAAGCTTTTTTAAAGGGCATGCTGTTGGCGCATGCTGACGCGGAGAGTGAACTGAATGACGCGGGGATGTTATTCGCCGGTTTCTTGCGCGCAGCCCCACAGTTCTGTTTGCCTGTTTGTGTGTACAATTTTATCTACGCCCACTGGCTATGTTTGCGGCAGGTGAGCGAGTGAAAAAAAAAAGTAGAAGGTCGGCGTTTCGGGTTGTTCGTGTTCACGGTGCACGTTCCCTTGCGCTAACACCCAGCCTTTAGTAAAAAGACAACTCGTCCAGAGTGGCCTTCATATGTACGATCTTCCTCCTTTTTTAAATCGCGTGGCCCCACATCTGCTGCGCGTTCCGGCGTTGCAAATAGCGCATCTTTCCATTCTCTGCTCTCCGAAGAAGTGTCACACTTCTTAATAATGCATATCTGAGCTGCAAACACTTCGTGATTTTTGCACTGCGCATTGCATTAAAAGTTCAAACGCGGTGCAAAGTGAACGCGGCACGCGTGCTAGCTGCCGTGCGCCGCCCCCTTCAAAAGCTGCGAAAGGGGCACACCAGCTGCAAGTAGCGTCATCTACAACTTTCATCGCTCCTCCGTGCGCCCCATTCGCTCCCGCCTGTCACACTGCCTCCTTCTAGCCACCATTGGCCTCGAGCTCCACCACTGGAAAAGCTGGCGCCACCGTCGGCGTGACGTGCTATTAGGGATCATGTGGACATAGCGGCCGCGTCGGCTGCTTCGGGAGCGCCGAAGCGGCAGCCATGGCAGACAGTACCAAACAGCAGAATCTGCAGTCGGCATTTCGTCGGAAACAAAATGAGCAATAGCATGCACCATCCGGCATATGTACCAACCATTTTTCCTTCGCAGTACCACCGTCAAGCCCCTTCCAACGCCACCGCAACCAAGCGAATGATACGAAAGGTAAATATTATCCATTCATTGCTAAGAATTATGTGGTGGGGAAGCTGCCTTGTAATACGAGTTGTGTGCGCATACTGCCGGCGCACGCGCGACTAAGGGCCGATTTACGCTCGAGCCGCCCATCCCCGCAAGCCGCACCGCACGCGTGCGGTCGCTCGAAAGATTGCACGTATCAAACACTTGTGCACAAATTTCGGTTTACAATGTGTAAGGTATACACTGTGCACACAGTGTAAATGGTAATTTGTGCACAAGTGCTGGATACGTGCAATTCTTCGCGCGACCGCAAGCGTGCGGTGCGGCTTGCGGCGATGGGCGGCTCGAGCGTAAATCGGCCCTCAGCCGCCTATGTGCTTTTAAAAATGCGCATGCGGATGAGGACTCGGCGCTGAGGTGCATCCGGTAAATTTGTTATTAGTGCTAAATGTAGCCAGCGTTGTTACGGATCCAGCAGCGGAGCCCTCAAACCTTAGCTTGCGCGAGTCAGCTGATGCGATAAAGCTTTCTTCTCGATTGGCTGCTGTGGCGAAGTAACATCAGAATTTTTTATGTCTAGCCAGAGAAATATGGAATGTCTTCAGGCCAACTAATATTTCCGAAACCATAGCGCAGCATGACCGGAGCCATAGCTGCTAGATTTGCGAGGCTGGCTGCCAGGCAAACATGGCAACGGACCACGGCGCAACCATATGGCGCAACCGTTAAAGAAACACACGTGCTCGCTGCGACACACTGTGAAAAATATATAAAGCTTCTTTCGTCATTTCTTCACTTGATGCCGCTAGGTTCTTAACGAAAACCCTCCGCTTGAAGCGGCGGGAAAACGGAAACATACGAACTATAATACGGCCGCGCACGTGTGTGTCGTCTGGTCGAGAGGCTGGAATATGCCGCGTTTCGTGCAACGCACTCTTTTCGGCGCGCCGCCTATCCAGCGCTGGTTCCCCATTGTTCAAAACATGGCGGTTCATCGGTGTTTCATAGGGTGCCTCGATGTAGTGCGCCGCCGTACAGGGTGGAGACACTGCCTTCGTGACCGCAGTATTGGGGCGAGCGCAGATACGGTGGGCAATGGAACGTCGGCCGATAATAATAATAATATTTGGGGTTTTACGTGCCAAAACCACTTTCTGATTATGAGGCACGGCGTAGTGGAGGACTCCGGAAATTTTGACCACCTGGTGTTCTTTAACGTGCACCTAAATCTAAGCACACGGGTGTTTTCGCATTTCGCCCCCATCGAAATGCGGCCGCCGTGGCCGGGATTCGATCGTCGGCCGATATTCTTGTTTAGCATGCGCTTGCGCCAGCATATTAAGGTATATAAAGGTCTTGCACATTTACTCGCAATCCTAAGCGCTTCTTGCACACAAAAATAAAATAGCGTAGGCTTGCATCAATAGATCTCCGAGGAGATGACGACTGCGAAGCTAGAGCCGCGTTGGCCAACTGGGATGCTCAAAGCGATGAATTACTCGAAATGCTAGCGCACTATTCCAGATACCGGAGAATTCGATGCAACGCGTGCGGTATAGGCACTGAAAGGCTCCCAAAATAAACACTTTATTAGGCTGACTTTCGCCTACCAAGAACTGCACAACTTCGCGGCGGCTATAACAGCAAACGCGCTCGGCTGTCATCGATGAATCAGGATGCCCGCCGCTCTCGGCCGAGCTCAATTTAAAGGCGGTAAGGAAACTTCGAGATACCGTGCTAAAGACAACGACAAAATTCTGGAACCCGAAATCGTCGTGCGCGGCTCGGATCAATCGCAATAAATCTGGTCGTATCTCGCGTCACAGAAGAACTGATAATGTAGCGTGCCGGCCACTTTAAGAATGATCAAACAAGCAAAAGCAAGCTTCGCGGCATTATTCTAGCCACACAATGCTGGTACCAACCACACAGGGGGTACACAACACCCTGGCATGCTGGTTTTTGCGACTGAACACAGTTCAATAGCCCAGCACCTGGCGCACAACATCACAGCTTCGCAAACTCCCCAACGATGCTGCTTTACCAACGCTGGAAGGAACGGGCGCAGCAAGCGACTCGCCCCAATATGGCGACCGCGAAGCAAAACGGCGGCGTGGCGCACGCCAAAAGGTGTCACCACCCTGCCGGTGCGCTGCATCAAGGCACCCTAGCCATGGAGGAAGGAAACCACGGAGGAAGGAAACTAATGGCGTTTTTCACTGGTCGATCTGGAGCAGCCGCCTGAATCCTCGAGCGAGCGCTCGGCTTTCACCAATCCGAGTCTGCCAGTGGAGCGCACGAACGCTCCGCGGGAGATCACACAGGAAGTCTGCGTGCACGTGACACAAACCGGTTCCGCAAACTATGCCCAACACAATGTTGTGCGTACCGACCGGGCATGGACCGGGTACCGATTTCGCTTGAAGACGGAAGTGACGCCATGTGACGCGTTCTATTTCCGCCCGAATCCGCGTCTCGGCGGCGGAGCAAGTGAGAGCGATCCGGCGCGGAGCGAGTTGATCCGAAACGACCAGTGGAACGCGCGAACCCGCTCCAGATCGACCAGTGAAATGCGGATTCGTTGCCGCGGAGCAAAAAATCCTGCTCCGAATCGACCAGTGAAAAACGCCATAAGGAGAGGCCCTACCCCCTCCGCGCGCTAGGAGAAAAGTGTGGCGGAAATGACGTATAGGTTCTCATTATTTTTGCTGCTTTTTTATTTTTTTTGCTGCATGGCCACGCCTTTTGGGCCACAATGGCGGCGTTGTTCTGATTTTTTGAGCGCTCACACGTATTGCTCTGGTAGGTTTCGTGCCGTGGCAAAGGCGCTGTGTGGGCGGGTTTGCGTTAGTCACCGTGTCTTGTTGCGCTGTGTTACCTGCACAGTGCTCTGCCGGATGTTGCGCGAGCGTGCGCGAAACCACGCGCAGCGCAGCGTGGTTTCGCGAAAGATGTAAACAAGAGAGGAGGGTGGCACAAAAGGCGGAGCATCGCCATGAGCAACGCCAACTTCCGGCTTCACTTTTGCTTCACAAAGAGTGACGTCAGGGCCTCTCCTTAGTTTCCTTCCTCCGTGAAGGAAACTGAGGAGAAGCCCTACCCGCCCTACCCCGTCCGCGCGCTAGGAGAAAAGTGTGGAGGAAATGACGTAGTAGGTTCTCATTTTTCCAGCTTTTTTATTTCTTTGCCGTGGCAGCCACGCCTTTCGGGCCACAATGGCGGCTTTGTTTTGGTTCTGTGCGCTCACACGTGTTGCTCCGTAGGTTTCGTACCGTGGCGAAGGCGCCGTGCGGGCAGGTTTGCGTTGGTCTCCGTGTTTTGTTTCGCTGCGTTATCTGGAGCGTGCTCTCCCGGATGTTGCTGTCGCCAGGTGGGACAGGAGGAACTAAAGTTCGTGAAATGAACTCGCATGCAATGCTGTACGCAATGTACCGCGCCACGGCAATGGCAACGGACGAAGGAATATCCGCGGGGAATTTTGCCCTCTTTGGCGGAATCATGCTAACGTGCTAACGATTGTTTAGTATTGCTGCGGAGCTCGCGCGTCCGAGCAGCACGGTTGCGAACCGCGCGGCGTGGTTTCGCGAGAAATGTAAACAAGAGAGGAGAGCTGGCCCGATAGGCGGAGCAACGCCACGAGCAACGCCAGCTTCCGGCTTCACTTTAGCTTCACAAAGAGTGACGTCTCTTCACAAAGAGAGCCTCTCCTGAGTTTCCTTCCTCCGTGCACCCTAGCGCATGCCCTAGCGTTTCGTGAGGCTTAGCGCCATCTGTATGACGAGGGATTACTTGGGGCGGAAGAAAAAATAATATGACGCCATATCCGTTAAAAACAACAGTGTCGTCATTTTGTGTCAAAGGCGCGAAATTGGTTTTGGTGTAGCTGTATATCCAAATGCCGCGCCATTCAACTTTATGGGCGTTTCGAGCTTTTAGCGCGGAGAGCGATGCAGAAAAGCGTCAGCCGTACGAGTGCCGAAATCGCATCCCTGCACAGAACATACTTTCCTTAGAGGCCGACGAAAGCTTTAGGTGT
This sequence comes from Dermacentor variabilis, assembly GCF_050947875.1. Classification (NCBI taxonomy): domain Eukaryota; kingdom Metazoa; phylum Arthropoda; class Arachnida; order Ixodida; family Ixodidae; genus Dermacentor; species Dermacentor variabilis. The sequence continues at coordinate 9,955,446 of NC_134568.1, read as the reverse complement.
AGAGGGCTGGTCCTATCGTCGGACGCCAAGCCCGTCGGCCTGCGCAGTCACACGAAAAGAACTAAATTAAACAATTCTCTGGCCGTCGTAACTCACTAATTTTGAATGAACAGGTAAAGAAAGGATGGAGCTATCCGCGTCACCAAATTCACACACAAGGCAAAGCAAAACAGCACGTGTGAGGAGGGGGGCCTATTGCAAGAGGTGAACTTTACAAGCGCGCCTTTCTGCACACTTCAAGAAGTGCATTGCATTGCAAGCTATAGTGACGTCAAAGCCCCCTCTTAAGATGGGCGCTGTAAAAAGGCATTTATTGACAATGGTAAAATAAAATAGAGTTGCCTTTCTTTACTCATCACGCTATACAAAATTGATTAAGAATTTTATCTTGGTTGAATGAATGTGATTGTGTCTGGCTTTAATTAAACAACGATTTTTTTTCTGTCCCAATGTTTGTTCCCTCAAAACATAGTCGCGGTTCAATCGCTGCTCCCATAAGTACCCTTACTGATGTCGGTGACAATTTGTTCTGAATAGCTTTTCGCCCGAAGCTTCGCGACTTATTTGGATCGATCTTGCTTAAGCCGCCCTGCTAAGCCTATTTATAATAGTTTATGTATCTACAGTAATCTGCGTACCTGTAAAAATAAATGAAAACAAATGAACTAAGTATAGAGGTTTCGTCAAACTTGCACGCAAGCTTCCGCCTGATGGGTCGTCTGTTTTAGCTGTTGTTCCTGCGCGCGTGCGACCAAAGGAATGGCATAAATAATTTCTTCTAAAAAACGGCATTACGAAGTAAATTTGGTGGCCTCCCGGCATTGGAGCGCTAGGCCAACACCGCGGACAGCAAGGAGATAACGCAAGCTGCTCCCAAGGCCGGACCGGCGATGACCTCGGAGACGTGACGAAACCCACTTTTTTTTTTATTAAGTGGCGCACAAACGCTGCGCTTCTCCACGCACTTTAGCACTGCGGTGCACGGCGTGCAAACACGGCTGCCGCCCACGAAGCATCACAGAACTCCACAAGCGGCTGCAGGAGAAGCACCGCGCCCAACCGCAGGGGAAAACAAAATGTCGCACGAGATGGTGGGGTGGACCGGGGTTGGCACGCTCACTTATCGGAACGAGTGTGGCACCCATCGCGGGATCAAATCCCGGCTGCGGCGGCCGCATTTCGATGAGGGACGAAATGCCAAAAACACCCTTGTTCCGTGCGCTGGGGGCTATTTGTGAAAATTAACCCGGAGTCCACCCACTACGGCGTGCCTCATAATCAAATATTGATTTTGGCACGCAAAACCCCGTAATTGAAGTCCCTCTGTATTGGAAAAATTCATGGTGGTCCTATAGAGGGCGTCCCTCTATGGCTCGAGTGCACGCTGGCAACGGGACCGAAGGACGAGCCGGCGTCCAGTGGAGGAAAGCGTTTATTTGCGAAGCAACGTGGTCCGCCCGGGCTGTGTCAGGACAACTGCCTCCGTCTCATCCCGAGCGCCCTTATTCAAAAGCTCGGTCAATCACCTACGTAGTCAATCCCTACGCCCTCCTGCGTAGTCACACAACAACCACAAGGACAAAACGAGTACGCGTATATTATTTGATTGTGTCTGCTTTCGCCTACCCGTGAGAGAGCGGCACGACATTCCGTCAAACCCCGGGCGTGCATTTCCTATTGCTCGCTGCCGGTAGCCACCGGCCATCACCTGTTTGAGCAATCGATCCCTTTCCCCTGATACCACCCGTGGCCTCCGCGATCAGCTCCGGCAGCGCGCCGTTCAGCTCCGGCGACGGCGCGCCGCCGGAGCTAATCGCGGAGGCCACGTACCACCGCCCCGGCTCCCTCGTGCGCTCGCATGGCGGCGCCAGCGCTCCTGTAGAACTAGAATTACTGTATATGCTACCAAAGGTAGCAGAGTTGCGCGTAGGTCCGCCATCATGCCTGGGAAGCAACCAAATCTATGCGGCGAAGCCGCACTCTGTTTTTGCAGGCGACATGCCTACCGAATCGTCGATCGACCGTGGACGCTTTTGCATCGCTTCTGGACTGCTTTTCCGCCTAATCGCAAACAAAGTGCATCGAAACAGTTGACTGAATAAGATCGTCAAGAAAAAGGCGCCGAGATCGGTCCCCACCAAAGCTTAGGCCAAGCGTATCCGCCGAGTCCGTCTGCACGCTCTCGGCGCGTCTAGGCTCAGGAATCAAGAAGTCTAACAAGGATAAATCACCATATTTCAGCTTTCGCATCAGTGTTTTTAAATAAACCATTTTTTCATCTTTATAGTGCCAGCACAAGTAGCGATGAGCGCCGATATGACGCGTCATAAACACGGGTATATATGTGATGTCGTCGAAGGCTTACAGCTAGCCCTAGCTTGCGCTTCTCTGACGAAGATATATGAATAGACAGACGTGTCGACTGAAAGGCATCACTGAACTAAGAAAACGTTGCATATCCTTCGCGTGAAGAACAAGAAACGGCTATCCAAATCGGTAGTAACAGCCCATACAGCGTCCCGGGTCTGCGATTCATTTAGGACTTTTTTCAAAGTTAAAATGCCAATCCCAAGGGAAAATCGGTGTTGTGGCACATAGCGATAGCGCATCTACCATGACTGAGCAAGACTTATCTCTGTGAAACTACAACTGCTCCTCGGTCCTTGACTTGGAAAATTATGCAACACCGCTCAGGTACTGGAGTGGCGTAGTGGCAAAGTACCGGGCTTGGGATCTGTAGGGCGTACGATCGAATCCTGGTCGGAGCTTGTTCATTTTTTTTTTATTGCGCCAAAACGCTCTCTGTTGCTTTCTGTTCTCAAAAAAATATATATACGGTGTTCAGGCACCGCGTATTTAACGTGCTAGAGCTGTTTTTCGCACCAGTACCCAGCGCCTCCCAGTACGCCGCGCCTGCCCAGCGCCCCAGCATCCAGCGCACGGCACTGGGCCCATAATCCGGCGCTGCACTGGACACTGGATACTGGGTTTTGCAATAGGCATACGTGCTTATGTGCCAAAGCTCTCAACATGTAGGCAGCCTTAAATATTACTGGTGAATCAATGACCAACCATTAGTATTTCGACTCTGGTACCCCATTAAATTTGCTGTAGAAACGTACCCACCTACTAGCAGGCACTGGATCCCCGCAGGGGCGTCTGCGTCAGCAGGCGTTTGGTGTGTTGCGACACCACGTACCCGAGCACACGAGGGTTGGACCCTCCCGCGTGTAGCCGTGCGCGGCTTAGCCGTGTCCGGGGAAAGGGGGATCCTGGGGGTTGAGCCGATGCCGAGTGTTTGGACCTTTAAGGCCCCCCGGCGGAGGCAACACGCCTCTTTGGCCTCTGCTTCACGTAGACGGCACCCCCGGACTGACCAACCCGGGGGAAATCGGTAGTTGCCTTTTCCTGTCTCTCTCTCCTTCCAGCCTTCGTCTTTCTCTCACTTTCCACCTTTCCTGTCTTCTCCTAGCTTCCGTTTACTTCCAATTTTTCCAGGCAGCAAGGGTTAACCTTGTGTGAATAACCAACCTAGGTTATCTCATATTTGGTTATAGTGATAACGTACAGCTGGCGTTTGGAGGACCTGTTTTTACAGTCCCTGTAACGTCCCCTTGTAGGGTTCCACGGTGGGTGGTTGGCGTTATCGCCGAAAATTACATCATTCTATGGCTAGTTCCTTCCCTCCCCTCCTTGATCGCCCTCACAAAAGAGGGCACACCGAAGATATATTCAAATTCTTTGGTCGTGAGAGACCCAACTTCCCACGATTTCATGTGATTCACTCGGAAAAGTCAGACACACAAGTGCGTGCAATCTCCCCATTTCTAGTATCAAAGTCTTTAACTGAGGCCCTTGGTCCAGGTTACAAGGCGACAAGGATGGCAAGTGGTGATCTCCTTTTAGAACTGCATGATCAGAAACAATATGAAAAATTGCCCAGTCTAGTGTCATTTGGGGATGTTCCCGTGACAGTAATTCCACACCGTACTCTGAACACCACCCGCGGCGTTGTCTCGGATGATGATCTGCTCCAGCTGACAGAGGCTGAGCTCCTGGAGGGCTTCAGTGAGCAGAATGTTGTCAATGTCAAGAGAATTAAGCTGAGGCGGGATGGCAAAGAAATTGCGACCAAGCACCTAATACTCACATTCGCTTCAAGTATTCTGCCCGAGTCTGTAGAGGCCGGGTACATCAAGCTGCGTGTCACACCATATGTGCCAAATCCCCTAAGATGCTTCAAATGCCAGCGTTTCGGCCACAGTTCGCAGAGCTGCCGGGCCCGCCAAATATGTGCAAAATGCAGTGCCCTTGAACACGCCACTGAAGCTTGTAATAACTCTCTCCACTGTGTAAACTGTGACGGGGATCACGTCGCGTACTCGCGGTCATGCCCCTCCTGGAAGAAGGAAAAAGAAATTGTAACCATAAAAGTAAAAGAGAATATATCGTTCAAAGAGGCACGAAGGCGGGTAGCATACCTGCCAAAGAAAAGCTTTGCCGAAGTGGCGCGTCAGGGGGCAGCGCCACAACGGCCTCCGGCGGCTATCCGACCCACAAACAGTGAGTCGGCACTCACGCCATCTGCCCCCGCGGCGGTTGCAGCTAGCGCTGCTCCGCCAACCGAGGAGAGGGGACCATCGACCCCGAAGGTGGGCGCAGCCGAGGCTGCCTCAACCTCCCAGGTCCCTTCCAGCGCTGGCAACAGCCGGCGCAGCCAAATCCCTCAGGGAGCCCCATCCACCTCCGGGCTGGTGGGCGCAGGGGTCTCGCCTTCCGAGGTGAGACTCTCTCGAAAAACTTCTCGCTCTCAAGAGCGCGTGTCCGGCGCCTCACAAGAGACAATGGATACAACACCTATCCCCACGGCGCACCAAGCGCCTAAGGAGCGGCGAGGCTCCCTCGAACGCTCCAAAAAAGGCAGAACCCCGGTTACAGGGCCTCGCAAGAGCTCTGTAATCTAAGGCATCACTTCCGTTTCCGTAAACACAGCACCAATTCACTTTAAATATGGATACACAAATCATACAATGGAATGTCAGAGGTCTTGTGAGAAACCTTGATGATGTACAAGAACTCATCCACCAACACAATCCAAAAGTGCTGTGTTTACAGGAAACACACCTAAAATCAAAACACACAAACTTTCTCCGACAGTATATAACTTTTCGCAAAGATCGCGATGATGGTGTCGCATCATCGGGCGGTGTTGCCATTGTCATCCATAAAAGCATTACGTGTCAACCTTTACAGCTACAAGCGCCTCTTGAAGCAGTGGCGGTTCGAGCTGTTCTTCTAAACAAACTTATCACTATTAGCTCTCTTTACATCCCCCCACATCACAAATTAACGAAACATGAATTCCAATCCTTTATAGATCAATTGCCAGAACCTTACGTTGTTCTGGGTGATTTCAATGCACACAGCAGCTTGTGGGGAGACTCTCGTATCGATGCGCGAGGTCGTCTCGTTGAACAATTCCTTTTTTCGTCTGGTGCGTGTCTGCTGAATAAGAAGGAACCCACTTATTACTGTCTCGCAAACAGAACCTTTTCTTCAATCGATGTCAGCATAGTTTGTGGGGATGCGCGACTCTCACGCATCCCCTGATATGCTGTTTTCTCGCACGGCTCGCGTGGCCTGGCGCCCGCGGCGGTCGGAGAGCTACAAGCGCGGTGCCAGAGATGGCGCGAGTGTCGCGCCGCGGCGGGGCTACTTGGGCGCCGGAAGACAAGGCGCTCTCTCTTTGGGTTCGGGAAGCAAGCGGGACGGACGTGCCGTGCTGCGCGTGCGCCGACCCATGCTTCTGCGAGACTGTCTCGCGTGGCCGCCTTCGAACGCGCCACCGTTGGCGTGACCGTACACGCGAACGACCAGGCGTTGGGATCCAGCATGGGGCGAACATATTCGCCCGCTATGCGGTCACGGTGAGTCGGACTTCTAGATTTGTCGCGCGCCCATCGGCATGTTTTGTGGATAGCAACTCGGCTAGCAGGCATTGATCTATTAAAGTTGCAATAAATGCCCTTGTGATTGTTTGCACTACTGTGTTGTCGTTCCTTTGTCCCAAGAGCACGGAGGAGAGACCCCACAAGTTTCTCCTTCTATTCTGCCTGAACTCGAATGGGAAGTTACAAAGAACCCTTATGGAAGCGATCACTTCCCCATACTACTACGAACACCTAAAGAAAACGAATATCCACCACAGCCACCGCGGTGGAAGATTGAGACAGCTGATTGGGATAAATTTCGAACTCTTATTGGTATCTCATGACATGACATCTCCTCGTTAGAAATTGATGCTGCTGTGGAGTATTTTACAGCCTTGATAATAGATGCCGCATCAAAATGCATATCACAAGTAAATGGCTTGGCATGTAAACGGCGTGTCCCGTGGTGGAACGACGATTGTAGGATCGCTCGTAAGAAACAAAACAAAGCGTGGGGGTTGCTACGCGCCTCCCCTACTGCGGAGAATCTCATAAACTTTAAAAAAAGTAAAATCCCAAGGCAGGCGAACCCGCCGACAGGCCAGAAGAGAGAGTTGGCAAACGTTTTTATCGGGTATCAATTCGTATACAGATGAGGCCAAAGTCTGGAACAGGGTTAGTAGGATAAGAGGGCGACAAACATACTCCCTCCCTTTGGTAAACACACAAGGCGAAACCCTGCAAGACCAGGCAGATTCACTTGGGGAGCACTTTGAGCGTGTGTCGAGCTCAATAAATTATTCCCAGTCCTTTCTTAAACATAAGGAAATAATAGAACGTAAGCCAATCATACGAAGGTCCAGGCAGAATGAACCGTATAACCGGCCTTTCTGTATTGCCGAGTTCAGAGCTGCCTTGAACACATGCAAAAGCACTGCACCGGGACCTGACAGAGTCATGTATGATATGATCAGAAACCTACATACTGACACACAAGTTACACTACTTACACTATTCAACACTATTTGGACTTCCGGATACCTCCCATCCACACGGAAAGAAGCGATTATGGTTCCTGTTCTGAAGCACGGAAAAGACCCTTCCTTGGCGGCAAGTTACCGTCCGATAGCTCTAACTAATTGTCTGTGTAAGCTTTTTGAAAAAATGATAAATCGCAGACTTATACAGTTCCTTGAGCTCAACATTATGCTCGATCCTTATCAGTGTGGATTCCGAGAAGGGCGGTCGACAACCGATCATCTTGTGCGCATTGAAAGAAATATCCGCGATGCATTTCTACATAAACAGTTTTTCCTATCGATATTCCTCGATATGGAGAAGGCATATGACACCGCATGGCGTTACGGGATCTTGCGAGACCTGTCGGAATTTGGCATCCGTGGAAATATGCTGAACACAATTGAAAGCTATTTGTCAAATCGTACCTTCCGAGTAAAAGTCGGTAATGCACTGTCACGTCCTTTTACGCAGGAAACTGGTGTACCCCAGGGAGGCGTGCTCAGCTGCACTCTCTTTATCGTTAAGATGAACACGCTACGTGCTTCACTGCCACCGGCCATTTCTTATTCCGTATACGTAGACGATTTACAAATAGGCTTCAAATCCTGCAACCTCGCAGTATGTGAGAGACAGGTACAGCAGGGCTTGAACAAGGTTTCCAAGTGGGCAGACGAAAACGGATTTAAAGTGAACCCCAACAAAAGTTCTTGTGTGCTTTTCATAAGAAAGAGAGGGCTCATTGCAGAACCCAGTATCGAAATGTATGGTCAGCGAATTCCTGTGAACAAAGAACACAAGTTCTTAGGCATCATGCTTGATTCCAAATTAACTTTTATTGCACACATAAAGTACCTCAAGGTCCAATGCTTAGAAACAATGAACTTACTTAAAGTGTTATCCCACGCAACGTGGGGCAGCGACAGGAAATGTTTAATGAATCTTTACAAGAGCCTCATCCGATCACAGTTGGACTACGGTGCCGTGATCTATCATTCTGCAGCCCCGAGCGCGCTAAAGATGCTAGATCCGGTCCACCATCTAGGAATCCGACTGACCACTGGAGCTTTCAGAACAAGTCCCATTGAAAGTTTATATGCAGAATCAAATGAGTGGTCACTTCATCTGCAGAGAACATACATCAGCCAAACATATTTTCTGAAAGTCCACTCTAATCCTCAACATCCGTGTTTTAATACCATTAACGATATGACATATGCTACACTCTTTCATAATCGTCCCTCCGTAAGACAGCCTTTCTCGCTGCGTGTGAGGGAGCTTAGTGATCAAGTGCATGTCCCACTCCTCGAGCTCCGCCTAATGCATCCAGCCAAGCTGCTACCTCCTTGGGAGTGGCAGCTCATACAATGCGATATATCTTATGTGCAAGTCACAAAGCATGCTCCAGATATCGAAATCCAAATACATTTCCGGGAACTCCAGTACAAGTATGCCTGCACCGAGTTCTACACAGACGCATCGAAATCGCGCGAGGGGGTGTCCTATGCAGCCGTCGGTCCATCCTTCTCGGAATCCGATGTACTGCATCCGGAAACTAGTATCTTTACGGCTGAGGCCTACGCACTATTGTCGGCTGTGAAGCATATCAGGAAATCAAAATTACAGAAATCAGTTATATATACGGACTCCCTTAGTGTTGTGAAGGCCTTGATGTCATTCTGTAACCACAAAAATCCGGTAAATAATGAACTCTATTCCATTCTGTGTAAAGCGTATATAGGAAACCTGCATGTCATCATATGCTGGGTGCCAGGTCATAGGGGCATCGAAGGCAATGTTCTGGCGGACCAGATGACCACGTCATTTGCGTCGCATTCTGTTAATCCCACCGCCGCAGTCCCTGTCACAGATCTGAAGCCCTTCTTACGGAGGAAACTACGGAACCACTGGCAACGCCTATGGGACGCGGAAGCAAATAATAAGCTCCACGTGATAAGCTCCGGACAGGCCGCCATTGGAATATGAACCTGGCAACGTTTAACGCTAGAACGTTATCTAGTGAGGCGAGTCTAGCAGTGCTATTGCAGGAATTAGAGGGCAGTAAATGGGATATAATAGGGCTCAGTGAAGTTAGGAGGCCAAAAGAAGCATATACAGTGCTAAATAGCGGGCACGTCCTGTGCTACCGGGGCTTAGCGGATAGAAGAGAACTAGGAGTCGGATTCCTGGTTAATAAGAATATAGCTGGTAACATACAGGAATTCTATAGCATTACCGAGAGGGTGGCAGGTCTTGTTGTGAAACTTAATAAGAGGTACAAAATGAAGATTGTACAGGTCTACGCCCCTACATCCAGTCATGATGACCAGGAAGTCGAAAGCTTCTATGAAGACGTGGAATCGGCGGTGGGTAGAGTGAAAACTAAATACACTATACTAATGGGCGACTTTAATGCCAAGGTAGGCAAGAAGCAGGCTGGAGACAAGGCAGTGGGGGAATATGGCATAGGCACTAGGAATAGCAGGGGAGAGTTATTAGTATAGAGTTTGCGGAACAGAATAATATGAGGATAATGAATACCTTCTTCCGCAAGCGGGATAGCCGAAAGTGGACGTGGAGGAGCCCGAACGGCAAGACTAGAAATGAAATAGACTTCATACTCTGCGCTAACCCTGGCATCATACAAGATGTGGACGTGCTCGGCAAGGTGCGCTGCAGTGACCACAGGATGGTAAGAACTCGAATTAGCCTAGACCTGAGGAGGGAACGGAAGAAACTGGTACATAAGAAGCCGATCAATGAGTTAGCGGTAAGAGGGAAAATAGAGCAATTCCAGATCAAGCTACAGAACAGGTATTCAGCTTTAACTCAGGAAGAGGACCTTAGTGTTGAAGCAATGAACGACAATCTTGTGGGCATCATTAAGGAGTGTGCAATGGAAGTCGGTGGTAACTCCGTTAGGCAGGATACCAGCAAACTATCCCAGGAGACGAAAGATCTGATCAAGAAACGCCAATGTATGAAAGCATCTAACCCTACAGCTAGAATAGAACTGGCAGAACTTTCGAAGTTAATCAACAAGCGTAAGACAGCTGACATAAGGAAGTATAATATGGATAGAATTGAAAATGCTCTCAGGAACGGAGGAAGCCTAAAAACAGTGAAGAAGAAACTAGGAATTGGCAAGAATCAGATGTATGCGTTAAGAGACAAAGCCGGCAATATCATTACTAATATGGATGAGATAGTTGAAGTGGCTGAGGAGTTTTATAGAGATTTATACAGTACCAGTGGCACCCACGACGATAATGGAAGAGAAAATAGTCAAGAGGAATTCGAAATCCCGAAGGTAACGCCGGAAGAAGTAAAGAAAGCCTTAGGAGATATGCAAAGGGGGAAGGCAGCTGGGGAGGATCAGGTAACAGCAGATTTGTTGAAGGATGGTGGACAGATTGTTCTAGAGAAACTGGCCACCCTGTATACGCAATGCCTCATGACCTCGAGCGTACCGGTATCTTGGAAGAACGCTAACATAATCCTAATCCATAAGAAAGGGGACGCCAAAGACTTGAAAAATTATAGACCGATCAGCTTACTGTCTGTTGCCTACAAAGTATTTACTAAGGTAATTGCAAATAGAATCAGGAACACCTTAGACTTCTGTCAACCAAAGGACCAGGCAGGATTCCGTAAAGGCTACTCAACAATAGACCATATTCACACTATCAATCAAGTGATAGAGAAATGTGCAGAATATAAGCAACCGTTATATATAGCTTTCATTGATTACGAGAAAGCGTTTGATTCAGTTGAAACCTCAGCAGTCATGGAGGCATTACGGAATCAGGGTGTAGATGAGCCATATGTAAAAATACTGGAAGATATCTATAGCGGCTCCACAGCCACCGTAGTCCTCCATAAAGCAAGCAACAAAATCCCAATAAAGAAAGGCGTCAGGCAGGGAGATACGATATCTCCAATGCTATTCACAGCGTGTTTACAGGAGGTATTCAGAGACCTGGATTGGGAAGAATTGGGGATAAAAGTTAATGAAGAATACCTTAGTAACTTGCGATTCGCTGATGATATTGCCTTGCTTAGTAACTCAGGGGACCAATTGCAATGCATGCTCGCTGACCTGGAGAGGCAAAGCAGAAGAGTGGGTCTAAAAATTAATATGCAGAAAACTAAAGTAATGCTTAACAGTCTCGGGAGAGAACAGCAATTTACAATAGGCAGCGAGGCACTGGAAGTCGTAAGGGAATACATCTACTTAGGGCAGGTAGTGACGGCGGATCCGGATCATGAGACGGAAATAATCAGAAGAATAAGAATGGGCTGGAGTGCGTTTGGCAGGCATTCCCAAATCATGAACAGCAGGTTGCCGTTATCCCTCAAGAGAAAAGTATATAATAGCTGTGTCTTACCAGTACTCACCTACGGGGCAGAAACCTGGAGGCTTACGAAAAGGGTTCTACTCAAATTGAGAACGACACAACGAGCTATGGAAAGAAGAATGATAGGTATAACGTTAAGGGATAAGAAAAGATCAGATTGGGTGAGGGAACAAACGCGAGTTAATGACATCTTTGTTGAAATCAAGAAAAAGAAATGGGCATGGGCAGGACATGTAATGAGGAGGGAAGATAACCGATGGTCATTAAGGGTTACGGACTGGATCCCAAGGGAAGGGAAGCGTAGCAGGGGGCGGCAGAAAGTTAGGTGGGCGGATGAGATTAAGAAGTTTGCAGGGACGGCATGGCCACAATTAGTACATGACCGGGGTTGTTGGAGACGTATGGGAGAGGCCTTTGCCCTGCAGTGGGCGTAACCAGGCTGATGATGATGATGATGATGATAAAGCCACAGTTAGGATTCTGGCCTTCCTAACAAAATCACGCCGGACAGATGTCTTATTCTGTCGTCTAAGAATAGGACACACATTTGGCACACATAATTTTTTACTCACCGGAAACGAGCCTCCAACATGTGGCAGATGCGAGGAGAGGCTGACCGTCCTCCACGTCCTTCTGGAGTGTCGGAAATCCGAATCTGAAAGAAAGAAACATTTTCCCTTAGCATACCGGCAGCACATCCCCCTTCATCCAGTAATGTTACTCGGCCCAGAACCGCTGTTTGACACCAACGCAGTCCTGGGCTTCCTGAAAGATGTTGTATTACATGTTATTAGCCCCACACACTCGTAGCGTCTCCTCTCTTTAGAGGATGCCGCTGTGATAGCTGTTTCATATAGCACATGCCTCTAGGCCCTTGTGTTTCAAGGGCCCTGGCGAGGCAGTGGTGCTCCAGCTAATTTCACCATCTAATATATTTTCTGTATTGCATCACTCTTTCACGATGGATTTTATTGCACATAGAACACGTCATTTGTCATCGACATAATCTTATTACAGATAGATTTTACGCACTATAGAGCGACTATTTTTAAGGCCCCTATACAGCCACTTTACATTAACCCCATAGAACTCATAACTACATTGCGAACTTATCACCACTGCCTTGGCGCTCTTTGGCCACAATTGGCCCTTGCGCCAATAAACACTACATATCATCATCAGGCACTGGATATCAGCCAGACCGTCAAGTGCCACTTCATTATGTGCCTTTTCACTGCAGGGATTCGAAAAGCAACTTTCTGTGGGAGTGTAGTGAAAGTTTTTCTCTCACAGGATTGACATAGCTACATTATGCGTAATAATGCAAAACACAGTAAGGCCCTTACCGTATGGTAAATAACGACATTAATTCCTCTTGCATCCTGCTTCACACAAGCAGTAGTAGATCAAATATTTTTTACTCAGTAGTGTAACCTCTTTTATGTTCAGAACCAACAACCCGAGCAGTGCATTATCATAAAAATGTGAGCTGGCTTTTTTATGACAGTTCTGTGAAAGCAGTGTGGTGCATGGGATTGAATGAGATCGAATAAAAAGCTTTTCCGCTTTCAGAGCGATTCGTGCAGTCTGGAGCAGAGCACCCGGTCATTATATCATTCCGATGGGACTGAGAGGACACTGCGATGAACCAACTGTGAGATGCGCTGCGTGCGTTGTGTTGTTGCTCCGCAGATAGCGCGCACGCGAACAGCGAACGCCAAGATCGGCCGGATTCGCTTTGAATTTGACTGGCGATAACTTTGTGTCCATCCAGTTCGCTGCAGCGGCGGCGTCGGGAAATACAAAAATTGGCCCGGGCATCTGCTTCTCCGCAATGCATGGTTGCTTGACTACCACGTGATGACGTTCTGCCAGTAGAGGTAGGGTGGTAGCCACCCTAGTAGAGGCACAGAACACCTATACAAACTTAGAGAAGGGAAACTGTACCTTCCACAGTGCTACGGAAATAAGCATAGCGGTGGCGTCGTGAACTAAAGTATGGGACCACAGGTGGCGCTGTGCAACAGGAAACGGAAACGGGGTTTTGCACAGTATGGCGGCCGCTTTACCAGGTGTTCTGTGGCTTTACTGGGTTTCTGGCTGCTGCGCCTCGATCGTGCTCCCGCCAGTTGCTGTGTGGTAAACGTAGCGCCTACATATATGTGTAGGCGCTACGTTTGCCACACAGCAACCAAACTGGCGGGAGCACGATCGAGGCGCACCAGAATACATGTAGCGCTGAGTAATATCGAGTTAAGGCACACTCTGAACTGACTTTTAAGGGCATCCCGAGCGGTTTTTCGTTTATTACGCCGCCGTTACCCCGAGTAGTGCCGCCGCGCTCCAGCTGTTGCATTTCGTGTAGGGCTACTGACAGAATGCGGTTTCCAGATGGCACGATGGCCTCGACTGGAATAAACGCACAGGACACCAAAGATTGAGTAAGCCTGAAAATATTTTATATGCATCTTACAAGTACAACAAAAAGCACACGTCTACGCATCCACACAAACGCGGTTACATAGTCAAGAACATAGTCAAGAGATGGCTCATTAATAAGGGCAGCACAAACGCACAAGAAAGAAGACCTAAGCTACAAAACGTACGGTCGGCTGCTAAGTATAATAATGTCCCTGTCACCGCGTGTCACTTTTATACAGCATCTTTAGAGCACTACCAGGCCGGGTAGTTTGGCGGAAAGAACGCAACAGCTTACGGCCGTCAGCTGCCTCTTCCTTACGGGTGTCATAATTATTCTAATCTCCGCATCAACGTCGTGCAAGTCCGCATACAGGTATCTGTATCTGAACCATATGTGCCAGCTTAATACATGTGTAGTGAAATTATGATAACCACTGCGTCTTATCAAACGTATTGGTTTTGTAAATGCGCATTGCAGCTGACGGAACGACATACTGTAAGTGAAGCACAAGAGAACAAGGACAAAAGGAGGACACAACACTTGAATAAGAAATGAAGAATTAGTAGGCGTACAGCAAACAAGCGATGACGGAGAACACACAATGATGCATCGGGTGTTCTGTGACATCGGTTTGCGTACTTACGGTGCTATGGAGATCAACGGCATAAAAACGTACCTTCAAGCGTACTCCTTCAACCTCCGCCGCATTCATTATTATAATCAACGCCTAAACAAAATGAGGCACTATTTTTTGCTAAGAGTAGACCTCTTTATAGCAAGTCTATGTAATGACTCGCAGACGAAACCAGCATGCTTTCGAAAATGTTTTACCGCCGTAGTATTCGAACGCCAACGGCCAGGAAACACATCGATACCAATAGGCTGTCGGTGGTTAATCAAGTACAAAAACCTTGACGCTATGACTAAAAAGCAGCTTCAAGAAAAAAATTTAAAGAAAATCAACTGCCTATTTGCCTGAGGTAAAAAAACATCCTTAGACACCTCGATTGTTTATGTCAATGGTTTATGTAACGTAAAAAATTCAGCATGTTCAGCGCCCCTAGCAGAAAAAGCACCAATTAAAGTATTCGACCAAATTACAGTAGCTCCACTTGCGCGCTTACGCTGAAACACGCCTCGATTGATTTTTCGCCCTCTGTGGCCATTTGTTGAACTTGAGAGTGTGCGGGGCCTGGTAGAGGCGCTAGAGGCGTGATAAAACTAAGGTCCCTCTATAATTTTCAAGGTAGCGACATCTGCCGCGCGCGCCACCTAGGAAGTTCCTGTAGCAGACGGCGCCCACGCTAAACCGTGGCGCCGCGGCTTTCGTGAGGTGTAAAAATATCTGCATACCCGCGGAAATAAAACCTACTGGTGCCTGACTGTGGCGAAAAACGAAAGAAGGACCCGAACTGCTAAATTTAGTCCTTTAATTTCAAATGAGCGCTCCAAGAAAATAGCTCAAGAGAGCGTAATGAGGGCTTGATTGCCTCGATTCCGCGTGTTTACATTTCGTTCGTTTGCGCTCAATCACGGCGCGAGCCTTGGTGATTGCTTGCGCTTAATCCCGTATGCTCTGTGAAATCTTTTGCATGTAAGTGTGCTGCGTACACATAGCGGTTGCACTGAACGAAGAAGTCGTGCAAAAATGAAGGCTGACAGTCGCTTGGACCGAAAAACTTTCGGCATAACGTCGCTCAAACGTGCGATTCTCAAAGCGCGTGACCCTCGCGGCAACTAAACAACATCCTATGTGTGTGTGGAAACGAGTGCGCCAACAGTCTTCTTGCCGCTGAGTGTGTCTGTCGTGTAGCCATTACACGACGACTGCTGTGTCTTGTGGTTCAATGCTACGAGCCAGTGCAACTGTCGTGACATGATGAAGAGGCGGTATGGATCGTGTCAGCGTGTCTCCTCGATCGTGTTCGGGCTGCCAGCGCGATCTGATCTCGCGGCACACCAATATCAAGCGTTCGTTTGCGCTCAATCACGGCGCGAGCCTTGGTGATTGCTTGCGCTTAATCCCGTATGCTCTGTGAAATCTTTTGCATGTAAGTGTGCTGCGTACACATAGCGGTTGCACTGAACGAAGAAGTCGTGCAAAAATGAAGGCTGACAGTCGCTTGGACCGAAAAACTTTCGGTGACTGCATTCTATGCAGTCACCGTCGCCGCCATGCAGAAAGAGGAGGAAAGGGTCCCCCCCTCCCCTGTTCTTGTGTGGCGGATAGGGTGCTCTTCAGTTGCCGACGCGCCGGTTATTTCACGTAGGCCCCGGCACGTCGACGAATACGTGGCCACCTTCCCACGGCTAGACCTGGTTCTTAGCGCTGCGGAAGCGAGGGTATCATATTGTTTGTGTCGGCATCGGCGGCGTTGTCCCTGAAACCAACTCCGCAGCTGGGGTTGACTCACTATCGGCGTCAGCGGCATCAGTCAGTCGCTGCTATCTCTTCCCTCCTCCCTTTATCGTGTTGTCCGCTTGCTGCGCGCGCTTCTGCCCCCATCGTTTGCCGCTGGGTGTACACGCCGCCCCCCTCCCCCCTCTTCCTGCGAGGGAGGCCTACTTCAAGTAGTTCCTCCCCCCACCCTCTATTCCATTGCCCCCTTCCCTTTAAAGAGGGATAAATAAAGTTTTTCATCATCATCATCATCTCCGGTTATCAAAGCGCCGGCTCGAACTTAATTCCTTTCTTCGCTCCTCCTCCAATGCAACCCCTGTGCGGTGGCAATCAGAGAGCCAGATCGGTGGCGGCGGATCTGTATATGTGCACCGCCCGAGCCGAAATTGCCGCTGCCGTTCGCCCTGTGCGGTGGCAATCAGAGAGCCAGATCGGTGGCGGCGGATCTGTATATGTGCACCGCCCGAGCCGAAATTGCCGCTGCCGTTCGCCACTGCGAAATTATCTGCCAGTTCTTTCTGAGCCATGAGCGAGACGACCGATGGAAGTCCTCCGTCTGCTGCTGCTGCTGCTGCTGCTGCTAAACGAGCTGCCAGAGCAGAGGCCCAGCGCCGTCGCCGTCAGAATCCAGAGGTGCGTGCCGCCGAAGCAGAAGCTTACCGTCGCCGCCGTCGAGATGATCCAGGAGTACGGGAAATATAAAAAAAAAATTCTGTGATAGCGCATACATGTGTTGCTCGATTTCTTTGCCTCAATCTATCGAAAAGGTGAAACAGCTTATTTGCTGCGCTCAAATTTCGCATTAGGAAGTAACGTAATCGTCGGTAATTTTTTCTATGTTCATTTGCAGTTGTGTGTTTCTCATCAGTAAAATGGCATTGCCGATTACTGAAACATCTTCGAGTGTAAGGGAAACTTGGAAGGAACGAGCTCGCAGCTGTATGTAATGTACTTTGATATACTGTATTACGCTTTATTATTTGACGGCCAGTAGCTGTGGCTATGCAGTATTCGTTTTTAAAAGCAGAGTAATGCAGTCACTTAGCAATATATTTATTCACATATGCAATGCACAAAATACGATTAGGATATTGGAAATTACTTTTTGGACATGTTGTAAAGCGCAGTTAACAACGCGCGCACAAACACAGGAAAGTGTAAAAGTAGAATTCGCTGCTGAATATTATTTTTTATCGCACGTAACGCAATGCGGATATTTGTCAGCGAGTTAATGCGTTTCTGCCCCACTATTTACTTGCATGCTAGGTCATACTGCACTTGCTAAGTCAACGGGCTCGTAATGCACTAAAATCATTAATCTCCACAAACTTCGGCCGTCAACATTCATGCGCGCGAATGAAATAATACTGTAGCTCCACACACACAGGTGTATACTTTCTCTCGCACCTTCGTATCGCTCTACGTTACTTTCGTCGCATAGTCCTGCAGTTACCGACGGTTCAGTCTTTCCGTCCATTTCTATACAACCACAATTACCTTCTGGTTAGGTTTTGTTTGCTGCGCGGGATGCAAAATAACTTCTTGTCGTCCTCCGTCTCATCTCGGCACCCATCCACACAGCAACCAGGCATTTCGGTCCTTCGCATCCTAGGTCATACCGACCTATTCAGCGGGCTCACAGCGAACTAAAATAAATAATCTCCGCAAACTTCGGCCCTCAACATTCATGTACGCGAGTGAAATACTATCACCGCTCGACACACGCACGTGTATACTTTCTATCGCACCTTTGTATCGTTGTATGTTACTTGCCTCGCATAGTCGTGCTGTTACCGACGATTCAAAGTCCGTCCGTCCAATTCTGTGTAACCATACTTTTCGTCTGGTTAGGTTCTGGTTACCGCGCGCGATGCAAAATAAATTCTTGCCATCCTTCGTCCGGTTTCGGCACCCAACCGCACAGAAACAAGGCATTTCGGCCCTCTCGGAACGAAATTATCGCAGCGATGTGCATAGCACAACAGGCGAAACGCGCGCACTTCGCGCGGCGCGCAGGAACTTTCATGGCGGCAAAGGGGCGGAACAAGGTCACATGTCACCGATCAGCCTATCGCAGGCGTTGTCGGCTGGATCAAAGCCTGTCTGTACTTTTAAATGATTGAGGGATTTTAGATAAAACAGACGTGCAACTCTGCTACCTTTGGTAGCATATACAGTAACTCTACGTAGAACTGCTGTATATGACCCCTACGGGAGTGCGTCCTCCATTTTGTCCGCCGACGCATCCAATTTAAGCCGGAAAGCCACTCCTCTGGAATGCAGGAAACGACGGGGCTCAGCGGCCGAGTGTGCTTGCTCGTTCATTCCGCGTCGTTGGCGGCAAGAAGACTTTCACACCAAAGAAAAAAGGGAAACTCTAAGAAAGAAAGAAAGAAGACGAAGTGCCTTTCAGGCAGAACGCCGAGTCTTCCAGCTCTACTCATTTTGTGAATTTCTTGGACCCTGCCTTGAACTGCTGTTTCCTCCTTAACTGCGACGGAGATGAAGTCTCACGCGCGTCCGCCGGACTCGGCAGTGCCCGCGACGGCTGCCTCCAGGAATCGCAACGGCACCGAGAGCAACACTGACAGCGACGACACGATGCAGTACTATGTCAGCGGTGAAGATTCTTGTGACGACACCTTCGAGCTGGTGCGGAGTCGTAAAGCAAAGCGAAGATTTCTCAGCGCATCATCGAATTCGAGTGAGTCCACCGCGAGATCTTCGCGCAATACCGAGGAGCTCACCGTCCTGTTCGCGCCAGTTCTCGCCACTGACAACCTGAGACGCCTCAACAGGCAAGCCGTGTCTTCACATCTAGAGGCGCTAGTTCCGAATGAAATCAAAGACATCAGAGTGAACACCCGTAAGAACGTCCTAGCGATTGACGTAGAACACGCAGCTGCTTTGGATTCTTTGCGCAATGTCACGGAACTTGACGGGATGAAAGTCCGCCCTCATATTCTGCTGGGCAAACAAGTCAGTACTGGCGTAATTTACGATGTTGACGAGACCATTGCCGACTCCGATCTGTCGATCTTAATCAAGCCGGCTACCGAAAACACCATCATCACAAACGCGTTTCGCCTCGGCACGTCACGGTGTGTTAAGATCATATTTAAGGGCGAATCCCTCCCATCGCATGTAAAAGTGGGCCACTTTCTACACGCAGTTCGCCCGTTTATACCAAAACCGCTGCAGTGTTGGAAATGCATGAAGTTTGGACATGTGAGTAGTGTGTGCAAGAACACTACCGTCTGTTCTCGCTGCACTGGGCCCCACACCACTAACACGTGCGAGGCCAATGTGCTGAAGTGCACAAACTGTAGCGGCCCTCACGATGCATCCTCGAAGGAATGCCCTTTGATACGAAAGGAAACGGCAATATTGAAAAAAATGGTTAGAGACCACTCGTCTCACCGAGAAGCAGCAGCATCTATTAAGCGACGACGATCACGTCGCCGACGTCGATCAAGAACCTCCAAAGCCTCTGCAGAACGCCAGCCGCGTACATTACCACCCGCTCTTCCGCCCCGGCCAAACGCAGTCAGCTCAAAGGACACAGGTGCATCGAACAGCACGGTTGCTGACGCTTGGCCTGCACTCACGCGGCTACATGCCCCTACTGAGCGAAATCAGAGCTCTACAGCAAGGGATACCTCATCGGTTCCTGATAAATTGTCAGACCAGGATCAACAAGTTGTTGTCATGATAAGCTCTCTGATGAGTGCTATTCGTGTACTTCTGGACAAGCTACAGACACCAACAGCTCGAAGTGCGTTGCAAGTGCTGGATGCCATCAATCCGGTTCTTGAGAGCCTTCAGAAGTCCAGTGCTTGAGGGCTTCTACAGCAGAACCATGGCTCATCGACAACGACAGCGATCGTTCCGGGATGATGTCAGAAGTGCCTCAATATTCCAATGGAATGCGAGAGGCCTGAGGTCACGTATTTCGGAGTTGCGGCAGTTCGTGTTTGACAACCACTTTCCTATACTGGTTATCTGTGAACCGAACTTATCAGCCTCCATAAGATTATCAGGATATGAACCTTTTGTTTCAACTACGTGTGTCCGTAGTAGTAAGGTTTTGGTTTACATCCGCAAAGACCTTACGTATTTTTCCCAACCCGTAGCGCCACACGACGGTAACCAATACGTCTGTGTTACTGTGAAAAAGAAGAGGCTGTCTTTTACTCTTATTGGCGTCTACCTATCCCCAACCAGTCAGTTTGATAGCAAAAGACTAGAAGATATTATGACTGCTACTCCAGGTCCTTGGATAATAACAGGGGATTTCAACGCTCACCACCATATATGGGGAAGCTCCAGGATAAACTCGAGGGGCAGGTCACTAATATCATTTGCATCAGGCCACAACCTATGTCTTCTAAACGACGGAAGCCCGACATTTCTGCGAGGAACAACGTACAGCAGCTGCCTTGACTTGACTTTTGTGTCACGTTGCCTGACTTCGAGCGTGCAGTGGTTCACCGATATTGAAACCCATGGAAATGATCACATTCCGACCTATGTGAGAATCGATGGACTAGACGCCGCATTACCGGTTGTATCTCGCCAAATTGACTGGTCAGTCTTTCAAGCTCGTGTAGAAGACACATGCAAGAAACGTATCGCACGTAAATTAGAAGAAATAATTGCTGACGCAATGCAAGATTGCACGCGTTGCTTCACACATTCATCAAAGCGTACAGAGAATGACATTGAGTTGGAAAGGCTTCGTGCACTTCGTCGCCGAGCTGAAAGGAGGTACAGGCGCACGAAGTCAATTCTTGACCTCAGAGAAGCTCGGCGCATGCAAAAGAAGATAAAGCGGCGAATGGATAAGCTAGCGGATCAAAGATGGAAATGCTATTGCGAGTCACTGGACCCCCGCGAGCCATTATCCCGTGTGTGGCGTACCCTACGGGGCCTTAGTTCAAGCCCCCAGCAACGACGCCCTTTCAACGCCCTTGCTCTCTATGAAAACCGCCGTGAGGTAGAAGTTACGGAGGAATTTTGTGCGAAAGTCGCCGGCGGCACAGTTTTAGGCTTTGACATGACTTCAGGTGACATCCCCGGTCCACGAGATACAAGTATGGACGCTCCATTCTCTATGGAAGAGTTAGAAGCTGCTATGGCGCTCTGTAGGTGTTCATCTTCACCAGGGCCCGATGGGAAAACATACAGTGCTTTGCGCCACCTAGGTCAAGAAGCACGAAGAGAACTCCTCAGCCTTTTTAACAGCTCATGGCGAGATGGTGTCGTCCCACAGGAATGGAAACGAGGCCGCCTGGTACCGCTACTAAAAACAGGAAAGTCACCGCTCGAACTGGCATCGTGTCGGCCGATAGCACTTGCCAGCTGCGTCGGGAAACTCATGGAACGTATGATCCTCATGCGTCTCGAATGGTACCTTGAACACAACAAAATTTACCCTGACTCAATGGCGGGATTTCGACGAGGCCGTTCATCGATTGATAGTGTCATCGATCTGGTATAATCTGTAGAACAACAAAAATCTCGGAAGCGATTATCAGTCGCACTCTTTCTTGACGTAAAAGGCGCTTACGACAATCTTTCCCATCAAACCATTCTAGACGCACTTCTGACAGTTGAACTAGGAGGGCGAGTATATCGATGGATCAGAAACTACTTGACACAAAGGTCCTTGTTCGTGCGTACGGAAGATGGTCCGACTACCGACCACTACACATGCCGAGGCGTTCCCCAAGGCGGTGTTCTAAGCCCTGTTCTTTTCAACCTCGCGCTTCTTGGGCTGGCTGAATCCCTACCGGAAACAGTGAGTGTTTCAATATACGCCGACGATATCTGCATCTGGACATCAGCGGTCACTCGCCTGCAGGTTCGCGCAAGGCTACAGCAAGCAGCAACACAGGCATCTGACTATCTTCGGACACAAGGCCTTACCATCTCAACAGAAAAATGTGCGTTAGTCGCTTTTACGCGAAAATCGATGTCTGGTTATCCAGTATACATCAGTATACATCAATCTGCTACAAGAAAAATCATCGGTTTTTGGGTGTCACTGTTGACCGGAACCTCTCTTGGAGCCCTCAGGTTGCCCACTTGAAGAAGAGGCTCACATCTATTGTTCACATCTTCAAGTTCATCGCAGGCAAAACATGGGGATCGTAAGTGGGCTCCACGCTACAGTTATATCGAGCACTTTTTATCGGATTTCTACGCTATAGTTCTCCTGTGCTTGCTAAAACAAGCAAGTCAAATCTTCGAGAACTTCAGAGCGTGCAAGCACAGGCACTACGTGTTTGCCTAGGCCTACCGCGGAGCGCCTCAACAGCAGGAACCATTATAATGGCTCAAGACCATCCGATCACGACTTACATCAGCACCGACTCGCTTAGGGCCCATGTTCGTCATATTTCACGGATTCAATCAAGCTTTCTTGCCTGTCTGCCAGAACGACGACCACAGGCATCCTTCTCCAACGAGGTCAGCAAGCATCGTGCCTCCCTACCATCGGGGTTCACACCATCAGCACGTTCAACCTCAGCTTTGAGGTGTTTAAAACAACCTCGAGTGCGTCTTACGGTTCCAGGGATAAGAAAGAAGAACGACCTGTCTACCTTGGCCTTGAAGCAAGCAGCTCTGGATTGTTTGCACACTTTCTACTTTGACCGAGTCCACATATATACGGATGGCTCTTCCACCCAGACAGCTCCACCGGGGCAGTGGTTATACCATCACGATCACTAAGCATCCGATACAAGATTTCTCACTTGACAACATCGACCTGTTCGGAGCTTGTTGCCCTCCGAGGTGCCGTTGAATATGTTAACAACCAACCGGCTAATCGGTGGGCAATATTCTGTGATTCAAAGGCGGCCTTACAATGTCTTCTGTCATCTCTTCGTCGCGGGTCCTGTGAACAACTCGTATCGGAGATACGAGTAATGCACCATCACATGATTGCGAAAGGGCACGACGTCGTGTTTCAGTGGCTGCCTGGCCATTGCGGTATCTCCGGCAACGACCTTGCTGACGAAGCTGCTAAGAAAGCACACGATGGAGCAACCCTTGTTTCTATACCTTTATCGCGTACTGACGCAGCCCAACACTTAGGCAAGCTAGCGCACCGTATGACATTGGAGAAGTGGCACACACCTGATTTCACTCAACATCGATTGCATTCCCTCGATCCATCTATGCAACTGCGGCTGTTACCAGGGCTTCCGCGTAATGAAGAAACAATGCTGTGCCGCTTACGCTTGGGCGTCGCATTCACGAATGCATATACGTTTTTAATTCGAATGGCTTATAGCGCCGAGTGCAATGCCTGCGGTGCCGAAGAAACTATAGACCATTTACTGTGCTACTGCCCATCATTTGAAAATGAAAGACAAGATATCTGCACAGCTCTCAACCAGTTAGATAGAAAACCGTTCACCTTGAACAAGATCTTGGGACCATGGGACCAAGCTTTCGATCGCGTTGCTCACCATAGACTAATACTGAAGCTAATGAACCTTAACATACACCCAACCGTTATTGGATGGATTAAGGATTTCCTCTCATCCAGAGTACAATATACGTCTGTTAACAGCAGTACTTCCTCCTATACCAAAGTAACCTCCGGTGTTCCGCAGGGCAGCGTTCTTGGCCCTTTACTTTTCTTAATCTATATTAATGACCTGCCTAACTGTGTGTCTTCCCACATCAGACTTTTTGCCGATGACTGCGTAGTATATCGATTAATTTCATGCGACAATGACAAAGATATTCTTCAAACCGATCTTAACGCTATTAACACATGGTGTTCAACATGGTTGATGACTCTTAATACAGCTAAAACGAAGTTATTATCATTTACTAGGCGCAACCACCGTATTCCAACATCGTATGTAATATCTAACAACATAATTGAACTTACAACTTCATATAAGTACCTTGGTGTTCACTTACAGTCTGATCTAACGTGGCATCATCACATCCGCCTGACGTTGGCATCAGCTAACCGCTCTTTAGGCCTCCTCAAACGCAACCTTAAGCATGCTCCAGCTAAACTACGCAGACTAGCGTACATCACATTAATACGCCCCAAAATCGAGTATGCATCAGCCATCTGGGATCCTTTTCAAACATATATCACCCAAGAAATCGAATCACTGCAAAACCGTGCGGTCCGTTTCATTTTTTCTGATTATTCACCCTATACTAGCATTTCAGCACTAAAAGCTCGCGCTCAGCTTGACGACTTATCTCATCGCCGCAGAATTGCCCGCCTCTCACTGCTGCACAAACTTTATCATCATCCGCACCTTCACCATATCTTCGAACCAGCGACAGCCTTCTTTCCACGCACAGACTATATCTTCAAGATAAAACGCATCAGTTGTCGCTCAGCTAACTATGCTAACTCCTTCGTTCCCCGAACAATTGTTGCATGGAATAACCTACCATCACACATTGCTACTCAAACCGATTTCGCAACCTTTCAGGAACTTTTACGCAATAGTTACATGTAAATATCCATTATGTACCGTTTCTTCATACGTTGTTCAGTGTATATATTGTTTTGATCATTGTCTTACCATTCTGCGTGCACATTGTACAAGTGGATTCATGTCTCATTAATTTGTTAACGTGACAACTGAAGCAGTTTAGAGCAACACCCCGTTTTACTTCTTTTACATTGTACCTATTTAATTCCCTTAATTTATTTTCTCTGTCAGTTTTGTATTTTCTATCTGAGTTTCACTTGCCTAATGTATTCCGTTTATTGTGTTTCGTATATTGTTTACTTGTGTATTTTGCTAAATATCGTACTTTTGTATAACTTTTGTGTTTTCTTTTGTAAAAAATTTGTATAACTTTTGTGTACTTCAGTTGTTTTTTCCGTAACGCGCAAAGCTCACATTTTTTTCATGTATCGGTACCCCCTATGTAATACCCCTTCGGGGGCCTTTAGGGGTATTATGAAATAAATAAATATCGCAGCTACAAAAGGCCACAAAAGCGCTGCTGCGATATTTGAAAGATACAGGATTGAGTCAGCGTCTGTGATCCTGACTAAGTGACTGAACGATATCCCCGGTGGACTTTCTCTTCTTTCTTTAATCTTTCCGTCCCCGTTTCCCTTTCCCCACTGTAGGGTAGCCAACCGGGCTCAGTCCTGGTTAACCTCCCTACCTTTCATTTATCATTTGCTCTCTCTCTCTCTCTAAGAAAGAACCTATTCTAGACACTATTCTAAATAGAGTAAGTTCTAAAGATCGCTCGTTGCACGTAGTTTTTGACACAGTATTGTGAAAGAAAAAAAAATAGGTAACTTGAACGAACGACGATTGCGGATAAATAAAGTGCTCCAAATTATCTGTGCTTCGTGCTTTATAAATAACGCGAGCTAAGTAGAATTCGGCGTAGATCGAGGTAGGCCTAGCGTAATAGACGCTAGATATGGCTTAAAATTTTATACTTCGCAGTTCGATCGAATACGACGGACAGTATAGACTGTTATGCTGCCATGCTGCACCTGTAAGGTGAATCCTTATATATGTATTCAAATGCGTACATGTGCATCTTTTTCCGGTACAGTTTTTTCACCCGCTAACCAGTTGCTGCATAGCGCGAGAGGAGCCATACATGTCTTGCATGTAATCACCTATTCTCATGGAAACAATATTGCTGGTGATATTTATACTTACTCTATATGATCAGATTTCGTGCGTGACGCTAATAGGTTTCGGCATTATGGAGCGTACCGATACGAACAAATAACGACTCATATTGAATAGCTGACGCATTCTACTCGTAGTACCGGTTTCGACGTGCGACGATAATTTTGCTTCGAGTTTCACTTGTTTTTCTCAGCACGTTTTTAACAAGAGAGTTTATTTTGTGCTTTGGAAATACGTGGCACAATGGGTGAGAGGAAAAGGTGGTTGTTAACAAGATTGTCGAATAATCATCAGTGACAGATATGGCGCTGCCTTGTTCTTCAATTTCACTAGTAAAACTGGCAATACATAAGTAGACAAAACGCCGAATTACAACATTCTGAGAAGCGCCGCATAGACGGCGTTTTCATTTTTCCTGGGCGGGGGGGGGGGGTGAGGGGTCGACGAGCTTCTCGAACCTCATATATATATATATATATATATATATATATATATATATATATATATATATATATATATATATATATATATATATATATCGGTCACTTGTCAGAGAATATCGGAATATTCAAGACCTCATAGTAGGAGATAGTTCAGTTTCCCAGCCTGACTCCTCTCGCACCATCAAGAATCTGGCGTCTCTCGGTGGTGCAATCTTCCTTCGTGTAATTGTCGTATACTTGGCTATCACCAAGACTTAAAAAAAGAGCAGTAGCGCTATTCCAGCCGCCAGTAATTTTTTTTATTGAGATTTATTGCTGTTATTGCAATTATTTATCTAACTCGAGAAGTACTGTCCTAATTATCAAAGTGTCAATGAGACATTTGTAGGCAACCCCAAATGACATCTAACTGCGGTATTTTCAGCGACGTACATATTGCGTAGAATTTTTTTCCGGCTGGCAAAATAAACCCCGCGAAATATGAAAAATACCACGTGACTGCGCTCCCACCCGCATCATAAAGCAGCGCGCTCAGCTAAACTAATTGAAAGCAACTGCATGGCCTGTCGCAAACCCGAAGAGACAGCGCTTCACTTACGGAAGGAGCACCAAAAGTACGTTTCGCGTTTCGCAGCTATTCCTTCCTCTCATTTCTAGGACACGCTTATTATCCGTCTCTCAAGGCCGGCTGATCACATTGATAACAAAGTCCCCTTGATATCGCGGCCGAAGCGCCACTCTGACTACGCACGAAACGAGAAAAGCAGTGGAATAGGCATAGCCGGTGGGAGTGCAATGTAGCTATAGGAAAGATGCTCCGGAGACCCTGTCGTCGAGGTGAGCTGCCGCTCTGCGCAGCTCAGACCTCGGAATCCAGACGTGGGCAGTCCAGCAAGGCCGTGAGGCGGCGTTGAGGCAGGGCCTTGACGTTCCCCCGCGGGAGACCTGAGCCCTGGTCGCGTTAAACCTTGCCGGACATACAAGAAGGCTGTATCCATCCATCCTAGGCATGTTTCAAAATCCCAACTCTGCACGCACCGCATCGAAAGAGTGCGTGCGCAGCTATATTTCGCGCCAGAAACTTGCTTCGGATCAAAACCAAATTAAAGTGGCGGCTTTATTTTTCATGGAAGTGTATTCGTGCTGCGAAAACAGGTTCGTGACAAAAGATAGAAGCGAAACAAACAGACCGAGAAGCGGCCCACATCTAGATAAAAGGCAAAACGGAAAATATATCACTTCTAAATGAGCCGAATCGGTAATCTAAATTCCTGCGCAAAAAAAAAAATAAAAATACATCAGGTTTCAGTTTGCCCTTGTTATCTATGAATTCGTAAGCCCCATTGAACACCAGCTGCTGCCTAGAGGATGTGTTCTAGAACTCCTGCAGCTACACAGTAATGAGTCCGCTTTATCACATCTTCAGTGGCTTTCTTGATGACCGACGCTGGTACTCTACGGCAGGCGTCCGTTATCCTTCCCTTGGGCTAATCTGACGTCCGTCTCGATCATGTAAGCACGTTCTTTCACATAAGCCCAAAGAAAGTAATTGAGTGGAGAGAGGTCAGGTGACCTATAGCCGGCCAACTTACAGGCCCGTGCCTTCCAATCTATTGCGCATAAAAAGCCGCATACAGCCAGTCTCGTGCTCGGCTACTGCTGTCTGCTACTTCTGTGGCATCTTTCTGATGCCACAGAAGTGAAAGACGTGTCAGTGGGACTTCGCTGAGAAACTCATCCACCACTCCTTCAAGGATTTAGTTCACGTAACGCTGTCCAGTCCGTGTGTGATCGAAGATGGGACTGAATATAGCACCGGCGTAAATTCCGCGCCCCATATTGAAGGACCACTGGTACTGGTGCCGATTGCGCTTTACCCAATTTGCATTGTAGTCGCTCCAATAGTGTGCATTATGCAAATTTATCTTGGCCTTTCTGCGAAAATTGGCTTGATCTGTGCACATGATGTTGCTCAAAAAGTCCGGTGACCCATCGGCTTTTATGAGCACCTAATTCAAGAAATCTAGGCGATTCCACGAGTCCCTGTCGTCCAAGCATTGGTGCTGGTTAAAGTGGTACGGGTGAAAGGCCGTCATTTAGAATCCTCCGAACTGATGACATGAAAATTATAGTACCTGGACGGCCACATCCCGCATGCTAGCATGAGCTCATAAGAGAAAGGCAAACGCACCTTTAAACATTTTCAGTGACGTTGTCAATTCGCTTTTGTGGTGACAGTCTTTGTGGCAAAAAACAAGAAAACCAGCCATGCACTTTATGTACGCCAAGACAACAGGTACCAATGCTTGTTTCCAACTAACACTAAACGTGATGTGTAAATTCGGCCGGGGAGCGACAGATAAGGCACTAGCTCGATCGCGAAGTTTTTCTTTATTTCGTCCTGGCTAACTCAGAGGGAGCATGTTCGAGGGCGCTGCTTTAAGATGCAGGTGGGAGCGCAATCACGTGGTATTCTGCATATTTCGCAGGGTTTATTTATCAATCGTAAAAAATTAGTGCGCAATTAGTACGTCGCTGAAACAACCACAGTTAGATATCCCTTGGCTGCGCCTATAAATACCTCATTGACACGTTTATAATTAGGATAGTACGTCTCAAGTTAAATAATTAATTACGATGATCTAATTAAATCTAAGTAACGAAAAAATTACTGAAAGCTACTCCACTGTGCGGGAAACAATATGCACTAGATTTTCTTCGAGTAACGCATTGCTCTTTTTTTTTATTTTGGTGAATGATAGTTCATTGGGACACCCTATATATATTGATGACCTCTGTATACAAGAAATCATATATATATATATATATATATATATATATATATATATATATATATATATATATATATATATATATATATATATATATATATATATTGTGAAGAAGAAGACGCGCCTCGCGGCACAGCCGCATCGCCAACGCGCGGCTCGTCTCGCCTCGCGCTGTTGATTGCTGGCGTCCGTTTGGACAGTGTTTCGGGCTGCTTCGCCGTTCCCGGTTGCTGTGCCTTTACGTTAGGAGCCGCCAATAAACCTTTTCTCAATTGGTGGAGGTGCTGGGACTCAAACCCCGTCGCTTGAAACCCTGGAGCTGAGATCAAGAACGCTACCACCCGCCATGACCGACAGCTCCTCCCAAACGGCACCGACGCCACAGTCCATCACCTGCACCGGCGTTCCACGACAACGGGACCCCAAGGTCTTCAGCGGTGCAGACGACGAAGACGTAGAAGACTGGTTTGCGTCATATGAACGGGTGAGCGCGCACAACAAGTGGGATGATCCAGCCAAGTTAACTCACGTCATCTTTTACCTGGCTGGTGTTGCCCAACTGTGGTTTCACAACCACGAAAGTGACGTGCCCACATGGTCAGTCTTCAAGACAACCTTTACGGAAGTGTTCGGCCGACCCGCTGTTCGCAAGCTGCGTGCCGAACAGCGCTTGCGCGCCGGAGCACAGCAGACGGCGGAAACGTTCACAAGCTACATAGAAGACGTCGTGGACCTTTGTAAACGAGTCAACGCCGCAATGCCCGAAGCTGAGCGAATTCGCCATATACT
Organism: Dermacentor variabilis; assembly: GCF_050947875.1. Lineage (NCBI taxonomy): Eukaryota > Metazoa > Arthropoda > Arachnida > Ixodida > Ixodidae > Dermacentor > Dermacentor variabilis. Next base: position 9,925,638 of record NC_134568.1, on the reverse strand, counting down.
GAAAGGCATCGACGACGGCGCATTCCAGATGCTCCTAGCCAGGAATCCGCGCACTGTGTCTGAAGTTGTCAGCCTGTGCCAAAGTTACGATGAGTTAAGGAAGCAACGCGCTTCGACTCGGCGTCCTTTGGGAAGCGACGAGTTGTTGGCGAGCCTTGACAACATGTACGACCCATCCTCATTCTTTCAGCGGGTCAAGGACTTTGTGCGTGAGGAAGTTGCCCGCCAACTTTCTTTAGTCCCCTTCACTCAGGAGCCCACCTCCCGTCTTCCAAACTCGCTCCGCACCCTCATTTCCGAAGAGGTCGCCCAAGTTGTCCCTTCCGCACACAATCAGCCGCCTGCAGCCGCGAATCTCAACTCTACGCGGGCAGTGCAGCCTGTCGCCACGCCTCTCACCTATGCGCAGCCAGTCCTGCCTGTGGCCGCGCCTCTTACGTACGCGCAGGCAGTACGCAGGCCTCCACCGGCGTCTTTCACGGCCCAGTCCCAACCGCTGCCACCGGAAGCCCATGCTACATCTTGGACCGCACCGCGAGCTAATCCTTGGCGAACACCTGACAATCGACCCATCTGTTATTCTTGCTGCACACCCGGACACGTCGCCCGATATTGCCGCCGTCGTCCTCAAGCGTTCGGCGACGCCTCGCGGCCCTTCCAGTACGGCAGCCAGCCATTTCGCCAATACGCCGCTCCTTCCCCCCAACCGTATGCTCGTGCTGACATCCCAGAATTTCCTTCGCGTCGCTCGCCATCCCCTCGCCGACGCTCGCTCTCCCCAATGCGTCGGCGACCCGCACCACCTGACCAGGAAAACTGAACGTCGCAGTTCAAGAGGCAAGAACTGCGCCCCATTCGAACTGTCAAAGTCCTCGCGCCTCTCCTGCTAACGTGGTCGAAATTTGTGTAGAAGGTGTTCCAGCATTCGCTCTTGTGGATACCGGCGCAGCCGTTTCTGTGATAGCCGCCAAACTGTGCCGTTCGCTGCGCAAGGTGACCACGCCGCTTTCTGGACTGTCGCTTCGTACGGCAAGCGCGCAGCACGTCACTCCGCACGCAGCCTGTACTCTGCGTGTGCTTATTCACGGCATTGTTTACATCGTCGAGTGTATTGTTCTTCCCACCTGCTCGCATGACGTCATCCTCGGATGGGACTTCTTATCCAGTCATAAAGCCGTGATCGACTGCGCACGCGCCGAAGTTGAATTTGCCCCTTGTGACGCACGCTTGGACGAAGATTGCGACCGCCCTTCTAAACTTACCGTGCGCGAGGACACAGATATTCCACCTGGCTCCTTCGCCCTCGTACCCGTCTTTTGCGATGCCATCGCTGATGCAACGGTCCTCTTCACGCCGTCCGACGTCTTCATGGGCCGTAAATCTCTCCCACTACCCTTCGCGACGCTTGACATGGCTGGCGGCTGCAGCAATATATACTTTTACAATCCCCTCTGTGCGCCTATTACGTTGCTCGTTGGTGAATGCCTTGGCTTCGTGGAACTCCTCGACTCTTCGTCATTGGTTGACGTCCCTGGAGACTCTTTTGACGTCGACCCCGGCCAACCATCTTCGATGTCCGCGCTCGAGGAAACGTCCAGGGTTGCGTTCTTGAATGCCATCGCCGATACCCTCACACCTGCCGAACGCGCCGACCTTCTTGATCTCCTGCACAAATTTAGAAGTTCATTCGACGTTTCACAACCTCACCTGGGGCGCACGTCGGAAGTGCAGCACTACATTGACACCGGTTCACATCAGCCGTTACGTCACCGACCATATCGCGTCTCTGCCGAAGAGCGTCGTGTCATTACCACCCAAGTCGAAGATATGCTGCGCCGTGATGTTATTCAACCTTCGCACAGTCCCTGGGCATCTCCTGTCGTTCTCGTTCGCAAGAAGGACGGGTCTATTCGCTTTTGCGTCGACTACCGTCGGTTAAATAAGGTAACGCGCAAAGACGTCTATCCTTTGCCGCGCATCGATGACGCCCTCGACAGTCTTCAGGGAGCAGAATTCTTCTCGTCCCTTGACTTGCGTTCAGGGTACTCGCAGGTCCCGATGGCTGCGGCCGATCGCCAGAAAACCGCATTCATTACGCCTGACGGTTTATATGAATTTAAGGTGATGCCTTTCGGGCTTTGTAATGCCCCTGCCACCTTTGAACGACTCATGGACAACACGCTGCGTGGCCTCAAGTGGTCTATATGTCTGTGTTACCTCGACGATGTCGTGGTTTTCTCGCCTGATTTTCCTACTCACCTGCTCCGCCTCAGACAAGTTTTGACCTGTCTAACGAACGCTGGCCTTCAACTCAACCTCAAGAAGTGCCGCTTCGCCGCGCGAGAGCTCACCATTTTAGGCCACGTTGTGTCCAAGCACTGCGTTCTACCCGATCCTGCAAAACTTCGAGCAGTCGCCGAGTTTCCGAAGCCTCAGACCATCAAAGAACTTCGAAGCTTCGTGGGCCTATGCTCATATTTCCGGCGCTTTGTTCGAAATTTCGCATCGATTATGGCACCATTGACTCAGCTTCTACGCGGTGACGCCGCCCTCTCCTGCTGGTCCCCTGCATGTGACTCCGCCTTTGCTACGCTGCGTCGTCTTCTCATCTCCCCACCTATTCTTCGCCATTTCGACCCGTCAGCTGCAACTGAAGTACATACAGATGCCAGCGGGGTCGGTCTCGGCGCCGTACTCGCCCAACGAAAGGCGGGCTACCCCGAATATGTAGTCGCCTATGCGAGTCGCACACTGACGAAGCCTGAGGCCAATTACAGCGTGACCGAAAAAGAGTGCTTGGCTTTAGTATGGGCACTTGGCAAGTTCCGACCATATCTGTACGGGCGCCCATTCGACTTGGTCACAGATCACCATGCGCTTTGTTGGCTCGCCAACTTGAAAGATCCCACTGGCCGCCTAGCCCGTTGGGCACTACGCATCCAGGAGTACGATATTCGCGTCGTATACCGCAGTGGACGCACACACTCCGACGCAGATGCCTTGTCTCGTTCACCTTTACCTCCAGACTCGGCCTGCGCAACAACTTCCGCACATTCCGTGTCATCTCTCGACATGGACTCCTTTGCAACCGCACAACGTCGTGACCCGTGGATCGCTTCTCTTTTCGACTATCTTTCTGGATCGTCGACCATCCCTGTATCCCGAACCCTCCGACGCCAAGCAGTTCATTTCGCCATTCGTGACCAGCTGCTGCACCGACGCAATTACACTCCTGAAGGTCGTCGGTGGCTTCTGGTGGTTCCCCGCAGCTTAAGGTCTCAAATATGTGCCGCTTTCCACAACGATCCGCAGTGTGGCCATGCCGGAGTCTTCAAGACGTACGAACGAATTCGCCACCGCTACTACTGGCGCGGCATGTACCATTTTGTTCACAAGTTTGTTCGGTGCTGTCTTGACTGTCAACGCCGCAAATCGCCGCCTTTACGCCCATCTGGTGCCTTGCAGCCGCTCCCGTGCCCTGCCACACCCTTCGATCGCGTCGGCATCGACCTATACGGCCCGCTTCCTATGACACCAGACGGCAATCGGTGGATCGTAGTTGCTATTGATCATTTGACACGCTACGCCGAAACTGCTGCTTTACCAAGTGCTACAGCGCGGGATGTAGCCTCTTTCGTCCTACATCGCTTCGTGCTTCGACACGGCGCACCTCGGGAACTCCTCAGCGATCGAGGTCGCGCCTTCGTCTCCGAAGTCGTCGAAAGTTTGCTTTCGGAATGCCATATTATTCATCGGACAAGCACGGCATACCATCCACAGACTAACGGGCTCACAGAGCGATTTAACCGCACACTTGGTGATATGCTCTCTATGTACGTGGCAT